>NC_142094.1:7843437-8178750 GCF_054644295.1 Miniopterus natalensis | reverse complement strand
TAATTTGCGTTGCTGGACATCTTTTCCTGTGCTTATGTTACATCTGTACATCTTCTTGTGAATTGTCACTTTATGTCTTTTGTCCAATTACTAATTGGATTGTTTGATATTTTACTGGTGAGTTTTGGGAGTTTTAAAAAATATATATTTTAGATACCAGCCCTTTGTTAGATATGTGGTTTGCAAATATTTTCTCCCAGTCTGTAGCTTATCTTTTTTATCCTCTTAACAGGATTTTTGTGGAGCAAAAGTTTTTATATTTATGAATCTAATTTATCAATTACAGTTTTTCCATTTATGCATTGTGCTGTTGGTGCCAAGTCTAAGAACTCTTTGTTCTTAGACTTGGCACCAAAGTCTAGCTCTTGGAGATTATTTTGTATTATTTTTAAATCTTGTAGTTTTATGTTTTACATTTAAGTTCATGACCTATTTTGAGTTAACTTTGACAATGGGTATAATACTCCAGTCGAGATTTTTTCCTATGAATTGCTCCCCGCACCATTTGTTGAGAAGTCTGTCTTTCCTCCATTGAATGGCTCTTACACTCAAAGGGCATGTTTGTGTGGATCTCTCTTAGTTCTTCATCCTGGTCCACTGACCAATGTAGGTGTCTATCCCTCCACCAGTACTACACAACTTTGATTACTTTAGTTATATAACAATTCTTGAAATTAGGTAGATGGATCATCCCCTTTTATTATTCCTTTTAAAATTGTTTTAGCCATTCAAGTTCCTTGCCTTTTCATATAAATTTTAGAATAATTTTGCCTACATCTACAAAACAAAACAACAACAAAACCCCAACTTGCTGGGGTTTTGATAAAACTCCATTAACCCTGTGTGTCAGCTTGAGAAGGACACTGTCTGTACTGTGCTGAGCCTCTGATCCAGTGTGCACCTCCATTTACTTAGATATTCTTTGATTCCTTTCATAAATGTTGTATAGTTTTCAGCATACAAGTTCTGTACGTATTCTGATAGATTCACACCTAAGTATTTCATTTTTTGAGCACTCATAAATGGCATTGTACTTGGTTTATTTATTTTAAAATAAAATTTTGTTGCTCCATTAATAAAAAAACAAGTATCACTTGCCATAAATAGAGGATAATCACAAAAATACATAAATTTCACTGAAACAAAACACAGAAGTTTTAAAGCAAGTTTAGTTTGTGTACTTTGTAAAATCAGTTCATGTACCAGTAATCATGCATATACCACACTTTGGAATGTAATCTAATCTCCAATGGCATGACTAACCAATAAGGCATTTCTAAAATATGGCCATCAAGACTCTAGAGAAACCCTTAGGGTTGGGAAACTCACCACCTCCTGAGACAGCTAGTTCTATAGTCAAACAAGCCAATTGTTGAACACTCTTTGGTTCAGCTGAAATCTGAAGCCCTGTTTCACCCCATTTTTGTGTTCTGGAGCCCAGGAACTGATGCTACTAATGACTTCAAGGTGCCTCAAAGTACACTTTGCGTGGTGTGCTCTGCGGTGCCAGCAGGATGCTGTTGCCTGGAATTGAGTGGGACACTCCACTGTCTCACTACCTGGCTCTAGACATCTTGTCTACCCTCAGCATTCCCTCAGCCCTTCAGCTGGCTGGGAGGTGGCCAAGGACATCTACCTCAATTGACCCTCTGTCCCACCATTGTCACAAAGACCTGGCTGACCTCAGCATATCCATCTTTGCAGCCCAGGTACCCTTTCAGGAGATGACTAAGGAGATAAATCACTTTATTATTCATCTCACCCACCCTTAAGTGAACAGGGGACTCTTCTAGAGTCTGGGGACAGACAGAGGAATAAAATAAAAACCCTATCCTCCAGGGGTTCAGAAACAGGTGTAAGTGACAAATGTGTAACCCTGAATTGCTAGGGCTATGATGGGTGTGTGCAAAGATCTACAGGGATCCTGTGTCCAGATCTCCTTGGGAACTGAAGGTATATATAGTGTTTTCTCTACCTGAGGACCCAATAAGGTAGGGATATTTATGCCCATTCTACAGTTGAGAAAACTGAGATTTTTACATAGATTTCCCAAGATACAAAGTCCGTACATGACAGAACTGGTCTGGTCTTTAGGCCAAAGCCCTAGCTCTTTCTTTTTTCATTGAGCAAATGGAAAGCTGTCAGTATTTATTGAATGAATTTAAAAAGGTGGAAATGAATTCTGTATTGTCTGCCAAAAATTTTCCCCAGAAGCACGAAAAAATAATCACTCCTCTGGTCCTTTCTGACGGAGGCTGTTCCTGCTCCTGCTCTGTCTTCCACCTGCAGAGCCAGCCCAAGGAGCAGGCCAGCACCAACCACAGTTTAGGGAGGAACCCTTCTCTCTCCTTCCCCAGAGGGCTCCTCTTCATGCTCCCAGGCTGTTTGAAACCTGGCCGGGGAGGCGAGGGGCCATGGGGGGGAATGTAAGGAAGTGTGGAGCAGTGGAAAGAGCATCTCTGAGTTCTCAGTGTAGGACCTGCTGCCCAAGGGGCTGAGATTTGGACTTCAGGTTCTCCTGGGCCCTTTGCAGGTGCCCTTTGCAGGCCTTAGTGGAGATTCAGAGAAACAGGCTGGGGCAGCCAGCAAGGCTGAGCATGCAGGTGATCTGAGAGAAGGGGGCGTCACTCTCAGATCAGGGAGGGACACGTGAGCTGCTCTGACCTGACAGTGCCCAGGCGGTCTGACTTGCCTGCCTCCTCAGAGCCCTGGGCAGAGCCCCATCCCAGCTTCCTCCCAGCAGGAGCCAAGCACACAGCAACGTCTCAGTGTGGCTCCCAGTGAACCCCACGAACCCTTGGGGGCTTTATTTTCATTTCTTCTTGGCAGGACGTAACTTCCTGCTTCTAAGAAAAACATCTTTAAGCAGAGCCATGAACCGGTTCCAGGGTGTCCCGCACATTCCCCAGCTCCAGCAGGACAGCACGCTGAGCTAACTGGAGCCCGATTGGAAGCACATGGAGCCTGTTTCCTTTCAAAGTCCCCAGGGCCTTGGGCCTGAAGGAGAGGGGTTTTTGATAAATCATGTTGGAGCTTTTATCAGGCCCATGGTGTGTGAGCAAAGGCCAGGAGAGGAAGGAGGAGCCAACATGCCCCAGAATTCATACCCCGAGGATTAAAGAGTAATCTGCCAGGCCAACTTCAGGACTGAGCGAGAGGAAAGAACCAGTGTTTATTGAACGTCTACTACATGCCAGGTTCTGGGCTAATTAGTAGGGGCCAGGGAGAAACGTAAGCCAAATACCTGTCCAGACTCAGGCAGAGCAGACTTCACAGACTACAGTGACGAGGCACAGAGATGAAAGGTGTGGGGGTTCTGACCATGAGCAAACGTTCACTGGGGCTCGTGGTCCTCCTCTCATCCTCGCCTCTGTGGATCGAGGGGAGGGAACCTGGTGTAAGCCAAGGTGTAGTGTTCTGAGTCATCACAGTACAGGCAGATCTGTGCCCGGCAGAGTCTCGGGGAGGACGCAGAGGCCGGGGCAGGACAGAGAGGGCCAGGGAGGGGCTGGAGGGGGAAGCAGCTGAGGGCCTGCAGGGGTCCCAGTGTCGCATGGTCTGTAGGAAGCCCACACCCCTGTCTCTGGGCAGCTGTGCAGGCCTGGCCCATGAGAACCCTCCCCAGGAAGAAAGAGCAGCCCAGCTTGGTCAAGCTGTGACCCAAGCAACTGGCCTTGCCCAGGATCATGGCCTGGATGTAGGTCACGTACAGTAGTAAATAGGTTTATAACTTTGTCTTAGTGGTTTATAAGCAAATATTCTCTACAATATAATGTTCACTTCGTTAAAAATTTCCCTGCAACCTCTAGGAAACAACACTTCTCCAAAGAACTTTACAGAAGCTTGTCTCATGTTGCAGGAAACGGTGCTAAGAGCAAGGAATCTGGAATCAGACGGCAGTGCTCCGATCGCACCTTCCCGCTGGTTGTCTCCAGGCTTCTCTTCTTACCTGCGAGGTGAGAACAGGACATTTCCCTTGGATTTGGTGTGAGGGTTATTTTAGTTATTCGTGTATCCTTTTTTGTTACAAAAAAATTTAGGGTGACTTATCAGGATAAATAAAATAGACTAAAATGGTATAAACCTAAAACTAGAGGAAGAAAGCAAAGCAAAGGAGAGGACAGAAGATGCATCCTGGAACAAGGCGCAGAATCCAGGGCTGGTGCTGTAGCGATATTTCACCTTCTGAGGGCAGAGAACAGCTTTACCTCTGGGCACGCTTGCCACGGGGAATGGCAGGGTGTGACCGCGGCTCACAGGGGTCACACGGTGATGCAGAGCACGTCGCCCCAAGAATCGGAGTAATTTTTGGTACCAAGACAAGGCAGGAATTAAGCCTGGAAGTCTTTTTAGAGGGGATGCCGTGTGGGATGATGAATGACGTCCCAGGGAACTTTTCCCAGTTCCTGCTGAGGGCAGCCTCTCCGGCCGGATGAGGAACCTGGTGCCACACAGCAGTGCAGCCGAATGGTGGTCTGAGCGCTCCCGGTGCCCGGCTCCCTGCTAAGTTGACCTGATGTAGATTGGATTTCACAACCAGGAAGAAAGGCGTAGCTAATGATCTTTTAAGAAATCATCCCTGTTACATGCCGACAAACTGAAGACTGTCCTCTCCAACAGCTACAGGATGAGCAGCTGCTCTGGGCTGCTGATGAAATGCAAGCTTTGGCAAGACAATGCGCGGAGGAAGTGGCGGCCTTCTCGTGGGAAAACTGAGATGCCCAACAATGACTCAGGCCTGAGCTTTTGCTCAGGGGTGTGTGTATGTGTCTGTCTGTATTTCATAATTCTCCATAGAAAATTATTTGGAATCCACTTGAAAATACAGACTTTAATGGGAGATCGAGGCCCTAACATACACATACCTCATTAAATGGACATGAGAGTTTTAGTCTTGAAAATGTTCAGAGATAATGAAATCTACTAAACACCCCAGTCAAATAAGTGTCTCCACGGAACACCCACACTTGGGCCTGAACAATGCTGCTTCCCAGGAATGGTCAGCAAACTTATAGTGAGCAAAGGATTTGTTAAAGAGATAGTTGCTTACAAACCCCTCAGGTTGAAAACTGTCTACAACTGAAAACTGAACGTTAGAGTGGTGGCCTTGCATTCCAGCCATATATAGCTCTCATGCAGAGTCGTTGGGGCCACAGGTGGACCGAGACACCACATCTCATCAGCAGCATTGGAGAGGATGCCTGTGTTCACAGTATGTATATTCTCTACCAGGAACTGCTTATCTGCCTTACCTGGAAATAGGCTAAGATAGTAAACAAAAAGGTTGGAAGGTCTATTTTTCAGTGCTAGAATATGTTTTCCTAGTGCTTTAATTTTATACAGTGATACACTTAGTAGTTAAAACCTCAATAATGCTACAAGTATCTAACACAACCCTCCTCTCTTTTCATGCACACCCTACCCTCCAGGGGTAATCTCTTTTCAAAGTTTCTGGTTTTGCTTTTCCTGGTTGTAACCTCCATGCTCTAAATATTATAATAGAGTTGTATTTCTTGATTTGCCAGCTCTCAGCAGTGCCGCTTAGCTCCCCCTATTTAAAAATATAAAAAAATCTAAATACTTACATCAGATTTTACTCAGCTAAACTCATATACATATATATAATTTTAAAATATGTTCAAAGCTTTTTTCCTTTTTTTAAATTTTCTTTTTCAATTACAGTTTACATTCAACATTATTTTGTGTTAGTTCCAGGTGTGCGGCATAGTAGTTAGACAATCATATACTTTAAAAGTGATCACCTTGATATTCGAGTGCCTACCTGGCACCACACATAGTTATTACAATATTATTGACTATATTCTTGTGCTGTGCTTTATATCCTTGTGACTGTTTTGTAACTACCAATCTGTACTTAATCCCTTCACCTATTTCACCCAGCCCCCAACCCCATGCCCCTCTGGCAACCATCTCTGTTCTCTGCATCTATGAGTCTGTTTCTATTTTGTTTGTTAATTTATTTTGTTCTTTAGATTTCACATCTAAGTAAAATCATATGGTACTTGTCTTTCTCTGTCTGACCTATTTCACTTAGCATAATACCATCTAGGTCCATCCATGTTGTCACAAATGGTAAGAAGTCATTCTGTCCTATAAGTAATATTCCATCGTACATATGTACCAGCACTTTTTTATTCATTCATCTATTGATGTGCACTTGAGTTGCTTCCATATCTTGGCTATTGTAAATAACTCTGCAATGAACATAGGGGTGCATGTATTCTTTCAAACTAGTGTTTTGGGTTTCTTTGGCTATATACTCAGAAGTGGAATCACTGGGTCATAAGGCAGCTCCATTTTTAATTTTTTTAAAAACCTCCATACTGCTTTCCTCAGTGGCTCACCAATCTGCATTTTCACCACCATATGAATTAAAAAAGCTAAAACCACTGCTTTCCCCACTCTTCCCTTTGCTTCTCCATTTCACTTTCTGTTGTTTATATTCTTACTTCAAGCTGTTAAGGTTTATAATATTTTTTTCTCCTCTCTATATATCATCTTAGCAAATTGAATTGTCATCAACTCTATGACAGACCATTGTTTTATGTTCCATTAAGTAAAAAAAAAAAAGTTGCCAATAATGCTCCATAAATTATAAATTATATCCCAGTTTCAAGGAGGCTAAAATATGAAAAAATGCACCTATTAGAATTTATGAAAGATGGTAGTTTCCTATGCTTTTCCTATAAGTTAATTCTAAAAATAAAAATAAACTATCTTTACAATATTATTATCATGTCATATACCAATAGAGTGATTAGGACCATGGAGAAGAAATACAAGCTTTTGTCACTAAACCAGTGCTACTCAAATGGAATTGTTCCCTGTCAAAGAGATTCTTTTTTCTTACAGCCTATAATTTGCCCAAAATCATGGAAAATTTTAGTCTCCTTAATCTGGTTTTCTTATATACCTTTCCTGGAATGTCTATGTATATATATATTTCTTATCATAAAAAAATACACTTGCCTTTACCTTATCACTAAGATTGTTACTGGGGTCAAATTTATAAAATCCTCTCTAAGACAAGGGTCCTTAAGCTTAGTACCTGCATTTTCTTCTGTGTAATTTATTGTTTCGGGTCTTATATTTAGGTCTTTGATCCATTTAAGTTAATTTCTATATATGGGGACAAACAGTCCAGTTTCATTGTTTTGCATGTGGTTTTCCAATTTTCCAAGCACCATTTATAAAGAGGCTTTCTTTTCTCCATGTTTTTGGCTCCTTTGTCAAAATTATTTGCCCATATACATGTGGGTTTATTTCTGGGCTCTCAACTCTGTTCCTTTGTTCTGTGTGTGTGTTTTTCTGCCAATACCATGCTGTTTTGACTATTGTAGCTCTGTAATATAATCTGAAGTCAGGTACTGTGATACCTCCAGCTCCGTTCCTTTTTCTCAGGATTGCTTTGCCTACTTGAAGTCTTTTGTGGTTCCATTCAAATCTTTTTTTTTTTTTTTTTTTTTAAATATATCTTTACTGATTTCAGAGAGAGGAAAGGAGAGGGAGAGAGAGAGAAACATCAATGATGAGAGAGTCATTGATGGAGCCCACAACCAGGGCATGAGCCCTGAGCGGGAATCGAACCCCGATCGCCTGGATCCTAGGTCAATGCTCAACTGCTGAGCCACGCCCGGCCGGGCTCCCTTCAAATCTTAAGGGTTTTTGTTGTTGTTTTTCTTTAAAAAATTCCATTGGGATTTTGATGGAAATTGCATTAAAGCTGTATATTGCTTTGGGTAAAATGGCTGTTTTAATCCATGAACGCAATGTATCTTTCCATTTTTTTGTAACTTTTTCAATCATTTAAAATAATGCTTTGTAATTTTCAGTATATATGTCTTTCACATTCTTTGTTGAGTTTATATGTAAGTATTTTATTTATTTTGTTGCAGTTGCAAAAGTATTGTTTTTTATTTTATTTCTTGTTCTGAAATTTCATTATTTGTTTATTGTTTCTAATAGTTTTTGGTGGTGTCTTTTGGGTTTTCTATATAAAGAATAATGTCATCAGCAAAAAGTGACACTTTTACTTCTTCCTTCCCAATTTGGATGCCTTTTCTTTCTTTCTCTTGCCTTATTGCTCTGGCCAGGACTTCCAGAACGATGTAGAATAAGAGTGGTGAGAGTGGGCATCCTTGTCTTGTTCTCAAACTTAGAGAAAATGTTTTCAGTTTTTCATCATTTAGTATGATATTAGTTCAAAGTCAAGGGAAGTAAAGACAAAAATAAACAAATGGGACTATATGAAACTAAAAAGCTTCTGCACAGCAAAAGAAACCACCAAAAAAACAAAAAGGAAACCAACTGAATGGGAGAAGATATTTGCAAACAACAGCTTCAACAAAGGGTTAATATCCAAAATATATAAAGAACTCATACACCTGGACACCAGACAAAAAATACAATCCAATTAAAAAATGGGCAGAGGACATGAACAGACACTTCTCCCAAGAAGACATACAAATGGCCAACAGATATGTGAAAAACTGCTCAGCTTCACTGGCTATTAGGGAAATGCAAATCCAAACTACAATGAGACACCACCTCAGACCTGTTAGTGACCATTATCAACAAGACAAGCAATAAAAATGCTGGAGAGGCTGTGGAGCAAAGGGAGCCCTCATTCACTGTTGGTGGGAATGTAGCCTGGTACAGCCACTATGGGACACAGTATGCAGCGTCCTCAAAAAATTAAGAATGGTGTTACCATATAACCCAGCAACCTCTTTTCTGGATATCTACCCCGTAAATTTGAAAATATTTATTCACGAAGATATATACACTTGTATGTTTATGGCGGCATTATTCACAGCGGCCAGGACGTTGAGACGACCAGTGTCCTTTGATATGTGCTGGACAGTGAAGGCGTGGTACGGCCCTGGGAGGTGGCTCAGCTGGTGGGAGCATCATCCTGTGGACCGAGGTTGTGGATTTGATTACCAGTCAGGGCGCATGTCTAGGTTGCGGGTTCGATCCCCGTTCAGGGCGCATACAGGAGGCAACTGATCTCTCTCTCTCTCTTTCTCTAAAAATCATTAAAAACATATCCTCAAGCGGGGGTTAAAAAAGAAGAAGAAAGAAATGGGGAACATGTACACAGTGGAACACCACTGGGCCGCGAGAAAAATGAAACACTGTCATTTGTGAAATGTGGATGGATCTTGAGAATATTCTGTAAAGCAAAATAAGTCAGACAGAAAAAATCAAGAACCCTGTGATTTCACTTGCATGTGAGATATAAAACTGAAAGCGACACATGACCAAACAAGACAGACAAACAAACAAAAACTCACAGACGCAGACAACAGTGTGGTGGTTACCGGGGGAGTGTGGTGAGGGTGGCAGAAGGGAGGGGGGTCAGATGCACGGTGAGGGGAGGGGGTCTGACTCTTGGTGGCGGGCACACAAGGCAACATTCAGATGCTGTTTCATAGAAATGCACACTTGAAACCTATATAATTTTATTAATCAATGTCACTCCAACAAATTTAATTTTAAAAGGTTGTCTCAGCCCAAACCCAAATTAGTATGCTGTGAAGTCCACTTCTTTTTGAAAATGTTCTTGGGATGCTCCAGCCGGACCAGTTAGTTTTTAAACCTGCCGCACAGCTGTGGTCCTCAGATTTTCCCAGCACTGAGTACTGGTTTGTATCTTCAATTTCTTGAAAGCATACATTTTCTCCTCTTTATCAGAATACTTTTAAAATTTTTGTAGGATATCCTTACGTATTTTTTTCTGAGGAGTGAGAAGAAAGTGTGTATTTCCAGACGTGGGAATGCTCTGAGCAAGCTTCAGATTAAGCATGTTTATTTACCTCTGCTCTCTCACCTACCCCCCCAAATGACAGTAAAGTCATTTTTTAAAGCACAAACACTTTTTTAAAGAGATGGGAGAGTAGTTAATATCAACAAAATGTTATAGCTAAAAAGTAGAACAATAAATGATAAATGGTTGAGCAAAATCCCAAACCTCAGAACCTCAAAGGGCATGTGGTCGAGCGTTCCAACCCACATTTGACCTGCCACAGGCTCAGAAACTGGCCCAGCTGCCTCTGGGTGTGAGGGTAAGGAGGGGTTGCAGGGAGTATATTAGGTTTGCTAATGGTTCTCTCAAGGATCTGATGCCCTGTGGTTATCTGTTTCTATTTATGATTAAATTATGGTTGTGATTGAAGAGCCAGGCATAGCCCTTTCTAGTCTGCGGATGCCCATTCTTCCTATTCTCACTGCTGCTGTGAAATTTTCCTTCAGTATTCCTTTTCTGCCATTTAAGGAACTAGAGAGAGAGAGTAAATGCTAGATGGATGACATATAGATGGACAGATGATAGATAGATAGTCAACAACTGTGAACTAGTATCAATGCTGGAAAAATGGAAGCTCTGCCAAGAGATGACTCCTCCTGACTCATGGTGCAGGTCCTGTAAGCTTGGCCCATGATTCAAAAGAAACATTCTTTGTTTACCTCATGTAGCTTTGTCCATAACCAAGTTACATCAATAAGATAAAGGTCATTTAAGGTTAATAAAATCCACCAATAAGGCAGCATAACTGTGATGTTCCCCAAGTGGCAAACAGTGGAACATTGGGCTGTGTGTGTAAAGTTCTCTGGCTACATCTGGAAGGCACTGGCTTGAAAACCCGGGACCTACAGTGTGTCAACCAAAAAACAGAACAAAATTTGGATAAAGTGCCTGTTATTTAAATTTGCAGGTAGAAAAGACAGGTCTTTAAAATAAATTTTTTTTAATTCCACCCAAGGATATGTTTGTTGATTTAGAGAGAGGGAGGGTGAGGGAAAGAGAAAGAAGCGTGGATGTGAGAGAAACACCGATCCCTTGCCTCCTGTACGTGGCCTGGGCGTGTGTCTGCACCAGGAAGCAAACCCGCGTCCCTGGTGTCCTGGATGAAGCTCCAACCAACCCAGCCACCAGTCCGGGGCTCGAAAAGGGAGTTCTTTCAAAGACAGGATTCCCCTTCTCAAACCACGTGGGGTCATGTCTATAAAGTTAGCAAAGGTGAGCAATGTTTCAGAAGAAAAGCCCCCCACTATTCTGAAGCCCTCAGGGCCTGTTTTTTTTTTTTTTAATCCTCACCTGAGGATGTTTTTTCCATTGCTTTTCAGAGAGAGTGGAAGGGAGAGAGAGAGAAACATCGATATGAGAGAGACATATAGATTGGTTGCCTCCTGCATGGGATCGAGCCTGCAACTGAGGTACGTGCCCTTGGTCAGAACTGAACCTGGGACCTTTCAGTCCGTGGGCCAACACTCTAACCACTGAGAAAAACCAGCCGGGGCAGGGCCTGGATTTTTAATCAGGCCCCCAAATGGAGGGACCATTGCTCAATGGAATGTTCCTGTGTGCGTCTGCTTGTCATAGCAAGTGCCATTGCCTGAGTGGCATAAGCAATAAGAATTTATTTTCTCACAGTTCTTCCTCACTTGCAGACAGTTGCCTTCTCACTGTGTCCTCATATGGTGAGGGGAGAGAGAGAGAAAGGGGGGGGGAGGGAGAGAGAGAGGGAGGAGGAGAGGGAGACAGATGAGATCTCTGATGTCTCCCTCTTTTATAAAGACACAAATTCTAGTGGATTAGGGACCCACTGTGGGCTGTGAAAAGGTGCCAAGCATGTGAAATCAGGGGGTCATGGGAGGCCTCATATACCCCTTAGAAGCCCACTCCCCTTTCCCCAGGCCTGATCATGGATCTCACCGCATTCTGCACTGGCCACTCTGTAGGCAAGATCGGGTGACAACTCCGCGAGGCTGACGTGCTCGTGTCCTTCAAGATATCACATATCCTGGTGATGGAGCTCCCAGGAGCCTAAATCAAATGCCTGGATTCAAATCTCCACTTTAACTCACTGTGTGGTCATGGGCAACCAGTGTCTTAGTTTTCCATTAAAAGAAAGTCTTGGTCTAGTGAACTGACCCTGTCTATGCTCTCAATCCCTTCCTGAACCTCCCTAGAAACCCTGGGTTTCCCTGGTCACTCTTACTGTTCAGTGCCCCCTACAAGTATGCACTCCATGTGCACATGGACACACACACACACATTGACAGTGGCTCCAAGTTGCTTGGGAGCAGAGTCTTCTCGGAATCACCAGCCCCAGCCCAAGGAAAATGTACTAAATGCTGCATTAGAATGCACTTGGCCAATGGTCATTTTCTACACAAATTGAATGCTATCAAATCTCCAGCAAAGAGCAATGCAACAACAAGCATGGCCCTGCCTTTGAGTTCCTTCATGCAGTGAGATTTTTCTCTGATGAAAAGTCTTCAAAATGATAGGACGGAGTGTCCCACTGGGCTGGCCTGGCAGTGCAGGGCCTCTTTCCTGTGAAGAGTGGCTCTGCCCCACATGACAGCTCCCTCCAGCCCACCCTGCTCCCCTTTGAGAGCTCCAGGTGAAGAGGCTACCTTCACCCTGGTAGTTCCCGACCCGGGAGGGTCTGTGAGCCAGCAGGAGGCTCCATTGCTGAGAGGAGGTAGAAGTGCAATGGAGAGAAACCCAAACACCAGTGATGGCATCTGTTTGATTGTCTTATGGTCAATTAGCTTTTATTTCTAAGTACCTTGGGGTCACCATGCTTCCAGCAAGCAGCCTTTCTAAGGGAGCTGGAGGTCGCCCTCTTGAAGACAATGCCTGGCTTAATGAAGACTGATGGCCCATTGAAGTCCCCTGGGCCCCTTCCCCACGGTGGAAAGAGATACTGTGAAGACCCTGGGGCAGGCAGGTGCCATCTGGGCCACTGCACTGGCAACCACCGCTGACACACACAGGCTGCCTAATGGGCTGCCTTACTGTTGGCCTTTATGAGCTGGTTAAAAATAAACCCTGATAAGAAGTCCCCTGACCTCGGCCCTATTGCCACATACCCTAAAGGGACTCTTAAATGCAAACGTGTTCCCTGGGTCAGTCCCTTGCTTGGTGTCTTTTAAATTTATTTATTTATATTTTTATTGTTGGCAGTATTACAGATGTCCCCCTTTGTCTTCCCCTCCTCCCTCTACCCAGCCCCCGCCCTCAGGCCGCCCGGGAGCTATTGTCTGCGCCCGTGGGCTGTGCACATAGGCCTGTGAGCTCTGTGGTTGCTCTTCGCCCGCCCCCTTCCCGGTGAGAGCTGTAGTCTGTCCGGGCTTCCACGTCCCTGGGCCTATTCGGGATGAACGGTGCCTGGCAGGCGGGCGCTGGGTCAGGCCCTGATCTTGTCCGTCCGGCTCACGTCCTGCTTCTCCTCGGCACTGCAGCAGCTTCTAGCTGAACCTGGCTCCAGGCCTCATCTTCCAGTCCCCAGGGTGGGACCTGCAGTCGTGGTGTCCATGTGCTTGCAGATGGCCTGACAAGTCCCCACACATCCACCCTCACTCCCTAAGCCTCTCCTGACCAACAGTAAGGCCTCACTCCGCCTCAGTGCTGTACGTCTGTCCTTCCTCGGCCTCATCATTTTGTGTATTGCACTGTCCTTTTCTTAAACCTTTAATCCCATTTTTTCTAATTACCAAAGAGCTGCATGTTTATATAAAATAGAATGCACAGAAACACACGCGTGTAAGGACGGTCCTGCCTGTGACGGCTGCCTCCGTGGGCGTGTATTTCAGCCACTCTGCGTGTGTACAGCTTGCTCTCCCCCAGGCAAGGCTGCTCCTGCAGGAGGCGTGCGGACACCCACCCTCTGGAGCCCGGCAGTGGTGCAGAGCTAATGAGCAGATGTGAGGACCCCACCCACTCTCAGGGTCACGTCCAAAACCAAAAGTCCCGGTTTCTCAGTCCCAGATGCTTATGTGTCTTTTTCCTGCAGTCACCCCACCTCCTACTGTAAAGCCCCGGAAAAGGGCAACAGGAGATAATTTCACAACACATTTTGAACCTGAGCAGCCTTCTTGCTGCAGATAGTTAGCTAGTGGAGACAGAGTGAGAACTCTGATTTTAAAGCCAGCAGGCTCAGGAAGGTGTGTAAACCCGGACCTCTGACCCAGGATCAAGAGCAGCAGAGCTGAGCAGCTCTTTCTGTGCTGCCTGCCACAAAGAGCAAGGCAGGAATACCATGAGTCATGGATTTCCCCAAAGCTCGAAACTGAGCTGAGATGAAATCCCAGCCATTCTGGTGCCTAAAACTGTGCTCTGCCCACTGATCCACACTGCTCACCACCCAGCAATGAACAGGGACCAGACTATTCTTAGGGGACTCAGCGTTCAGTGCAGAGTCTGACCTGTAGGCAGACCATTGCTAACCAGGATGGCTCATGCAAAGGTGGTCCCAGTGAGAGGGCCCTCAGCTCCTAGATGGTGGGTCTGCAAGTTCTTTAGACAGAGCTTGTCCTCCATGTGTTTTCCACACATTTTGTGGTCCTTCTCGACTTTTCTAGGCCAGATGGTCATTAACCTTGAACATAAGGGACCTTGTCTTGGCTGGATGTAGAAAGTTGACTTGATCTAAAATAGAATTCACTTAGTCAACAGGGCTTTGTTTTAAAAGAAGCAGGTGGAAAATAGCAGATCGTGCTTCAGACCTCAGCCAAGTGATAGTACATGACAGCACTGCCTGTGTGCTGCTAGGCTGCATGGAAATAGTCCGCAGGGTTCCAGTTGCTTTAAGGGCTCCAGTCACTCCACAGTGTGAATAGTTTCTAAGTGATGTGCGCACTCATTTTCAAGATCCATGGCCAGCTCAGAAGTGACTGCCTGAGTCACTGAGGGAGAAGCCAATAGAACCTGTTTGCAGACATGGGTCTTAAGAATCTACTTGAGTGTCATCCCAAACTTCTCAAATTGTCCACATGGCTTTATAATCCCCATGTTCACAGTCCACCTTCCTGAGGACTTTCTCCCTATCTGCTCACATCATCTTTGATTCCTCATTTCCTTTCCCCCTTAACAGATTCCACTGGGAGGGAAATGAGAGTCAGGGAAAGTCGGCCAAAGGACCTTCTGCCTGGGGAACATTAGCTGATGCTTCAAGTGCTCAGAGATCTGTGACTCCCAAACAGACCACGCCAAGCTCTTTTCCCTTAATTTCCGAGACCCATGGTGCAGTTACAGAATATCCACTCCATGTGTTTCTGATCTCTCTCCATGCAGCTCCTCCAAATGTTGGATTTTAAGAGTTTGTAGATATGCATGATGCTTTTGGATTTAACTTTACAAGCCTTCCGTGCTTTCATTTCTATTGAGAGAGGAAGTCAGTTTTGCCAAGAGTAAATAAGCTGGCGTCTCAGAAGGTTCACATTGGGTCTGTAACATTGAAGCCATAAGACTTGAGTAGAAGCTCAGCTTCAGAAAAAGTGCTGAGATTCAGAGAGGAAACTGTCCTTGGGGGGTTGAAGCCTTTACACCTTTAACCTCTGCGTGCTTTACGCTCACTCATTGCAGCTCCCCTTAGTGCTTAGCAGTGCTAAGATAGAATCCAACACCGCCAAGAGGGTCCCATCAGTCAGGGTGATCTTTGGGAGCGGTCAGAATGAAACTTTGGCAAAGAATTGATGACCTTACCTGCTAGCTTTGAGGTATTGAAAAGAGAGGTGCAATGATCCCCAAAGCTAATAGGCTGAACAATCCCCAAACTGTCAACACAAAATTTTCATAGTTGTTGAGGTTCAGGGCAGAGTAACATGACTGGCTAGCTGAATTCAGCTTTTTCCAAATTAATCTTAGTAGCCAGGAAGGAGAATGGAAGGAAACACGGCCTTTCTGGGGAGCCATGCACTCCCAAAAGAAAGAAGGAGGGGACAGTTCGGCCTCACCAGGGTAAAGTAACTGCACATCCCTTCCAGCAGAACATCTCAGGAGCAGCATGAAATGTGCTAATTGGGTCCGTCTAGACCTTCCACTTGGCTGTGTAGCTGACACACGGCGCTCATACAAAGAAGCACATGCACTGACAAGCACAAAGCCTGCACTAGAAACTTCTCTCATTCCACCTAGGCCACGGGCCTGAAGGAGAGCGGCCAGGTATAGCATAGAGTTGGTGGTTCGGGAGCCAGATGAATCGGAGTTTGCATTCTGACTCTATTCTAGTAACCACCTCACCCTGGACACATTTTTTACCTGTTTCTTCTTCTGTAAAATGGGTATGACAATACTAACCTCTTGGGGTAATTGGGAGAAAATACACAAAGTGCTTAATAAACAGTAATATGTGAAGATGGCCACAGAGCTGCCATTGGTAGATGGGTAGGGTTCTATGGTCCTGCAAGCTGGCTGGCTGAGGTCTCAGGGGCTCTACTCTCCAACTTAGTCATCAGATCTTAGCACGTTTGAAAGGAGTAAAGACAGGTCTTCAGAGCTCACATAGTGGGGCCAGGCAGAGCAGGGATAGAGCTTGGACATGAGAGTCTAAGGCCTTCAGACCTTGGCAGAGTCTCAGCTCCATGTCCTGGGGAAAGTGGCTGAACTTCTCTGGGCCTAGAGAAAAGAAGGTAATGGTACTGGAGCTCCAGGCTGTCCCAAAGATTTATGAGAAAAAGAAGTAGATAGAACTCTTGGCCAGGGCCATAAAGCCAATGCTCATGGGGGCCAGACAGGTAAAGAAGTTAGGGGCAGTCTGTAAGAGGAAACAGAGTGGTGGGAATGTAGGGGGCTGGGCTGGGCTGGAGCATGCAGGCCCTGATCGAGGGCACTTGCCTTCACTGTTACAATTAGCACCCTACCACCAGCAGGAACCACACTCACTGTGTGAGCCAGACAGAGCAGGCCAGCCATGGGGAGCTAGGATGTAACCTCTGGACAATTAGCACCTATAATTTTACATCTATATTATTATGGAAAGTTCCTTGGTCAAGGATGGAAATCTCCACTGCCTGCCAATAAGTCAGACGGGTTGGAAAACATGAGAATAAACCATTTATCAGAGGGTGCATGCCTCTCAGTCAAACCATGGTCTTGGGCAAGTCATTTCCCTCTTTAAATCTTAGTTTCCTGTCTGCAAAATAGTGTCAGAAAAGATGAAAGGAGAAGGCAGTCACCAGGCAGGCACCTGGCATACAGTAGGCATTGTTCCGTCCTTTTATTCCCACATCAAAAAAGTCAGGCTGGACCAATTTTTTCTGACAGTTAGTGCAGGCTTTCCTTTTCTTTTTAAAAATATGTTGTTGTTTTTAAATTTCAGAGAGAGGAAGGGAGAGGGAGAGGGAGATAGAAACATCAATGATGAGAGTCATTGATCGGCCGCCTCCTGCAAGCCCCCGACTGGGGATCGAGCCTGCAACCTGGGCATGTGCCCTGACAGAGAACCGAACCATGACCTCCAGGTTCATTGGTCCACGCTCAACCACTGAGTCATGCTGGCTGGGCCAGGCTTTCCTTAATATTAGTGACTAAATATACAAAAGAAAAGTCGGTGGAGATGAGACCAGTCTGAAGGCAACCTCCTCAAGTAGCCCGAGGTGAAAATGCAAAGCTGGTCCTGGTGCAACTTCATTGCTCTATTAGTACAAATAGAAATGCACCCACATGTGAGGGCTCTTCTGTCTCAGCGAGGCAGAGGCCAAGGCCGGCAGGGAGGAAGGCCCACTTCCTTACAGGCTGCTCACAGTTGACTCCAGGAAGGCTGCTCTCCCATCTCCCTGGGGTGTTTTGATTCTGGAGGCCCTGCCAGCCGCTAACAGAGCCCCTATTCACTGTCGCCTCCGAAGAGTAACAGAGCGTTTCACTATTGCACGTACCGGGCTCACAGAAATCAGGTTTACAAAGAGTTATTTTCTTAAGGACAGATTTTTTAAAATTCCATTTCCTTCCCTCTTGCTCATGCCCAACCCCCATGTCCTTGTGATTGGACCAGAAAGCTCTGCAGCCAAGCTTTTCTTGGATCGTGTGTATCAAGATCAATAAATATCTGTGCTGGAGGCTGCCTGGCCCGGCGCCTCTGTGTTCTGGAATAAGGGCCCTGGCTGTGAGCGGCCGCAGCACCGGCTCACCGGCCTGTCCGCTGCAGGCCCACCAGAACACCGGCACCCAGGGAGGAAGGGTTGTCTGGGGCACATGCACCCGGAGGGTACCGTCCCTGAAGTGCTGCCAGTCTGAGGACTGGGGGCAAGGGAGGCGCTCCCTTAGCCTGGACTAATTTGCAGGCATGCGGTTCACAGCTTGATGTTAGGTCATGAGATGTTCTAGGTGCAGCTACGCACAGGAGCTCTTAAGAATCAGCACAATCCCTGTAAGGAGTATAGCGTGGCTTCCGCTCCCTGAACCCCCCCCCCCCCGTCCTTGCTCTGGGTGTTTCTTTAACACACTCCAATGGGGGGTTTGCTCCCGCTGCTCCTCCAAAGCCGTGCCACTGCCCGACATCTGTGAAGCCGGTGGGGGTGCTTTGCTCTCTCCTGGCTCCACCCCTCAGCACCTTTGTCAGTGACCCCTCCATGCTCCTAAACACCGGCTCCTCCTGTGTGGCCACAGGACGCAGAGGGCCAGGGGCGGCCTTTCTTCACCGCCCCGCCTGGGCCTCCTCTTCTTCCCGACCCGTTAATGCGGGGCACCCAGCACTCAGGTACCCGTGGGCCACTCCTAGATCATCACACCCAGGCCGGCGGCTTCAACACTATTGATGCAAGTAAAGCCCCATATCGGTCACTTCTCCAGCCCCTGCGTGCTGGCCTAGCTGAAGTCGCCATGTGAATATTAGTGTGGAATTATATATCCAAAACTCAATGTGTCTAAAACATAACTTCCACCCATCACCCTGCCACAAAACACACCCCTGATTAAAATACACACTCTACTTTCTATTGTCTTTCTTTCCACAGTTAGATTTTTTCACTTATTCACTTGTCCTAGTTTGTGCTATAATCTCTACAAGAAAAAACACTTCGTTGATCTTATATAAGATGCTGTATTCTTAGTCCCAAGGACCATCCACTCAGGCTCTCCATAAATACTTAATAAATGAATGAACAAAATAACAATGGGTCTTGTGAATGTTACTCTCTTTCCAGTTCTCTTTCAATCCATAAAACCATGTCTGTAACACGGTTCTAACATATGATAATTTCCCTTTTTAACAAAGAGAATAATTTAAGTCTGAGAAACTTGGCAAAAACTAACCTGCTAGAATTTAATAAGCTTGTTTTATTTTCATTGTCTTTTTAATATAGTTCCCTTCCATTTATGGCTGGTATTAATAATTCTATATTTGTACTTGTGATATAAAGTTTCCTTTTGTATTTTATTTACTAAGCAATATGCAGGACTCAATTTAAAGAAAATGTTAAGTAAATAATAGAAGATTGGACACTGGAGCTGGCCAGCAAGGGTGAAACATGTGTCAACACCCAGCCACGGTGTTGCCGGGCCCCAGAGCCACAAGGAAGGGAGGCGAGGCAGTGTCTCCTCATCACAGGACAGTGTGGGGAGGAACTTCATAGGGAAGGTGGGGAGGGACCGGTTCCAAAGCCAACTTTTCTCCACCAGGAGATCCTGGACAATGGCTGCCTCCTACCAACTTCTCTGGTGCCTCTGGGAGCCCACCTTCCTGTCAACGTACCAGGGAGAGGAGTTTTCACATGGCCAGAGTCCAGGGGCCTCTGGAACCTTCTAGGAAGATTCTGGGAAGGAGGGAAGGAAGACGGAAAAGAAAGAAGTGTGTGGCAGGGAGGAAGTGGGGCTTTTTAAAGCATTTATTATCACGCCTTGCAAATGATCTCAATTAATCTACTCTGTTTGTCGTATAGACACAAAGGCACAACTGTCTGGTGGCTTCATTGTCTGCTCTGGGGCCAGGTCTTTGGCAAGGAGGCCAGGTACTGTCCCTCCTGGCCTGAGCCTCTCTGTGCAGACTGCTCCCTGGGACTGGAAGCTGCATGAGGGCAGGACCTCGGTTCAGCGGCTGCCTCAAGGTGGTTTCCCCAGAACCTTGGGAATGTTCAGCTGCTCAAAAGCCTTTTCTGACTAAATGTAATAAAACTAAAAGTGAAGAAAAAAACTCTAAAGATATCAAGTCCTCATCAACCATTTCAGACAGGTGATATTGCAGCACCTCAGTAATAAGTAGAGTGAATGGATGAGTTGGCTGGAAGGAGTGGGGTGAGGTCAGGGTTGAGGCTGGGGTGCCAGGAACAGGGTATGAGGCTCTCTCAGGTCTTCACTCAGGACACTCCTTCACCAGCACCTCCCCTCTCCAGCTGTTGGAAATGCAGGGCCCAGATGTCACAGTGAGACAGCCTGTGTGGCTAAAGGCTCCATGCGTCAGATCTGTGTCGACATGATGGTTGCAGCTCCAGAATGGATTTGTCAAGGCGGCAAGCAGAGCGAGCTGGCTGCTAGGCTTTGTACCAATTATGGTGTCTTTTGTGGGAGGGACATACCTGGTATGTGGGGCTGGTAGGCATTCCCCAGGGCTGAAGCCCCTATCAGCTAACTTCTCTCATGAGGGTGTTCTGAAGAGAAAGGAATGCCCCCTGTCAAAGAGAAATTATCCTGGCACCTGTTAAAAAAAGAAGGCAAGGGAGACTATTCAGGATTATTGCATAGGGAAATAATTCAACTCAAATATAAACAGGGACAAGTGGAGATTTGTAACCAGTGAGCAGGGTGAGGGACAAGATAGAAAATTACATAGAGAAACTTGGTTGAGATCAAGAGTAGGGGAAGAAAAGCTTGATTGGACATCAAGGGTAGGAGATTTTTTATATACTTTTAAGCAGGATTCTTTAGTAGAACTGGGCTTGGCTTGCCAAGGATGGAGCCCCGTTGAGAAGAGGGCTCAGAGGAACCTGGCTAAAGGTTGGCTTGGGGCATTGGTTAAGGTTGGGGACAGAAGGAAGGAAATAGTTTTGAGTGCAGCACTGTGAAATGTCACTTAGATGTCTCTCAGATCCCCAGGGATATCAGCTAGGTATATGGGTTAGTGGAAGGGTCTGGAAGCAGTTGTGAGAAATGCTGGGCCCCAGGGACCCTGGTATATAGTTCAGTCAAGCTGCTTTCCATTAGTGAGCAGAGAGTGTCCCTCCCACATTTCAGCCTAAGAGACCCAGTGAGCTGTAGGCACTGCCACCTGGAGGGAGAGGCAACAGGTGGGCCAGGGGTCTGAAAAAAAGATGCTGGCCCCAGGACTGCAGAGGGCATGGGATGGACAAGGTAGAAGACGAAGGCTGCAGTGGACCCTCAGGATGGAATGAAGATGTTTGGAGGGGATGGGATGTGCCTTCTGGAATTTGTGACTTGGGCTAGCGACAGAGAGTACTGAGCTGAGGTCGTTGGGGCCCATTCCTGAGTTAGACGCCCCCAGGCTGGCCTGGCCATGTGGAGCCCACATCACTGTGGTCCTGGAGATTGATAACCACCAGGCAGGATGATAGCCAAGGCTTGACTCCATTTTCGTCATTAATGAAAGAGCACGTTACGTTCACCAGACTGGCCATCCTGTGGCATCGCGGTGGATGAATGCTTTATTTTTTAAATTAATGTTTGAAAAAGGTAAGATTTCATGACATTTCTGCCATGGTATTTCAATTCTGGGAACCTAGCCAAAGTAAATACTATTAAACAGAAAACAAGCTTTATGCACAAAGATGTTTATTGCAGTGGTACTTATGCTAGTGTAAAAACTGCAGAAAAATCTAAATGTTCCACCACAGGAGGATGGTGATTAAGTAAGTTCTTTCATATTCCACTCTGAAACATTTATTCTACCATTAAAAATAATGATTTCAAATTTTATAATAACATGAAGAAATGTTTAAAAATCAGTGGAAAAGTGGGAAGCAGAATTCATATATGGTGTGTTTACATCTGTATACAAATAGAAAAAGTAAAATCCCATGCCTCCTGAATTCTAATGAATTTTGATATTACTCTGTTACCCAGAAAACCTAGCTGTCCCAGGTACCCTCACCCCAGATAATTCCCTATAAGTTTGCATGACTGCATGGTGCAGGTCACCCCACCATGTCAGCCAGACACCTGGGCAATAGAGATAAATGTGTGCACTAAGTAGCCTTGAAAGGCTCCATCAGCCAGTATGGGCAAGGCTGTGCTTCAGTAACAACCAAGGGCACAGGTCCATAGCAGGTCGTCTGGAGACTCTGTCTCTCGCTGTCCTCACTCAGAAAGCAGCTGACTGCCTCCACCACCTATAGCGCAGATTGTAGAGAGAGTTGCTCTCCACAATTAAATGCTCCACCTCAGAAGTTAGCACATCACTTAAACTGAGCTCTGCCCCTGCCCTTGGAACTCATGCCCTTGGAACAGAACCAGTCCTGTGGTTCTATCTCCCACAGCAAGGTCAGCCTCTGTGTGCTTGGGAGCAGAGGAGCCCAGCTGTCTCTGAGCAGTACCACTGGCCACCGCAGGGACCTTTCATGAGCCCAAATGTTGCCATGAGATTCCTTGGTAACCTTTCTCAGAGCTGAGGGCTCAGCATCACTCCCCTATTTTGACCACCTCCTGAGAAAGGCAAGACCAGACATTAGGCCCCAGAAACCATAGCAAATTATTCTTTTCTCTCTTCCTTTATTTTTCCAGCTACAAAATGGAGATATTTACCTGCTACAAAAGTATTCAAACTTAGACACTTTCCAGAGTGGGCAGCATTTTCACACCCACACAACCTGAGGTCCATGACTAGCAAAGAGCCTCACGGGCTGCCCCAGATGGGCGCCTCGTCACAGCGTGCTCTCCTTTGGAGCTAACTCTCTGTCTGCGGGATGCTCCGTTCTCCAGAAGAAAAGGTTCTCATCAGAGGTTGTGAAGATGAATTCATTGAGTTTTGTTTCATTGTTGGCACTGTCAGAATGAACAGGGTTAAAAATATGTGAATAAGTAAAACAGAAGCAAGTTAACACCAAAAGAACAATATCTGAGAAAACTACAGGACCCTCCCTCTCTCTCTCTCTCTTCACTCCCACCTCTGTCCCATAACCGTGTTACCATGTTTTAACTTTGTGTTGTAAGTGTGATAGTTAATTTTTTCCTACCAAACCTGCTTAAACTGAGCTCTGTCCCTGCCCACTGGGGCTTAGCTCAAACCTTACTTCACAGGAGGCTGGAAGAAGAGACATTAGTTTTTGTTTTTTTGTTTTTTTTTTAATTTATTGGAGTTACATTGGTTCACAAAACCATACAGTTTTTAAGTGCACAACTCAACAAAAAAACCATCTGCACACCGTCTCCTGCACCCATTGCCCCAAGCAAAATCTTTTTCAGTCCCATTTTATCCCTTTGCCCACCTCCACTAAGCCCCACCCCCTTTCCCTCTGGCTATCACCACAATGTTGTCTGTGTCTATAGATCATGAATATATGTTCTTTGGTTAATCCTTTTACCTTCTTTCATCCAGTCCCCTCAGCCCCCTCTGCTCTGATAGCTGTCAGTCTGTTCCATGAATCCATGCCTCTGTTTTTATTTTGTTCATCAGTTTATTTTGTTAATTAGATTCCACATATAAGTGAGATCATATGGTATTTGTCTTTCTCTGACTGGCTTATTTCATTTATCATAATACTCACCAGGTCCATCCATGCTGTCACAAAAGGTAAAGATTTCTTTCTTTTTTTATGACCGTGTAGTATTCCATGGTTTAAAAGTACCACAGCTGTTTCCAGACCTTAACTATTGTAAATAATGCTGCAATGAACATAAGGTCGTATATATTCTTTCAAATTAGTATTTTGGGATTCTTAGGATATATTCCCAGAAGTGGGATCACTGGGTCATAAGGTAGTTTCATTTTTTAATTTTTTGAGGTAACTCCATACTGTTTTCCATAGTGGCTGCACCAGTCTGTATTCCCATAAGCAGTGTACTAAGGTCCCCTTTTCTCCACACCCTCGCCAGCACATTTCATTTGTTGATGGTAGCCATTCTGGCAGGTGTGAAGTGATATTGTGGTTTTAATTTGCATCTCTCTGATGATTAATGATGTTAAGCATTTTCTCATATGTCTTTTGGCCATCTGTGTGTCCTCTTTGGAGAAGTGTCTATTCAAGTCCTTTGCCCATTTTTTAATTGGATTGTTTGTTTTCCTGATGTTGATGTTAAGTTCTTTATATATTTTTAATATTAACCCCTTATCAGATATATCATTAGCAAATATGTTCTCCCATTCAGTGGGTTCCCTTTTCATTTTGTTGATGGTTTCCTGTGCTGTGCAGAAGCTTTTTATTTTTATGTAGTCACATTTGTTTATTTTTTCTTTTGTTTCCCTTGACCAAGGAGATATATTGGCAAAAATATTGCTGTGAGAGATGTCTGAGATTTTTTTACTGCCTATGTTTTCTTCTAGGATGTTTATGGTTTCTCAACTTACATTTAAGTTTTTATTCATTTTGAGTTTATTCTTGTGTATGGCATATACTGGTGGTCTAGTTTCATTTTTTTTTTTTTTGCATGTACCTGTCCAATTTTCCCATTTATTATCACCATTTATTAAAGAGACTGTCCTTACTCCATTGTATGCTCTTGCCTCTTTTATCAAATATTAATTGAGTATAATGGCATGGGTCAATTTCTGGATTCTCTGTTGTGTTCCACTGACCTATATGTCTGTTCTTGTGCCAGTACCAGGCTGTTTTGATTACATTGGTTTTATAGGATAACTTGATATATGGTATTGTGATTCCTCCAACTTTGTTTTTCTTTCTCAAGATCATTGAGGTTATTTGGGGTCTTATATAAATTTTTGGAGTATTTGTTCTAGTTATGTGAAATATACCATTGGTATTTTAATAAGGATTGCATTGAATCTATAGATTGTTTTGGGTAGTATGGACATTTTAATGATGTTAATTATTATAATCAATGAACATGGTATATGCTTCCACTTATTTGTATCTCCTTCAATTTCTTTCTTCAATGCTCTATAATTTTCCGAGTGCTGGTCTTTTAGATTTTGAGTGCTGCATAACAAATTACCATAAACTTAGTGGCTTAAAACAATACAAATGTCTCATATCACAGTTTCCCGGGTCAGAAGTCCAGACCCAGCTGGCTGGGTCCTCTGCGCCAGTCTTACCTGGCTGAAATCCCAGTGTCAGCCGCTGCATTCCCATCTGGGGTTTATTCAAGCCGCGGCAGAATTCAGAGCCTTGTGTTTGTGACACTGAGGTTCCCATTTCCTTCAGGGTTGTGAGTGGAGGCCACTCTCAGACCTAGAGACCACAGAGTTCCTCACCATGGTTTCAAACATGGGCATGGCTGTTTGCTTTCTCTGGGCCAGCGGGATGGCTGCTGCCTCCTATCTCCTTAAAGGCTCACCTGGTCTTGTCAGACCCACCCAGGATAATCTCCTTTTTATTACATCAAAGTCAACCTATTGGTAGCCTCAGTCATATATACACAATATGGTTTTATATTCATGGGTCCTGCCCACACTCAAGGGGAGGAAATTATAAAAGGCATGCATACCTGGGGACGGAAGTGTCCAAGTCTGCCCACAGCCGGGGCTGCTCCTCCATGATCATCAGATTCAGTGCTCAGCTAGAGGGAACCTCCAAGCAGGGCTCACAAAGCCCTCTGGACACAGCAAACAACCGCTTTTACTCTGAGAATTCTTGGCTCTTACATGCCAGGCCCATGACCAGAAGGACCCTGCGTCCCTGAGCAGAGAATGGAAGGGGCAGGAGACACTTCCAATTTGTAGGCACTGATCCTTTTTTCCTCTGTGTGGCTTCCTAAGGAGGCAGGAAGAAGGCAAGACAGCCCAGGGAGTCAGGGCCCAGGGAGCAGGGCAATGCCACACACACACACAGAAGGCCAGCCGACCTCACACTCTTGGGGCAGCCACACTAATATTTTCTTCTCACCAGTCAAGGGAAGCAGAAGAGAGTGGGGGCAGGGAAGTGATAGCAGATGTGTGGGGCCTTGGCTGACTGTTGACATGCGGGGTGCCAGAGAACTCCCCTCCTCTTTGGAAACAGAGTCTTTGGCCTCTGTCCAGAAGGCTGCATGGGTCATGGCTTCAGAGGTGTCCTCTCCTTCCCCCCACTCACTTCTCTTGCAGCTGGAAACCTGTGTGGGAACCTGTAAGGCAACTCTGAGTCCCAGGGACTGTACTGGGGTTTGAGCTGGGGCCTTGGGTTCCTGTCCTGCTATTTTACTGGCTGTTGGACTGGGCAAGTCACTGAAATATTCTGAGCCTGTCTCCAGCTCCATACATAAGGGTGGGTGCAGGATGACATGAGGTCCCTTAGAGAAGGTGGCTTTCAAGCCCACTTTGTACTCTTGGTGCACTCCCCACAGCCAAACAGCCATGTGGCTGTGCCAAACCCAGAGCCTGAGCCATAGGACAGGTTGGATAAAGGGGGCTGTACTCAGGGCCTCAGTTTCCCACCTCAAATTGAAAAGGTGGGATGGTCCCAAAATATTCACTGTGTCCATGATTCTGCGGTAGATTGCTGTGATTTTTTAAAATTGATCTTAAAGAAAGGAAGGGAGGGAGAAGGAGAGAGAGAAAGAGAGAGAAATATTGATGTGAGAGAAACATGGATCGGCTGCCATGGAGCAAACTCAAAACCTGGCTATATGCCCTGACTGGTGTGGGGGATGACACCCCAGCTAACTGAGTCACACTGGCTAGGGAGTCTGCTGTGATTTTAACTATCTTTTTTGAAACTAAATGATCTAGCACCCAGTACTTAGTAGGCCCCAAAGGTTTACTTAGTGAAAATAAGTTGAACAAGATAATCTCTGGGGAGACCTTCAAGCTGGATAAATCTGTGGATCTAGACAGGGTAGAGTGTGTATTTGAAGAGTCTGTCACTGAAGACAATACTCTGACTCAAGCAGAGGCCTCAGCTTGACCTTCAGAGCCCTCATCACACTCGCTGTTGGGCAGCCTGCCCTAAGCTGAACCCAATGCCCAGTCACCCTGCATGGCAGCCTTTGGCAAGTTTGAGGAAGCTGTGCAGTGCCTGCCATGTGCTCGCTTGGGGCTCTGCTGCAGACACAGCTGTGTTGTGATGCCAAACCCATGGCCCTGCAGTCCTGCCCCTGGGTCCACCACCTGCTTGCCTAGACCTTTGGTTTTGTCCTCTGAAAAATGGAACCAACAACCTGTTTCCCCTGGGTAGAGTAAGAATAAACCAATCTGGAACAAACAGGTTACAGGGTATTATGGTAGCAACTGTGTCCCCCCAAATTTCTATGCTGAAGCCCTAACCCCCAGGACCTCAGAATGGGACTGTATGTGGAGGCAGGGCTTTTAAAGAGGTAGTTAAGATAAAAAGAGGTCATTAGGATGGGCCCTAATCCAACGTGTCCTTATAAGAAGACACAAGCGCACACAGACTGTCTTCGAGACAAGGAAAAGGCCTCAGAAGAAACCAACCTGATTGACACCTTGCTCTTGGACTTCCGGCCTCTGGGGCTGTGAGACAAGTTTGTTTTTAAGCCACACAGCCTACGGTATTTTGTCACTGCAGCCCCAGCTCACCAATCCACAGGGAAGGATTCATTTGGCATTAGGGAGGGAAGGGAAGGCTCCAGGAGGCTGGAGTCCACCCCTGCAGCTCCTCCCAGGGCCAACTCCTTCAGCCTGCTCCCCACTCCCCCCACCATGTGCCCAGGCCCACCCTGTGCCCAGCTCAGGACAGCCGTCTGGGCCTCGGGCAAGGCAGCTGACAGTTCCACGCCAAGCTTGTTTTGATTGCAGGCGGCTCTGCTGAGAGGCCGCAAAGTCCGCCAATTCGTCTAACATGATTCCGAGAGAAATGTTGACTCTAAATTACAAGGACTTAATTTTTCCAACCACAGCTAGGCAGTAAATGACTCTCTGAAATGACAACTGGAAAGTTCAGTTAATATGTTTATCTTCTGGCTCGAAGCAGGGTCTGCCTCCCCCAGCACACCTCAGGCCAGCAACCCAATACCAGCCCTGGCCCGGACCCTCAGAGAGCCAGGGACAGCGTGGCTGCTGTGCACAGGGCAGGGACGCTGCGGCAAGGCCTCGGCTCCAGGCCTCTGTGCAGCCAGCTGGGTCCTCTCAGGGCTCAGAAAGCCTAGTGCGCTGTCTTGACAAGACAATGATGGGGCTTTGTCCCAAGGTGACAAATCACATGACCTCTTTAACTGAGTCATCTACAGAAAGTAAATTAAAACTCTCCCCACCAGCCTCCAGGGGGATGCTAGGAACAGAATCATAATTATAACAGTGAAGACCTACATAGCGTTTTCCATGGGTCTGACACTAGGATGTAGATAGCATTACTATTTTGACTTTTTGTTGAGGAAGCTGAAGTACAGAGAGGGTAAACAACCCCCTCCCGGTCACACAGCTAGTTAGAGGTAGAGCTGGAGTTCCAATGTGGGCAGGCTGGCTCCTGATCCATGTCTGGATCACCTCTGCACAGCTCCCAGAGAGGTTTGCTGCGGGAAGATGCTGCGGAGTGATGCTGTGCTGGCCACTTGGCAGGGCAGTAAGCACTCAGCCTTAGGCTCCCTGCCTCCCTGTAGACACCGTTGTGGTGGTTCCCCCGGGCGGGTGTCAGATCACACCTCAGCCACTCACCCCCACAGGGAAGGGTGGGCACACTACGTCACCTCCTCCATTGCTCTCACCTCTGTCTAGCCTGCAGCCTGTCCATGCCTCTGCTGTCTTGAGAGCCTGCACACCAGCCCCCATGTGATGTCACTGCCCAGAGGGAGTGGCATCATCAGCAGAATAGGCGCAAGCCCTCTGAGACCTTTGCTTTCAGGGAAGGACTTTAGGCCATCGCCCAAGTGTCACTGTTCTGTGAGCTACCCCTGAGGCCCTTCCTGGCTTAGCCTGTGGGACATCAGGGCAGCCCCTGGTACAAGCAGCTGGAGTCATACGGAGGATTGGGGGACAGTTCCACATCAGTGGGGAGAGAGACAAGACATGACCATTACATTTCTTGGTGGGGTGGGCCCAAACATGCCAGAGCCCAGAGTGTCAGTGGGGCCCTGGGGCTGGTGAGGAAGGGCTTTCTTGCTCAGGTCCTCCCTGGGCTGAGTCCTCTGAGAGAAGCCAGATAAATGAGGATTAGCGAGTCCCAAGCAGAGGATCACCCAAGCTGGCAAAAGCAGGAAAAATGGTGTGGTATGGTGCATGTGAGGATGCCCAAGAGAGTGGAGTTCCAGGCCCAACAGGGAGACTGACTGACAGGCAGACAGACAGACAGACATAGACGGACAAGACTGGAAGGGGTGGCAGAAGCCCAACTCAGTGACCTCTGTAAAGGTCGTATGTGCCAAGTGAAATGGTTTGGTCTCTTCCTGTAAGGGGTGCATACTTTTTTGTGGTAAAATGTACATAACTTAAAGTGGACCATTTTAGCCATTTCTCAGTGTGCAATTCAGTAGCATTGAATGCATTCACGTCACTGTGTGGCCATCTCCATCATCTACCTCCAGAACTTCCAGTATCCCAAACAGAAACTTCCTGTCTCTGGATATGATGGCTCCAGGTAAGGGGACAGGTCTCAAGCTGGAAAGTGTGACATGCAGACACAGGAAGCCTCTGTAGCTGCAGAGCAGAAAGTCAGTTGGAGAGAGATCTCATCAGCAGCAGCTATAGGAGTCTAAGGAAAAGACTAGGTTGCTTGCACAGGGGGGTGGCCACCAGCAAATGCCCAGTCTCAGGCAGGAGACACGGGGCTGAATTCCAGCTTAAGCACTCAGACCTTTGCAGCGCCGGGCAGGTTCTTAGCTTTTGCCGCTGACATAAGAAATGGAGATGACAAGGCTTTGTGGCGCTGACTTTGGGTCATGTGAATAACAAAAGTGATTATTGGTTGTTCTCTGTCCAATGCCAGGTATATACCAAATGTTTTCCATGATCCATCTCAGACCAGCCTCAGGCCCTATAGAGTGAGTGACACTGGGAACTGAGGTCTATTGGGGTTCAGGGCTTACAGCCCAGGATTTGTAGCTGAGAAAACCTTAGCTCAAGACCCAACACAGAGGGGTTGCTCATGGCTGTGAGTTTACTTTCAATCCCTCCACAAATGTACATCAACCATTATGTTGCCTTTCTCACATGAATGCATGGGTTAGTCATTCAGGTAAATGGCACTTTCCACTCTTGCAGTTGCCCTCGAATTCAAAGCAAAGTGGCCCCAACACCGACTGGCTCCAGTGCAGCCATGCTCCCTGCAGGAGTCCTGGCTTCTGTTGAAAGGCAGGGACGGCCCAGAGGCTGCCCAGGTTTACTGCTTAGGGTGTGGGAGGCAGCAGAACCCCAGCAAGCTCCTGGGTCAAGAATGCCGTTGGGGCTTTTGTTGAACAGCCCCAGACACCAGCCCTGAGTTACCTCGGGGAAGTAAAACAGTTGGGAAGGCCCATGGGAGAGATGTGTTTACACTACTGAGAAAGAAATGGGGCCACCTCCTGAGACCCCTGAGCCGGGGTGGCTACAGTCAGGTGCTCAGTTGGTGAGTCCAGGCTGGAAGAGTCTTTCTGAGCCTGGCCAGAAGTTCCCAGCATGTCACAGCCTTACAAAGGCAGAAAGTGGGCTGGAAGATGGGCTCTATTTCTCAATACTTAGGCTCATGGGGAAATACAGGGCACACTCTCTGTCTCCCCCTCATCCTTCGCAATGCCCCACTTCCGAGTCTCACCTCCTCAGCCTGGTACACAGGCCTCTTGTAATCCAGTCATGTGTATGCTGTTGCATCCTGGTGTGTTCACTTTTCCTCATGTACGGTGAGAGCTTGGGCGCAGGGCAATGTCAACTTCCTCTCCATCCCAAGTCTTTCGTGACTCAGTACCTATGAGCAGGCTGTGCCCTCCACCTCCTCCACCTAGAACTGTTTCATTTTCTCCTGCTGACCAAATCCTACTCAAAGCCAACTCAATATCGTCTCCTTTAGATGCCTTCTGAGATTTTCCCCATCAGATGGTCTTCTACCTGCTTCCCTTCTACCCCTCATCCTGTGATCTCACAGTGCTGGGTTCTGCCTCTAGTGTCTCTTCTCCATGAGGTCTGTGACCTCTGTTGCAAAACCGAGGACAAGTGGGGGCAACTTGAGGACAGAAAGCTGTTGTCACCTGAAGACCCCTTCACTCAGCAGCTCCATGTGGTCTCTCCGTGCCACCAGGGTTTCCTCACAAGATGGTGTCCTCAGGATAGTCACACTTCCCACACGATGGCATAACCTCCAGCACTGGTGCTCCAGTGGACAAGTCGGAAGATAAATCCACCAGCTTCAAGAAGAGGAGACCCAGACCGTACCTGTCCACATGAGAGGGTGGCAAAGCCACTTTGGGGAAGAGCATGCAGGACAGATGACATTGCTGCACCCTTCTTAGGAAAATGCAGTCTGCCACAAAATGAATAGCAGAAAAATTGAAATGTAAATACTCAATTGAAAATTTCTCCCTTTTCTCTCTGCAGAATATGCCCCTCTCCCCCCCTTACCTGCAAAGTCAGATTTTCAACACAGGGAAAAATAGGCTTATGCAGGTGAGCTCATTCATAGCTCCAGAAATTTGCTAACACAAAACTGAGGTGCATATCCTTGTGCATATTTAAAACATGACATCCCTGTGACAATAAAATTGTTTCTTCCATCTTCCTACAGAGTAGTTTCCAGAATCAGACTGTTTCTTGATCTAAGTTTGAAAACTGAAAGAACATTAGGTCCTAATCTCCATCAACATATTCCTTTCAGCCAAGAACTCCCAGGTTCCACTTTCTTCATTTCTGCAGGAATTTGGACAAGCTAAAAGAGACTGTTTTTCAACTCAGGATCTCCATCCCATCCAACTGGAATGAATGTCGTATTTTAAAAGGGGAGATAGACATAATTTCCTTAAAAGCATGCAATATGAAGGAATAAACATAGAGTAATATCTCAGAATAAATAGTATGCCGGATGTTGATATGTGTGTTTGTTTATTGAGTCTTTTAAAGAAATTAACAGTGCAGTTGGTTCTATCTCTTTCACTGGAGATGAAAGCAGGAGGTTGGGGATGTCCAGGTTAGCTGGAGACAGGGCTGTGAGGACCTCAGTCTAAACAGAGGGAATTAATGTGAGCACCAAAAACAGCAGTTGGTTATTTTTGTTTAAATGTAAATAATATTTTTGGCCAGTAGAGAGCTGAGGACAGGTTAAAACTGCCTTTGCTGCTTTCAGCAAATAAAACCCTGTTCAAGACACAGGATAGACTCACCAGCAATTTAATTCCTTTTCAAAGTCATGTTACTAATTTGAGCCTTCAATGTCATATAACTGGTCTGGGACCTTGAGGTAACATCTGGAAGGAATGCATATCAACAGATGCCAAAAATAGCTTTTAAATATCAGTCTTTTAGAATAAGCGATAGGGAGGGACAGTCTTGAGAAACGATGGAAAGATCAAACTCATTTTCTTGGTTTGGAGAGCAGCCTAACCTCCGACGCTCCCTGCGATGCTGAGGTAATGTGAGCAAGGGGTCCGTTTCTCTGGCTTCCCTCCTACTGCACTATTGCCGTCAGCAAATTCGCCTGCAGAAGACACGAGGGAGTCTCATTTTTGAGCATGCCCATGGGAATCAGGTGGGTCCTTGGCTTTTCTCAAGGGACAGCACTGCCATTTAACTCAGCCAAGAGAGTGCAGAAGGAGGGAGTGCATGCAGAGAAACTTGGTTCCAGGGAGCTGATGGAGCAGCCAGCCTGGCCTGCCCTCAGCACACCTTTTCCCAGCAGCCCTGGTAACGCATCCTTCAGCTTGTACTTGAATACCTACCAAGATGGGGAACTCACTGCCTCCTAAAATCTCCTGTTACACCAAGAGTCTTTGTTAAGCAGCTCTTCCTAATACTAAGCTGAAATATCAGTCCCCTCCAATAAGCTGTGGGACAAAATGTAAAAAGAAACAAGTACCAAGCCGAACGCACTCTTACGTGTGCCCTCTGACCAGGCTGTGCTCCCTGGACCTTTATAGAAGGAGAAGGAACCCTTCTCCACGTGGCGGCTCTCTACTGGAGCCTAGCCCACAGTGCTGACTGTAACGTGGAGGACTGCGCCTCAGGAGTGCGAAGCCCACGGGACGTGGAAGGCTTGCCCTGCACACTGCAGCTCTGCTGGATACACGGGAGGAACTCGGCTGGCATGTGATTCCTGTCTGTGCCTGAGGCATGCTTTCACAGCACACATGCTCTGTGTGGGCACTGCTCTGACGCTGTAGACACGGAGGCCAATGTGTTCTTGGCAGAAGAGTGACACAACCAGGCTGACTTGTGAGGGGGTCGTTCTGTGTGTTACTGGAAATTCAAAGCACACCTCAATCACAAAAAGTGGAGACCCACAGCTTTATTCATCTACTTATCTGTTCATTCGTTCAACAAATATTTGTAGAAAGCTTACTGTGCATTGGGTGTTATTTGTCCTCAGAATTGGGGACAGGCAGGGAACAAAGCAGGTATGTCCTTATCATCTCAAGGCTCAACTTTTACCCAGGGGAAGCATCAATAAACAAATGGTGATGCATTTTATTAGGACAAACACAGCAGGCCTGGGGTGGGGGGAGGAGAGGAGAGTGGATGGGGAGGGCCTTTTTACAGAGTGTGATCAGCTAGGAAGGAAGACCCTGGGAGAAGAGCATCTCAGCAGTTCCCTGCAGAGGGGTTGCAAGTGCCAAATCTGTGGCAGGAATGCGCTGGGTTGTCAAGGTCCAACAGCAAAGAAACCAGTGGTCCTGGAGGAGAGTAAACAGGAGGGAAAATGATGGTCGAGAAGATTGGACAGGTAGCAAGGCTCTGGTCACGTCTCTGACTTTCTAAGACAGAGATCATTGGAGAGTTTGGGCAGAAGAGCAGATGGCCTGGCTTGCACTGTGAGAGAATTACTCTGCATGTTCAGAGAAAAACTGAGGTTAGGGGAGGAGGAGGAAGTAGGTGTCTCCTGCAATTGTCCAGGCAAGAGATGATGGTGGCTCAGACTAAGCCAGACTGGGCCAATTCAGCTGCAAGGGCCTGAGATAGTGAATACATCTAGTTGAGCATATTGTCACCTGAATGCAATGAGAGTTCCCCTAAGGAGGGAGGTGAGAAAGGATACAGGCTAAGCAATGCAAGGCCTGCCACAGCTCCTGTGTGTCCTCGGGTCCAGATTTGGGTCTCCAATACTATTTTCCACTAAAACGCATAAGGACTCTTGGGCTCAAATCTTGGGATAGAAAAAATATTAATGACTCTGGAAGATATTGCTAATGATGATAAATAAGGTTGCTTTAAAAAAATTAGTGAGGCTACTGTTGAAAGGACAAAGGAGCCACTTTGAAAAGATCCCATTAACCAAGCTGAGCTTTAAAAAGAAAATAATAATGAAGGTTACCTGAAACAAGTTGATTTTGTGGAAGACCACAAATTCATAACAATATTTAAAAGAGGAAAGTTAATATAATGTGTGCAGGAGGAAAATGCATATGTTAGGATGTGCTTAATTATATTGCTTTAAATAAGTAGAAGATAATGTTTGTATTTACTCTTTCAATGAAGCATATATCTATTACAAAGTATAGAGTTGTATTTCTCACGATCTCTGTAGATAAAAAAGAATAAACACAGGGAACTATAAATAAACCAAAACTATTCCTCCAACATAGGCACTGTATCATGTAATAAGCAGGTGGAGGGGAAGTCAAGCAGCTGATTGCTCTCATGGTCCTGCACAGCAACCAATTACACAGAGAATCAGGCAGTGTTCCAGGATGATTAATTAGCCAAACATTGCACACGCTCCATCTCTCCTCTCCTAGTAGATGGAACCTTGAGATGACCCTACTAATTATAATGCAATATTGATAAGTCATGCATAAGTTTCCAATTAATATTTATAGACTAGGCCAATTTATCATAATGACAGGACAATGGTTTAGGTATTGCCAGCCATAAGAAACTTTTAGAAATACATCATTTCTGGGAATGACACCAAGTTTCAAAAAATTAAATCTTTGAATTTTGATTTTGAAAGGCAGGGGCTTAAAAGTCAGGATATAACAACTAGAACTTCATTATCAAAAGGAGCTCAGCCAGTGATTTGGTTTGGATCACTGTAGACTACACAAACTTGTCCTAGATCAGAACCTGTGATTTCTTCTCCTATGAAATGGTATGCATGCATGTCGTTTGGGGTCTGTGAAGATTATTAGTATCCAATAGAATTACTGAAGCTTATGTGGATATAAAAAATAAAACCTTGGGAATATTATAATTAAAGATAAAAATTTCTTTCAAATGCAGAGGATTCATAATTCCACTTGGTGGGGATTTTGAAATGTGTCCACAAATTCTTTTATACTTTCCCTTCAAAAAGTGCAGACTAATTCCCTTCCCTTTAAGTGTGGACTCTACTTAGTAACTTGTTTTTAATGAATAGAATGTAGTAATTATGGGTAATGTATGGGACAAGATCATAAAAGGCATTGTAACTTTCACCTTAGTCTATCTTTGATAACTTATTCTGGGGAAGCCAGCTGCCATGTTGTGAGGACACTCAAAACAGTCCCATGGAGAGGTCCACATGGCCAGGAAGTGAGGCCTTCTTCCAACAGTCAATGAGGAATTAAGGCCTCAATTGTGAGTCATCACACAAGCAAAGCTTTCAGCCTTGGTTAAGCATTCAGATAACTGCAGCCCTGACCACTATCTTGACTGTAACCTCAGGAGACATCCTGAGCCAGAACTATCCAGCTAAGCCTTTTCTGAATTCCTGACCCACAGAAACTGTGATATAATAAATGTTTACTGTTTTAAGTCACTAAGTTTGTGGGGTAATTATTATGCAGCTATAAATCACTAATACATCGATATAGGGCGAAGGGGCATTGGAGAGTCTTGTTCTGGCAACTTAGTGTTTTGGCCGAGAAGGGGCACACTTAACTTCTATTCTCAGCCCATTAGCCAGAATTGGCCAAAGAATCATGCCAAATTGCCAGGGAATATTCCCATGCGTGCAGACAGGGAAGTGACTAGATATGGGAAACTATGGTAAGCCTCCACCACAAAACATTTAAAACATCAGAGAGAATCTAATATACAGAGCGTAGTGTAAGTAGATTTACAGTTGTTCATATGGACAATAATACAATAATTAATAAATAATAACTGAAGAATAAACTTTGTGTTTCAGTTAAATATGCTTTTTTTGCACCACCCTGTATTTGACCTATGTTTTTAATTAAATGTTTAGAAAGTTTAATTAAATAGGTTTGTGATAATGTATAAATATTAGGACATCTTAAATTTATCTTATTTATAATTATGAAAGGTTACATTAGCTATGTATAGTTAGAGAAAAACTAATATTTGAAAATATTCATTGTTTGTCAAAATACCAAGATTAATAAACTTTTAATTAAACCTAAGATGTGCAAGTATAATTACTCTTCTTGCACAGAAGCCCTTTGTACTTTAAAGAATTTCTGGTCTAGTGAAGAGGTGGGTAGAAATATGTTGTCTTGGTGTTCATAAAGAAGAACACAGTAGGTACTGGAGGACAAGATGCTGCTTCATAGAGAGTTTTTAAGTGGAATCATTAAATAGGAGAGAGTGGCAAACCTGGGAGAAAAGGGGTCCAACATGGGCTCACCAAGAATAAACCATGACAAACCAACTTCATTTCCTCTTAAGGGGCTCCTCTATTAATTAAGTTTAGCAGAACCTATGCAAAGACCATTTTTTATTAATTCATAGCTAAAACAACACCCAAGGACTATCAACCTGGTTACAAATATTAAGATGTGCATCTCATGTCTCTGTAGCTCTCCCTCTTCAACTAAAAAACTTAAAAAAACACAAAAGCAGCTCTGGGCTTTGGAGGCCCTGCCCACTGGACTGTTTGGGGTTTTGCCCCATTGAGCATCAGACTGGTGGCCAAAAGCCAGACACGGACATCGACTGACATTGATTGCACCAGAGACCTATCAGGGGGCCTGTGACCGGCACGCTAAGGAGCCAGCTTTGGACAACATCAGAGCAACATCCAGTGAGCACCACACATAGAAGATCCAAAAGGGTGAACTCAGGAGGCACCAGAATTTATGGATGTTAACTCCATTATTTTTTTATTCGTTTCCTTTTATTTCTTTATTATTATTTTATGTATAATCTTGTCTCTTTTTTAATTTATTTTATTTCTTCTTGGTGAAGGAAAAAAATCACACAAGTGCAGGAAACATAGAGAGTCCCAATCAAGATGAACCAAAGAGGCCCACACCAGGATACATCATAATTAAAACGCTAAAAATTCAAGGCAAAGAGAGAATCTTAAGGGCAGCAAGAGAAAAGCAATTAGTTACCTACAAAGGAGCGCCTATAAGAATGTCAGCTGATTTCTCAACAGAATACCACAGGCCAGAAGGGAATGTGATGAAGTATTCAAGGTAATGAAAGCAAGGATTTGAAACCAATACTATTCTATCCAGCAAAGCTATCATTTAAAATTGAAGGTGAAGTAAAATGCTCTCCAAACAAACAAACAAACAAACAAGGATAAAGGAGTTTATTACCACCAAACAAGCATTTCAAGAAATGTTAAAGGGACTGCTTTAAGAAGAAGAAGAAACAGAGAGGGAGGGGAACATAGACACAAAGAATAAAAATGTAAATAAATATGTCCCTATCAATAATAACCTTAAATGTAAATGGATTAATTAAATGTTTCAATTAAAAGACATAGGGTAGATGAATGGATAAGAAAACATGACCCATATACATGCTGTCTACAAGAGACCCACCTCAGAACAAAAGACTCACACAAATTGAAAGTGAAGGGTTGGAAAAAATATTCCACGCAAATGGAAGGGAAAAAAGAGTGGGGTAGCAATACTTATATATGACAAATAGACTTTAAAACAAAGGTTACTACATAATACTAAAGGGATCAATCCATCAAAAGGATATAACCACGGTAGACATATACGCACCCAATATTGGAGCACCTAAATATTTATATATATAAACTCTTGGAAGACTTTAAAAGAGATATCAGCAGCAACACAGTCATAGAAGGGGACTTTAACACCCCAATAACATCACTGGATAGATCCTCCAGACAGAAAATCAACAAGGATACAGCTACCATAAATGACACACTATATATTAAATGGATTTAATTAATATTTACAAAATATTTAATCCCAAAGCTGCAGAATATACATTCTTCTCAGGTGCACATGGAATATTCTCAAAGATAGACTTCATCTTAGGACACAAAATAAGTCTTAACAAATTAAAATAGATTGAAATAATATCAAGCACCTTCTTGGGTCATAGTGGCATGAAAATCAATTACAATAAAAAATTTAAAAGTATTCAAACACATGGAGGCTAAATAGCATGCTATAAACAATGAATGGATTACCAATAAGATCAAGGAAGAAATTAAAAACTTCCTGGAAACAAATGAAAATGAACACACATTAACCCAAAATCAATGGGACACAGCAAAAGTAGTCCTGAGAGGAAAGTTCATAGCATTACAGGCTTACTTCAAGAAACAGAAAAATCTCAAATAAACAATCTAACCCTACAAGTAAAAATTGGAAAAATACAAAGAGAAAAGCCCAGAGTAAGTAGAAGGAAGGAAATAATAAAGATCAGAATGGAAATAAATCACATAGAGACTTTAAAAAAAAAAAATGAAACCAAGAGCTGGTTGTTTAAAAATATAAACAAGATTAATGAACACTTACCAACCTCACCAAGAAACAAAGAGAGAGGACCCTGATATATAAAATCAGAAATGAAAGACGTGAAGTAACACCTGACACCACAGAAACACAAGATTGTAAGAAAATACTGTGAACAAACTATATGCCAACAAATTGGACAACCTGGGCTTAATGGACAAATTCCTAGAAATATATAGTCTTCCAAAACTCAATCAGGAAGAGTCAGAAAATCTGAATAGACTAATAACAACTAATGAAATTGAAGCAATAATAAAAACAACAACAACAAACAACTCTCAACAAACAAAATTACTGGGCTGGATGGCTTCACAGGTGTATTTTGCCAAACTGTCAAAGAAAAACTAACACCCATCCTCCTCAAACTATTCCAAAAAATTCAAAAGGAATTTTTATATAAGCTCTTTATATAAGGTGAGCATTATCCTAATTTCAAAACCAGACAAAGACACTACACACACACAAAAAATATGGGCCAATATCCCTAATGAACAAAGATACTAAAATCCTCAAGAAAATATTAGCAAATAGGATCCAGTTACACATTAAAAAGATCATACACCATGACCAAGTGGAATTTATTCCAAGGATGCAAGGTTGGTACAATATTCGCAAATCAATAAGCGTGATACATCACATAACAAATTGAAGGATAAAAAACACACACTCATATCAATAGATACAGAAACAGCATTTGACAAAATCCAGCACCATTTATGATAAAAACTCTCAGCAAAGTGGGAATAGAGGGATCATACCTCAACATAATAAAGGCCATATATAAAAAATGTACAGCCAACATCATACTCAATGGGCAAAAACTAAAAGCATTTTCCTTAAGAGCAAGAACAAGACAGGGATGTCTGCTTACGCCACTCTTATTCAACATAGTGCTAGAAGTCCTAGCCACAGAGGTCAGATAAGAAAAAAATAAAAATAAAAGTCATCCAAATTGGAAAAGAGGAAGTAAAACTGTCATTATTCCAGATGATATGATTCTGTATATAGAAAACCCTAAAATCTCCACCAAAAACTATAAGATCTAATATATGAATTCGGCAAAGTAGCAGGTTACAAAATTAATATTCAGAAATCAGTAGCATTTTTATATACCAACAATGAACTCTCACAAAGAGAGATCAAGAAAACAATCCCATTTACCATTACAACAATAACAACAACAAAAATAAGGTATCTAGGCATAAACTTAACAAGGAGGTAAAAAACCTATACTCAAAAAATTATAGGTCACTGAAAAAAGAAAAAGAGGAAGATACAAACAAGTGGAAGCATATACTGTATTCATGGGTTGTAATAATCAGCATCATTAAAATGTCCATACTACCCAAAGGAATCTATGGATTGAGTGCAATCCCTATTAAAATACCAATGGCATATTTCACAGATCCAGAACAAATATTCCAAAAATTTATATGGTACCCAAAAGGACCACAAATAGCCTCAGCGATATTGGGAAAGAAGAACAAAGTTGGAGGGATCACAATACAGGATATCAAACTATACTACAAAGCTACTGTAATCAAAACAGCCTGACAGTAGCACAAGAACAGGCATATAGATCAATGGAACAGAACAGAGAGCCCAGAAATCAACTTATGCCTTTACAGTCAATTAATATTTGACAAAGGAGGCAAGAACATACAATGGAGTAAAAACAGTCTCTTCAGTAAATGGTGCTGGGAAAATTGGATAGCAACATGCAAAAAAAAATGCAACTAGACTGACAAATTACACCATACACAAGAGTAAATTCAAATGGATAAGACTTCAATGTTAGTCAGGAAACCATAAAAACTCTAGAAGAAAACGTAAGAAGTAAAATCTCAGACATTTCTCATAGCAATATTTTTGCTGATATGTCTCCCAGGGAAATGTAAACACAGGAAAAAAGAAACAAATGAGACTAGATCAGACTAAAAAGCTTCTGCCCAGCATAAGAAACCATCAATGGAATGAAAAGGGAGCCCATTGTATGGGAGAATATATTTGTCAATGATTCATCAGATAAGGGGTTAATTTCCAAAATATATAAAGAACTTATACAACTCAACCCCAGGAAGACAAACAATTGTATAAAAACATGGGCACAGGACCCAGATGGAAACTTGTCCAAAAGGACATACAGATGGCCGATAGGCATATGAAACAATGCTCAAGGTCACTAATCATCAGAGAGATGCAAATAAAAACTATAACGAGGTATCACCTCACATTAGCCAGAATAGCAACTATCAATAAATCAACAAACAGCAAATGCTGGCGAGGGTGTGGAGAAAAGGGAGCCCTAGTGCACTCTTGGTGGGACTACAGACTGATGCATCCACTGTGGAAAACAGTATAGAGTTTCCTCAAAAAACAGAACTGTCTTTTACGCAGGGTGGCTGAATGGGTAAGGAAACATGACCCAGATATACGCTGTCTGCAAGGACCCGCCTCAGAACAAGACTCCCTCAGGCTGGAAAACCCCCCACACATTCTGGAGGACTTTAAAGGAGAAATAGACAGCAACACAGTCATAGTAGGGAACCTTAACACCCCATTGACTTTACTGGGGTGTTAACACCCCATTGACCTTAGATCTTCCAGACAAAAAATCAACAAGGAAACAGTGACTCTAAATGACACACTAGGTCAGGTGGATTTAATTGACATTTACAGAACATTTCACCGCAAAGCTGCAGAATATACATTCTCCTCAAGTGCACATGGGACATTCTCAAAGATGGACCACATGGTAGGACACAAAGCAAGTCTCTGCAAGTTCAAGAAGTTTGAAATCATTTCAAGTATCTTCTCGAACATTTACACTATGGAATATTATGCAGCTGTAAAAATGAAGGATCCCTTACACTTTGGGACAGCATGGAGGGACCTGGAGAGTATTATGCTGAGTGAAATAAGCCAGTCAGAGAAAGACAAGTGTCCCATGACCTTACTCATATGTAGAATCTAATGAACAAAATAAACAGATGAACAAAGTAGATCCAGAGACAGAAGCACGGACAGACTGACGAGTCTCAGAGGGAAGGTGCTGGTGGGTGCCTGAATGGGGAAAGATAAACGTAAGAATTTATATGCATAACCCATGGACACAGACAATAGTAGGGTGAAGGCCTGCAGGGAGGGGTACAGGGTGGATGGGATCAATGAGGGGAAAAAGGGGACATTTGTAATACTTTCAACAACAAAGATAAATTTAAAAAAAAAACTGTCTTTCGACCCAGCTATCCCAGTTTTGGGTCTATATCCTAAGAATCCCAAAACACCAATCAGGAAAAATATATGCATCCCTATGTTCATATCAGCGTTATTTACAATAGCCAAGATCTGGAAACAGTCCAAGTCATTGGCAAGTGAGTGGAGAAAAAAGCTGTGGTACATTTGTACAATGGAATACTATGTGGCTATCAAAAAGAAAGAAGTCTTATCCTCTGTGACAGCATGGATCCACCTGGAGATTATTATGCTAAACAAAATAAACCAGGCAGAGAAAGACAAATATCACATGATGTCATTTATATGTGGATTCTAAAGAACAAAATAAACTAATGAACAAAATAGGTCCAGAGGCATGAATAATTGGAACAGACAGAAAAATCTCAGAGGGGGGGCGGGTGGGGAGTGCAGGAAGAGATCAGCCAAAGAATATATATGCATATGTGCATGGTCCATGGACACAGATAATAATGTGATGGAGGCCTGGATGGGGCAGGCACAGGGAAGAGGGAGGCAAAGGGGGGCAAAATGGGGGACATCTGTAAAAGAGTCAACAATAAAACAATAAATTTATTTTTAAAAAAACCACAGAAGTAAATAACACAAAGCCTGGTGGTTAGTTAGTATGATGGATCACCAAGTCATGATTCAAAATGACCCTATTAGATTTGAAAAAGGTCTGAAGCCAAGATGAAATAGGTTATATTCACTGAGAGCCTTTAACCAGTGTCAGGGATGCTTTGTCTTTTACCAGCTTCTTCACGCCTGCTTCACAGCCAGCCGTACAGTAGCAGACCCTGACCTCTTCCCCTTCTCCTTGTCTCCTGTCTGATGGTAGATGAGCAGGGCCCAGGACTTGTCTTCCGTAGCCACAGTGGCCATCTTGCAGTGTGTGTGTGTGTGTGTGTGTGTATGTGTGTATACGCCTGTGTGTCCTAACTTCTTTACTTTTACACTGATGAGTGAGTGAAGTCAGGCTTACACTAGTTCCCAGTATCTTCAGCACATGAGGGGAGAGCTGAGGTCACCCTTCAGCCTGGGAGAACCAAAATGAGTTCTCTCTTCTGGTTTAGATCAAAGACGTCTGCATTTTGTCAACCTTGGGACACATGCCCAACATTAATAACGTTTTTTATTTTTGTATTCATCCCTTTTTGTCTACAAACCATTGATGGGACAGAAGCCTGGAGGGGAGAGGAGTAAGTCTTAGGCCTCAGTTCCCAGTAGGTCCAGATGGAACACAAGACCGGAGTGTGACGTAGCTGCTGGGGAACTAATGTCATCTTAGGGGGCATTGCTAGAGTTGTGCAGAGGCCAGAAAAGAGCGGTGATAACCTTTTATTTGGCAGATGATAGAAAAATAATGTTTGCTTCTGAGCTCCACACTAAAAGAGGTGATACACAGAATGGTGATCAGGACAGTGAGAAGCTGAAGGTCACACGAGGGGTGGTAGAGGAAACTGAGGCTATGTAACCTAGACTGAAAAGAGACATACTGATGGCCTCTGGCATTTGAAGAGTCATGAGAGAGCATGTGGACAAAGCCAGCTCCATTTAAGGGTAGAGAACTAGACCTGAGAATTGGCTGTTCCAGGAACATAGTTTCAGAGCAAAGAAGAGTTTTCCAACTGAGCTGTCTTGGTATGTACGGCATTCTCGTGCTCAGGAGGTAGTGAGACTATCATTGGAAGTGGCCAAAAAGAGTATCAATTGTCATTTTTTAAGGTTGAAGCCAAGGATCCTCACTCAGAATAAATTGAACTAGTAGCCTCCAAATTCCTTTCTCACGAAGATTCCATACTCCTGGGTCTGGCTAACCCAAGGCTAGAAGCTCATAGGTTAACCAGATGGAACCCTGTCCAACAAAGAGAGCTTCAGCCTATTGGTCAACATAATTGGTGCTCACCAGTATTTAGCTCTCCTGTGCTTTCAGTTACTCAGAGGACTATCAATTCTGTTCCTTGAAGTTAGGTGCCCACTTAACTAGTTCTTACCAAAGATACGAGAATGGAAATGGCATGTCTCTTCTGAGCCAAAGTGATTAACTGCAGATGCTTGACCTCCTGACTCTTCACCTGCACCAGTGAGAAGTGTTGAGATGGAGAGGCCAAAAGAAGGGAACCATCCGAATTGCTACATATAGAGGTGAGCTGTCCCGAAGAGTCCCCTAGACCCACAGCAGACTTCACGAGAGCAGGAAATCGACTTTTTGTGCTACACTGCTGAGATTTTTAGTTGATTTGTCACTGCAGCAAAACTGAGCCTACCCTGACTGATATGCTTGGGGAACAGAGGGCATGTAAGTTTCAAATAGGAAAGCAGCAGGGAAACCAGGTGACATGAGCAAAAGGAAAAGCCCTGAGGCAGATCTTTTGGGGCTATGAATATTCATGGAACATTGGAGTATTGTATGCCTTTCCGAATTGCCCTCTAAGGCCCTGAATAGGTCTCCTTCACTGTAAGTGAGAAATATCTGATGAAATTTTTGGAACTGATAGGCTCTGGATAGTGAAATGAAGTTAAACTAAGCTTCTGGAGTTCCCATCTTTGTTCTGTGCAAAGACCAAATGAGATTTCCCCTTTGTGAGGAAAAGCCAACCCTACTGTGTCTGCAAACAAGTCACATGCGAGTCTACACAGAATCTGCAGGTTTTATCAAGTAGTTCCCTCCAAAAACTCCAAAGGAGCCTTATTTCATACAGGTAGAAACTGAGGTCTCACGTGTTTCAATGAGCTTAAAACGGGGTCCTCTGGACTTCTGTCTTCTCAGCAGGTCCTGCCATGGCGACTGCACAATGGACTTATTTCTTCAAAGGAGACTCAAACAACTCTCGCAGACACCTTGCCGACAGCCCAGGGCTGGAGAGGAAAGGCAGTGTTCCTCACAGGAGCTCGATTTACAGCAGGGCTCACCCTTTGCCCCAAGCCAGCTTTGATCACTGTGAAGTTTCCACAAACACAGAATAAATGAAGAAGAAGATGGTTATGTTTTTAACTTGATCTACACTGATGAGAAATAAGTGATACCCAGTCCTCAGCACAAAGATTTCCTTAGCTCCTCTGGTTCAAACAACTGTCAGTTTTCCCTTTAAAGTATAGTCTTAAAATGGTTACATATTTTGTTTGCTTTTTAATCACTTCTTAGCACACAATTAAGATTTGATGGTGACAGTCAGTTCCACTTACTTAGTTTAGTAGAGTACAAGTCCAGAAAGCAGACTGCCTGCCTTCAAAACTCAGTTCTCTGCTTTCAACTTTTTGGCTGTGTGGCTTTGGGGAAGTTACTTAACCACTATGTGCTTTAATTTTCTTATCAGTTAAATGGGTATCATAATAGTATCTATATACTTGTAAAGCTGTTGTGGGATAAGACGTGTTAATATATGTAAAGCGTTTGGAAAAGTGCTTGGCATATGGTAAGTATTCAAGAAGTAGTATTTATGTTTTTGCTAAGTTCTTGACTGGCAGCCAAATTCCAAAAACTGTGAACAGTCTCTGTGTGCTCAAGTCTAGGAGGCTTTTAAAATAAAGTAATTCATGGGCTTCCCCTAATGGCCCTAAAAGTCCATCAGAAAGAAAAAAAAAAGAAACTAACAATCCAAGGATTATGAGTAAGAAGAAATTAAGAATGAACAATAGATCGCAATAAAAACAAAAGAAGAATGGAAAATAGGCAGGAAACTAACAGCATCTGCTACAGCCCAGTGCCGCATGGTCACCTCTAGCTGCAGGGATGCTGGGAAAAGTTGTTTTGCACGGCCAGTGCCATGAAAGCAGGCACTTGCAAGGCTTCTGGCAAGTTCTGCTTTCCCGCTCTGGCACCGCCCGCCTTCCCTGCCTCGCCTTCCCCCTCTTCTCAGAGGACAGCACCGTCTGCTTGCCCTTAGGGAAGGCCGCAAGCTTCAGACACCCTGCTCCTGCCGGCCCCAAGCTCAGAGCCGCACCGGGGTGAGTGAGGGGAGAGACGACACAAAACCATAATAGTTTATGCTGCTATGGAGGGCTTTTCCTACTTGTGGAAAACACAGACCTTAACTAATACAGCAATCATGGCCTCTGTGAAAACAGACAGTTTCACCAGTGAAAAACAATTAAAAAGAAGACCACGGAGACTACAGAGTGGTCACTGATCCACCAACTTCTCTCTTCTACCATCTTTATAAAAACTATTTGCAGGGTATAGAACCTGCAAATAGTGCAGAACTTAAGGACAACCCCAACAGAGTGTTGACATCTCAATCTCTTCCCCCAGATACCAAAAATTAAAGAATTTAGGAGAGATGAAAAGCTAAGTAAGAAGCAGCAAAAATTGAAAAAAATTAATATATACTGAAAGCAAGAAGAAGGTACATGAAAGGGAACACTAAAGATCCTGAGAGATTACAGATATCATTGTCAGGATAACAAATCCTTCAGCATTCTGGAAATAAGGAGAGAAATCTCACAGAATATAAAGAAAAAGCAATGCATACAACCAAAATGGAAAGAATTGAAATTTCAGAAAGGGATGATGGAGAAAATGAAGGAGAAAAAAATTACCAAAGAAATAATGAAAAAGGACACATGTTAGAAGGAACAAATGAACAAGAACAGAGATAAACAGGCTTTTTTCTTGCAACCTTCTTAATATTCAAAGCTAAAGAGATAGTGATGACGCCGATAGACGCAAATAGTCTGAAAACAAAAGTATGTAATCCTTTTGAAGATCATTTGACATTAAGAACCACAAGAAAAGTCATTTCTATTAACCCAGAAATCCCATGTGTAGAAATTTGTCTGAAAGAAATAATTCCAAAACAAGAAAACTTAAGAGCAAAAATGCTCTCTATAATATGAATATAATAAAAAGCCGAAAACAACTTTAAAATGTTTAATAATTAAGGAATGGGAAAAAAAGCCCAAAGAAAAAAAATGCAAGTATCCAATTAACAAATCATGCTATAGAAGAAATGTAAATTATAGTGATGGTGACCTAACAGTTTTGTCCAGCAAATTGGCAAACATTTTAAAGAATAATGTCCAATGTTGCATAAGATGTGGGTAAACACAATTTCATGCTCTAATGGTGAGAGTGAGGATGACAACATTTCTGAAGGCTATTTAAAAGAAAAATATTTAGGATAAATTGCGTTTTTTTTGACCTGGCAATTCCGCCTCTGGATATTTAACATGCCCTGAAACTGACAGCATCTGCGGCAGCCATGGTCACACGATCACCTCTAGCTACAGGGATGCTGGGAAAAATTGTTTTCAGGGGTCAGTGAGATGAAATAATCCAATGATTGATCACACAAATGTGTACACATGGGGAGTTTTATTAAATGGCATTTATAGTAGCAAAGTACCAGAAATGATGCATGTCCTTCATGAAAGGACTGAGGCACTGGGGAGGGCTCCCTCCGGCAGTGTTACCATGCAGCTTCAGCAGCTCCGCAGGGGCCCGCAGTCACACTTCATGAAGTTCAAAATTCAAGTGATGAGCAGTAGGTCTTGTATGATCCTGTTTTGTGAGTATATATCGTATTTAAAATGTAAGTGTGTATGTTAAAAGTGTTTGGAGTTATACACCCCTTAATTGTAATAGTTGTTCCCACAGACTTCTAAAAGTTTTGAGAAATTTTTCTTTTTAATTTTCAGAATTGTTAAACATCTTCTTTACAATGCATTACCATTTTAATCACTAAAATATAAACACAGCATTTTCTTGGGGCAGAGGAAGGAAATAAAGGACGCTTCCACACTGCCCCCTCCCAGCCACAGCGGCATAGAGAACAGAGCACCGAGCCTTCCCTTCCAGCAGGTCTGCTTGTGTTAGAGCCACAAGGCATCTCATTAGTACCAGATCAAGACTAGTGTTTGAAGCCCCAGTCATCACTTTTGGAAGCTTTCCTCTTCTGTATGTTTGGATAATGACCCTATGTAGGTTCAACTCATTCATTTACTGAGAGGCACTTTGTATAACTAGTTTATCTTGGAGTGTTCATCAGGAAGTCACATAATTTAAAGTGAGACATCCTTTGCTAAGTTTTACTAAGACTTTTATGACTAACATGAGCATTTAGTAACACCCATTTTAGATTTTCCAGCCTAGAATTATTGCTGTAACATAAAAACCTTGGGCCTTGAACATACTCTATTGATAAAGTAAACCCCAATGTATATCTTCGTTTCTTAATTCTCCAAGTTTTCTTTTGCTTTTGTGGAAATGATGATACCATGGCATTATGGGTTGAATTGTGTTCCCTCAAATTAATACATTCATGTCCTAATCCTCAGTACCTCGGAACATGACCTTACTTGGAGGCATCAACATTGCAGGGGTAATTAGTATAAGGTGAAGTCATTAGAATGGGCCCTAGTCCAATGTGACCTGTGTCCTGATCAAGGGGGAACTTGGAGACAGACATGCAGGGAAAATGGCTTGTGATCATGAAAATGGTCATCTAAAAGCCAAGGAGGGGTCTGGAACCAGCCCTGCAACACCTTGACTTTGATCTTTCTGCTCCAGAACTGTGTAAGTCACTAGGTTTGTGGTGCTTTATGGCTGCCACCCTAGCAAGCCAGCACAGCAGGTGACCAGGTTTGGGCCTCACCCTCAGGAAGCTGTGCGGTGAGGGAGAATAGGAACCAAATCTGCACAGGATGACACTTGGCAAGAGGTGGTTCAGGCAGGATGACACACTGTTCAGGCAGGTGACTTGGCCAAACAGCTGTCCGGCTCCCACTGAGCGTGTATCACTCTTCAACTAAGAGGCAGAGAAGACCAGCTTCACTCCAGGTGTCAGAGAGTAAAACCTGAAAAGCATCATCGCTTCATACTAAAAAATTAAGTTGAGAAAAATATTATTCCATGAGGATTGGGTGAAGGATTAAGCCAGAACAGCCTGGAACTGACAGAGTAGGCAGTTAGACAGGTGTGAGCAGAGCAGGAGCAATAGGCCAGGTATGGACTTCAACAGCGCAAAGTCCCAGGGCCTATCAATGAGCAAAACTAGAGGAAACGGCTCTTATAGGCTAGGACCTCACCCCTAGGGTGACTGTCCTCCCCTACCATGTAGTTAGTCATGTGGGTTAGACCCCCTTAGAGGAGGAAAAAAGGGCTGGAGATTAACCTCATAAGACTCCCACACAAGGGCAGGAGACGACAGGACAGGTCCCGATAGGTCAGCTTAAAGAAGGAAGTCGTTAGCCCCTCCTGGTTAAAAGAAGCCCTTGCCGGCACCCCAGGGCACCTCTTTGAGCCACACACTCGATTCTTTCTTTTGAGCATACCTTTGTCTGCTTGCTGAATAAACTTTCTCTTGCCCTAGAGTTCTTGGCTCTAAATTCTTTCTCAGCCGAACTCAAGAACCGAGGTCCTTCATCACCACCAACAGAACGAGTCAATTGAGTTCCCTTCTGGGGGGTCCCTTTCATGTATCTGTGCTTCAGGGTTAAAGAACAGAAAAGCTAACCCACAGATGGCCTGGGAAACACCCAGTGCCTAACCATGTGAGGATGCTGGTCAGGGATGCTGCCCCCTTTCCCGCACAGCAGTGCCCAGTTGGATGCCACAAGCACATGAGTCTCAAGCCTCAGCAATAGAGACTGAAGTATGCCTCCTGGGTAGCTGCCATGGTTTGTTTATATTAAGGACACTGTAAATAATGCCATGTGACCATGTTTTCCTCTTCCTGTGGATGCTTGGAGCCTTGGAAAAACCTTTAAGACCCCTGAAAATGCCTGGACCTTGAAGTGCACATTCCATACTTCACTTTAGTACTTCTGCCCTTTTATCCCACACCGACTTCCCTTTTACCCCGCCTCACTAAGTGTGCGGGGCATGAGTGTTTCTTTATGTGAGGCGGACATGGGGGGTTATTGTTTATGTTAAGAGGGAACATGGATGTTTAAAATTAGATAATTCAATTGACTCACAACCACTCAAAGAGACTTTGTTCAGTTATTTAAAATGATATAACATGATGGATAAATATTTATTCATAGTTAATATTTTGTTTATTTTATTTGATGTTAAGGAAAGGAAAATGCGTGGTGCACTTCTCTTTCCAGCTACGCCCCCTCAGCTTTTGATGTGAAACAAATTAGGAAGAGCTTCTGGAGCCCCTGGGAACAACTCAAGGCCACTCCAGGGTGCAGAACCAGGCTCAGCCCAGAGCAGGGGCATCTAGCAATGTCCTCACCCCTTCCCAAAGTCACAGCTCATTGTAGAGCAGACTCTTCAATGTGAAGGATCTCAGTGTTTAAGGAAGGCCCGGGGGCTTGCAAACTAACAGGTGCAATAATGAGACGGGGGGGTGTAACTGTGACAGATGCGCCACCAAAGTGGGGTGAAAAGAAGCTACTGAGGTCCTGTGGGCCCCCTGCTGGGAGGAGGATGGGCCCTGATTGGAGGCTGATTCTGCTCCTGTAGTATCTCCCAGCTCACTGTTCTCACAGCTCTGGATCCACCTCTTTGATACCTTTCCTTTTATGTTTGCAGCTGAGTAATGTTCTCAACCTGAATCCTGCCCATAGATATCAGGAGGGCTGTTTTTGCAAGTTTTACAATCTCAGTCCCTGCTACAGCAGTGTGGTCATTTAGATCCCTTGAATGAACTTCCTCACTAGACAAAACAACAACAGATAACAGATACATTCTCAAATGCAATGATTTGGAAATATCAGGGGCCAATCCAGGCTTTGTGAGATCTTAAACTTAGAGATTTTGGAGGACCTCTTCGAGAGAAAGACTAGTACTAAACTTTAAAAACAAAATGAGGCTCAGCTTCTTGGAAAAAGCCCATGCAAAGAAAAATCCTGAAACTCCTGCTTATAAGTTTCACAGTAAAGCTGCATCTAGAAAGCAGTAAACCTAGAAATTAAGTGTATCCTTTGAGATGTCAGGAAAGATACTGATAAACTTTAGACATTTGTAAACATGTATCTTGAAATAGCTAAGGTAACCATTAACACAACAGACACAGAGTGTGTATCTTTGAAAGAACTAGAGGGAAGGCAGTGGAATCAGACTATCAGGCACTTCATCCAAATTCACTCATAAGAGATGATAAAAAAAGAAAGAATGACATAATAAAAATTGCATAGTAAAATTGTAGCCATGAATTCTAATCGCACTACAGTTGACCATTAAATCACACAGGGTTCAGGGGCCCAGACTCTCACACAGTGAAAAACTTTGGCATAATTTTTCACGCCTCAAAATCTTCAGTTGTCCCTTGATATCTATAGGGCATTGGTCCCAGGACCCCGCATGGATATCAAAATCTGAAGATGCTCAAGTCCCTGTATGAAATGGTGTAGATCAGTATGAGCCCCCCACATCCATGAACTTCCAACCACAGATGGAAAATATTGTTATTGATCTATGGTTGGATGAATCTGTGGAGGTGAAACCTGGGGACACAGAGGGCCGCTATATCTTTACTGAAAAAGACTGCATATAAGTGCACTTGTGAAGTTCAAATCCATGTTATTCAGGATGAACTGTGAATATAAATGGACAAAAACCTCTCCTAAAATATGAGAACCATCAATCTGAGTAAAAAAAAAGAAAAACCAAATTTGATTATATAATGTTTACAATAGATGACTATAAAACCTGAAGACACAGAATAATTGAAAGAAAAAGATGGAATAAAATGCATTAGAAAATAATAACCTGGGAAAAAATTCTAAATTTAAATATTACTAAGAGCAGCCTTAAGTAGATATAAAGAAGGAATTGCCAGAACAAGGAGAAATGGACAAATCTACCTTAAGAATAGAATATTTTAGCATAACATCTCTAAGTAAATGATATAACACCTAACAAACTTTATATATAAGGACATTATAAAATTTGGCCATATGTTGATCATAAAACTATCTTTAACAAATTTCAAGAAGTTTGTATCAAACAAACTACATATTTTGACCACTACATAATTAAGTTAGAAATAAATAGCACAGATAACTTAAAATTTGTTTTAAAATTATAAAGATACATTTCTAAATAGTTCATGGGACAACAAAGAAATAAAAATGAAAGTTAGAAAATATTCATAAATGAATATAATCAAAATACTATGTATTGCTTTAGTAGGAGTTAAAGAGAAATTTATAGCCTGAAATGCTTCCAGTAGACAAGAAGGCACAGAGTTGATGAGATAAGCATCCAAAATATAAAATTAGAAACTGATAGTAAGAAACATAGAAGAAAGAAAATAATATAAAGACAGAAATTAATAACATGAAAGCAAGCATAAAGGAGATAGGCAAAATAAATTATTCAAAAATGTAAATAAAATAGACAAACATTGGGCAATATTAATCAAGAAAAGAAGAAAAGCACAAAAAATGGAAATTGAAAAGAATATAAATATAAAGAAATATAACTACAATATTACATAAATTAAACTAATAAAGAAATGTTATAAATATAATAAACAATGATATAGGCACATATGTAAAAATACAATTTATTAAAATTGTTTCAAGAAGAAATAGAAAACATTACTAGTTGCCATATTCTTTCACAAAGGAAATACCAGCCCCAAGTGGCCTTGGAGTTGATTGCTATCACGCATCAAAAACAGATAACTTCCCCTCACACATATTCTTCGAAGGAATAGAAGAAGCTAAGCATATACCAACTCATTTCATGAGGTCATCTGATGCCTGATACTAAGACCAGACCTCAAGAAAATAAAATTACAGCTCAATTTTCTTTGTAAATAAAAACAAAAAGGAACCTCAAGAAAATAAAATTACAGCTCAATTTTCTTTGTAAATAAAAACAAAAAAAATTCTAAACAAAAACTATAAAGAACTCAAAATACTTAAAGCAACTGTGTAAAGAACACACATCACAACCATCTTGAGATCATCCAGGGTTACAAAATTGGTTTAATTTTAGAAATCATCTTATATACTTCATTATGACAGTAGCTTAAAGAAGCAAGAACAAATATTTGTGTTGATAGATACAAAGATCTGTTTGATAAAATTCAACATATATTCATGACTTAAAAATAAGACAAAACTATACAAAAATGTAAAAAGCAAAGAACGAGAGGAACTTCTTTAACTTGACAAAGGGCACCAACAAAGTCTACAGCAAACCATATGTAAAGGTGTTTAAGGTTTAGATCAGAAACATGACAGGAATGCCTGCTTTCACCTTTTCTGTTCAGTGGTGAACTAAAGAGCTTTGCCAGTGCAGTAAGAAGGAAAAAAAAGGGAATAAAAGTTGAAGATATTGGAAAGCAACAATCAAAGCTGTCATTATTTGCAGATGTTAAGACTTTCTACATAGAAAACCCAAAAGAACCTAGAGATATATTATTAAAGTTAGTAGAAAATTTTACCATGTTTATTGGAATTAAAAAATCAATATACAAGTCAATTGTATTTCTAAACACCAGCAATATACAATTGTAAAATATACTTTTAAAAAAAGGTACTGCACTGAAAACTGTATAGAAAAGCAAAAGATTTGTGATAAAGACAACATTCAGGATTAAGTGAAGTGCAATTGAGGAGGGCACAGGGTTTTCTAATGCAGGCATAGGGTTTGATTCCTAAGCTGGGTGGTAGATTTTTGTTTGTTTGTTTGTTTCAACTGTACAGATACTCATTTGTGTATGACTTATGTTGGCAATTATTTTTATTAATAAAACAGCTTATACTCTTTTATGTATGATATTGTTTGAAATTATTTTCATTATTAAAAAAGCGGAGCACCATGTATCTGGTGTCGTTACAATGGTGTTAGGTCCACAAATACATGGTAGTGGTTGTGGGGGCTGTAAATGGCAAATGAGAAACCTGGAAGATTTAAGTTGAAGGATACTGAAGGACCCTGGATCTCATAGGCCAAGTTATAGAATTTTTGCTCTGTCCCAAAGAAACAACTATATATTCTATTGAGAAACAATAAATGTATATACAAACTAATGATTCACTAAATTACACTCATGTTTTAGGAGTTGCAGGATTGGCTTTCTATGCCTCTTGACACACTATGGTCATTTTCCAGCAGTCAAAGCCATCCCTGTGAGGCATCCCCGGGCTGTAAGTGTGAAAGGTCAGGGCGCGGCTCAGGCATGAGATGTTCTATCACACTCGCCTTCGCCAAAACTCATGTTCTTTAGCAAAAGACTAATCAGATGAGGTGGTCTTGAGGGACACACTTGTTCTGCCAGGGCACAGCATACAGGGACTGACCCCATGCCTCCTTCTTTAGGATTCCTTTCTGCATCTGCCCAGAGTCTGGCCTCTTTAGGGGCTCATTCTTTCTGCCCTGCACATGCTTTTGGAATAGGAACAGATTTGGTCCCCCCCACTTTGACCCTAGTCACCTGCTATTATCACCTTGCCTTGTCACTCTCTTTCTTGGAAAGAGCCCAGATCCTCAGATTCCCAGCCCTGGGCCACCGACATAACCAACATTCCCTGGCCAGGCTGGATCAGACCCGCCCACGGTCTCAGCTCCCCTGTCATTTAAGATAAAGGCTTAGGCCTTGATTGGTGTTCACTTATCTCCTTAGATCAGTGTTGAAATAGAGCCTTACAATATTTGGCCTTGATCACAGTTGGAAAAACTGCAAATTGCAGCCATTAGTGGGTTGTGAAGTAATTTTTATGGGTCATAAGTAGTATTAATTTTTAATAGAGTAGAATTCTATTTTTATATAGAACAGAATAGCAAATGTCAAATTGCCACCCACATGGTAAGGTACATACTGTCTCCTGTAAAATCTATATTTTAGTTATCTTTAAGTACTGAGCTTTGGACTAAATTTTAGCCCCTCGAAATTCCTATGTTGAAGCCCAGACAGCCAGTACCTTAGAATATGACTATATTTTGGAGCTTAGATCTTTAAAGGAGCTGTTAAGTTGAATGAAGCTGTTAAGGTGCATGCTGACTGGTGTCTTTATAAGGAGAGGAAATTTGGATGCAAGAAGAGGCCCCAGGGGCAGAGATGCACAGAGGAAAGAGCATGTGGGGACACAGCGAAGGCAGCCACCTGCAAGCCAAGGAGGGAGGCTTTGGAGAAAGTAAACCTGTTGACACCTTGATCCTGGACTTCTGGCTTCCAGAACTGAGAGGAGCACAGTTTTGACGTTAAAGCCTCCAGCATGGCATTTTGTTATGTCTTCCCTGGTAAACTAACACAGACATGTAATCCTCATGGTGGATTCACTCAAAAAATTTAGTCCCTGGAATGGACTGTCTCTAAGGGCCCTTTAAACTTGAAAACTCATTGGAGGTTGACAGGAGTAAAGGCCTCCTGCTCGTTTGCATGCAAATTCCCGGGGGTCTTCGTCTACCATCAACACCCCCAGGAGTGTGCCCCCACGTGGTGCTCTCAGGGTAGAAACAAGGCATGGGTATGTCTGTGAGAGCTTTGAAATTCCGTCCCTATGGCTTTCATCATGAAGACAGAAAAACACAAAGTATGCAGGAACTAGCTACAGGAGTCCAGGGACCAGACAGTGCTTCGCAGCATAGGGTTAAAATGGAACTGGGCTTCTGAAATGTTCAAGGCTAGGCATGCAGTCTCCCAGACACTGGGTCCCTTGTGCAATGAGATAACTTGAGTGAGGTAGTAGATGTTTCTGGATCCTGCTCCATTTCCACCCATGAACTCGCCCCTGAGCACCACCCCAACATAAATGAGGGTGTGTCCTGCCCCAGCAGAGTCGCCCCATCCTGGCTGGAGCGTGCTCACTGTAGCGTATTCCAAAGGTGAGTCTGTAAGCATGGTCCCCAGAGTGCCATTTGATGACAAGCTCCCCTTGGCAGGTCTACTTGGAGCACTCAAGAGTCGCGTTCTCACAGTCGCTGTGTAACCTCCAATGCCTGCTGCTAAAGAGATTTCCATCTCCAAAAATAATCTCCAAATGATGGTTAAAATGGCCCCGCCATAATTCATTCTCTCCAAAGAAGTGAAAGGAGTCTAATGCCCAGCTCCTGGCACAGCCACAGAGGGGCCTTGGAAGAGAGGTGGCTGTGACTTCAGTCTTTGGCAGAGGGCTGTGGACTGGATGGGGAGCCAGGCCAGCAGCAGGAGCACTGGGCACAGGATGCCTGGCATGGGCACTGCCTTCTGGCCAGGGCCAGGGAACAGCATGAAGTTCCTCCACCATTCTGCCCAGAGCTTAGGGAGACTGTCACCTGAACTGATCGCACCACCATGCCTGGGTGTCACCAGGATTTCACTTTTCCAAAGGTTCTTGATGGGTACTTGAGCAGCAGGCAACAGTGGCCTGGTTGTTGGTCTCAACTGACCCCTAAGTATGAGAAAAGTATTTCTCCATGTCCCAACTTGGGCCTCCCATTGACTCCAGAATTCAAGGCTGAGTTTTAGGACTAGAGATGCATTACTTTGTGTCAAGAGAGGGATGCTATGGGCCTCTATATGCAAATTTTCTTCACATGTTTTCTCCCACTCATTCAGGGCTCTGGTTAATCTGGAACATTTTCAGGTTGACAGGAGATGGACTATGGAGTCTTCGATGGAATAGGAGGAGGTTATTCAGCATCATCAATTTGTAATTAATTTTTTCAACAGCCCTGTGAGTGACCAAGTACTTGCTTTGCATATGAGGAGACTAAGTCCTATATGTTAAAGAACTTGCCCTAACCCTGTCCTGTGTTGCTCAACTGGTTGGAGCATCATCCTGTTCATCAAAAAGTTGCAGGTTAGATTTCTAGTCAGGGCACATATCCAGGGTGAGGGTTCGATCCCCTGTCAGAAGGCATAAGGGATACAACAGATCAATGTTTCTCTCTCTCCCTGTCCCTTCCTCTCTCTAAAATCAATTAAATAAATAAACGAATGACTTGTCTTAGGTCACCAAACTCAGGAAAGGAACTCAAACACAGCTTGTTTATTGCTTGGGATCTCTGGTCTTTGCATTTCCCTCCATGCTGAAGCTGGAAAAGATATAATTGGTCCTGAGAGAGACAAGTGGGAATGGAGAGGGGCCCACGAATGACCACAAAGATGATAAGAAATCTCCAGAGGTTTCCCCAGAGCAATGAGAGTGAGGCAAAAGGGCAGGCCCTGGAAATGGTTCACGGCCAACCACAGGCCCAGGGGGTCAGTTCTGCTTTGAAGTAGCCCTTCTTCAGTAGACTTTGGAGGCATTGCCCCCAGGGAGGCAGTGTGGTGGAAAGCTCGGTGCCTGCGTCAGGCCCAACACCACCATTTACTGGGGGGAGGGAGGCTCTGGGCAAGTCGCTGCACCTCTCAGTGCCGCTTCTTCACTTGGAAAATGAAAATGATGCTCCCTCCCCCCATCCTGGAGAAGGGTCGGCCCTTCTCCCTCCTCCCACGTGTAGACGGCGTGCGCTAGTGCTTCTCACTTACGGCTCGTTCCACTGGGAGGTGTGGAAGTCAAATGGAAAATGTACGCTTCCTCCACAGAGCTTTCCTTGTTTGAATGAACTGAATCTTTATTTTTCTTTTACAAGCAAAGAGGTTTTCATTAATTTGTGCCAGACCATTTAATATATTCTTAGGTTTCTACAGTGTTCTTGTTTCACTTAATTTTCTGGATTTCCAAGAAAGTTTCAGGATTTGGTTTGGTGAAAGACCTTGAAGGAGCTGAGAGAAATAAGAAAAATGGGAGGCAATTTCTTTGCAATAAGACTTTAGTTTAAGGATCTCACCAAGAAATAAATACAATTGACTGTATGTTGAGGTTTTTTTTAAAAGTCTAGATCTTGGCTCTTTCTGGAGGAAGTAAGATTGGTAAGATCAAGCCAGAAACTCAGCAACATAATGCACAGCTTTGTCTATTTTAATGTGGATTATTAATCAGTCGTTAAAGCCCTGGACAATGGGAAAAGATGTTTCGAAGAAATATTCAGGTGAGCACCTGAAAGCTACCCTGGAATTCAGTGAAGGCCTTTCCACTGAGAGCCAAGCTCGTGCAGCTGAATTCTTTTTCTTGTCTTATAGGTGAAAACACTGAAGAATAGTAACTCTAGTGTTTGCCTGAGGTCCCAGAGCAAGTGAGGGGTGTCTGGCAGATCTAGAAGATTCTAGAAGCCTCCACTGCAGCTGGGGGAAGGGGTATGGAAGGAGGGAGAGAGAATAGGAGAGGGAAGAAGGGGAGGGAGGGAGGAGGAGAGAGGGGGGAGAGGAAGGGGAGAGAAGGGGGAGGGGCAGGGAAGCGGAGAAAGGAAAGGGGAGTAAAAATGGGGGAGAGGACAAGAAGATGAAAGATAAGAAGAGTCCAATGGATCTGTGCTGGGATGGGGGGAACGCAGGGGGTTCCACTATCCCATCCCAGTGGTTACCTCACGATACTGCTTCTGAGGCTAAGGTGATAAAATGATGCAGCGAATGCTCCCTCCTCCAGACCTGAGGGAGCGCCTGAGCTCTGCTACCCTCCGGCTGTGTGATCTTGAGCAAGCTCTTGCCCTTTTCACTGAGCATCAGTTTCCTTACCCACAAAATGGGGTTAAGAACAGTCCCTACCTTAGAGAAGGTGTGTTAAAAAGCTGACCCTTGCGGCTGACCCATCAGGGATACAAACACGTAGCTGCGATTAGGAACATGACTCCCAGCCCTAGCCAGTTGGCTCAGTGGTTAGGGCGTCAGCGACAGAAGAATAGGGCGCCCATTGAGAGTTTTGGCACACAACACAAATAAACATTAGTGTTCCTATTTGCATGGAATTGATGTATACACAAAAACAGCTGTATTTTAATCTAGGAAATGAGGAGATTATTGATCAGAGGAATTGGGAGAGAGGGCCACTGTTGTATGTCCAACATCTCAGCAGAGAGGCCAGCACAGCCCTTTTCCTGGGTGCCCTAGGAGCTCTCAGGGGTTCTTGTTGGAAATTCCCTCACCTAGCCTGTGACTTCAAGCCTCTCCTCCAAGGTTAGGCTGTCAGATAAACTAAAAGAATGTCTAGTTAAGTTTTATTTTAGATATGTGAAGAATCATTTTTTTTAGTATAATTATTTAGGATATACTTGAACTAAATGTGTGTCATTTATCTGAAACTCAAATGTGTTTTATCTTTTTATTTGCTAAATGTGAAAACCCAACTTCCAGGGAGAAAGGGAACTTGCAACTCAACTGACTTTTTTGTTAGAATTTCTTTTTGATTATGAAAATAATACATTCCTGTTACAGAAAATCTAGGAAATACTAAAAAATATGAAAAAGAGAATAATAATTTATATATAATACCTTGCAATAATGCTTGAAAGACTCTAGTACTTGAAAATACTTGAAAATTGTGAACTGTTTTCTTGAAATTTGTACAGTCAAGATGTTTTATGTGTGGATTTTATATTTCTTTGGCTTAACATCATTCCTAATCTCCCTGTCACCAAATCTCCTCTCCATTGAGTCCTGTCCCCTAGCACAATCTTCCTCTTTCTTGCCAAAGAAGTCAGGGGTTTCCAATGTGTCTATCTGTGCATAATGCTCTGTCCACACATCTTCAGATTATCTCTCAAGTGGCTTTTCAAATTACTCCAAGTAGTATGTATACATAGACATGGCAATTTGAAAGTGAAGACGTTTACTATCTCCTAGTGACCTTTTTCTAAAGCTCTCCTGGGTGCAGTCAGAGCCTGCCTCCCAAGCCCAGCTGAGTGACTTGCAGAAGTTCCTCCTGCTCCCGCGAGCTCATGTTCCAAGAAGAAAAAGAAAAGCCAGCAGTTTTATTCCTTCTCGAGCCCATAAGCACTCACTTCCTCCAAAGACCATTGGTTTAAAAAATAAAAAACTAAGACCTAGGAGATGGTGTCTTGTTTTCCAAGGTGGAAAGAATGGGCTTGGAATAGTGTCTTCACCTCATGGCTGGGGCAGGCAGAGGAAGAGCTCCCATTCCTTTAGGCTGGAGGTTCTCAGTCTCAGTTGCACATCAAACCCCTGCCTTGGAGGATGTTTAAAAACTGCTCACCCCCAGCCCCACTGCAGCCTAGTCAGCACTTATCTCTGGGAAAAGGGCCCCAGGGTTATTTTTTCCTCAGGCACCCTGTGACTTGAATGGCAGCGGGGTCAAGGACACTTGCTTTGGGAGGCAGAAGTTATTACTCACAGTGATCAAACAGAAAAAGGCTGGAGAGTACAGAAGGATGCTGGAGACTTACTTGAGGTTGGGGCTCAAGGTCATTCTGCCCTTGAGTCCACCCACCCTGTGAGAAGCCTGTCTGCTGGTCTCAGCAGGCACGACTTCTCTTCAGAGACTCCAGGGGCCTCTTCCTTGAGCTGGGAAAGTGGCCTGGTCCTCTTGAGGCCTAGCTCAAGTCTCCTACAGGTTGCTTCTGACTCCCTGTCCCACACCCACCTGCAGCCCCTGATCCCAGCACATGGCTAGCATGGCCTTTGGATCTCTGTCTGGTCACAAAGCATGAGCCCCTTAAGGTTGCTTTCCCTGTCCCCAGCACTCAGATCACAGCCTGCCCACAGCACAGGTTCAGCAAATACAGGGCCAAGGAGGGAGCCAGAGCCACAGTTGCTTCGCATGGTTTCGTGGGCCTGACTCTTGTTCATATGAAGAGACAGCTTGAAAGACCAGGATCTGCAGCTTCCCCTGAGGATGGAGAAGTCTGTCTCCTCCATTACACACTTGTCATTCCAGGGCCAACTTTTACCCTGTGGGAAACCAGAGCCACTCCTCTGACCATGTAATGTCCTTTTCAGCCAGGGGCACTTTACAATCAGTCAGGGATACCAACCCGTCTCAGATGCCACACAGGTAGGACAGAGAGGGAACTTTATGAGCAGTGCCAAAGTCCAGGCCCAGGGAAGCTAGGGGTGGGGGTGGCTGGAGGAGGCTGCCAGGGACTCTTAGTTCAGGCTGCTTTAACAAAATACCATGGATAGGGCGGCTTAAACAACATTTATTACTCAAGGTTCTGGCAGCTGAGAAGTCCAAGGTCAGGACGCCAGCATGGTGGGGTTCTGCCGAGGGTGCTCTTCCTGGTTAAGACACAGCTGCCTTCTCGCTGTGTCCTTGCAGGTGCAGAGAGAGATAAAGCTCAGGCTCCACCCTCCTGATAACCTAATCACCCTCATCATAACCTAATCACCCCAAACACCCCCCCTCCAGATACCATCACATGGAAGATTAGGGCTTCAACATGTGGATTTTGGGGGGACACAAACATTTGGTCCACAGTAGGGGACATAGGGGACTTAGGGCAAAAGAACAAAGAAAACAAAAGAGCACGGCAACCTCTCAGGGGAGCAGCCACACGTCTGGAGAAACATCAAGCCCTTCCTATGCAGTGTTGTCGGGGTTAGCGCTCTATGACCATGGAGTTGGAGATGTGTGTGTGGTTGCCCCTTGGCCCTCTCTTCTGGGGCCTCCAGAGTTACATGAAGAGATGAGAGCACAGAAGTCCAGCCTCTCATTTGGGGAAGTGAGGGGCTGTGAGTCCCTCTTTGGGTTCCTTAATGAAGCTTTCCCAAGGTGGCCCAATTCCCACGTATTTTGTCAGCACCAACTGGCCAGTCAGCAGATGCTAATGAGCTCGGGTTATGCCCAGGTGCTGTAGAGTGAACACAATGTGCAATGTTCCCTCCTAGAGGGACCCACTCTCCTGTGGGGGAAGACAAAATCATCACACAGTCACGCAGATGCTGGAGGCCAAGTGTGAGGTGTGCAGATCTGAGTCCCTGCAGAACCCGTGTCTTCCAGCTTAGTTCAGCTGATGGGACATCAAGGGAGATCAAAGGGTGGAGGCCAGAGTAGGAAAGTGGGCACGGGTTCCCCTGGCTCCCTGCCTGCTACAAGCCCCAGGCTGGCCACATCTTCTCCTGAAGTCGCTGCTCCTGTCTGCTTCAGCCTGCATTCAGGTTCTGAGAACCACTCCTGCCCCACTTCTGTGGGCAAAGAGTAGTAGAGACTCAGAGGACCATCGCACCCCTTGCAGATTTCCCTAATCCTTGCCCACACACTATAGGAGGCCCCTTCACTGAGCCCTCATCAAATTACCCTATTTAAATATACCATTTACTTCCCACTGGGACCCTGACCAACCCGACCTAGTGACCTAGTCTGGGGTGCCGAGGAAGGTTTTAAAGAAAAGGGTGTTTGAGCTGATTTTTAAAGGATGAAATTCCAACAGTTTCTAATGGGCAGGTTCAACACGTATGTTTTATCAGTGAGAGGGATCCTGGTGAGCTTGAGGCTACAGAAAGGGGAGTTGGGGAGGCAGAGGAAGACCCCGTGAAACCCTACCACTGGTCACTACGCCTGGTCAGGGTGGCCCTGGGCCTGGACTCAGCTCTGAGGAAGAACAAGAGCAACTCACATCCCTTTAGGTGTGTGCTGTAGCCCACCTACCTTCAGTGCATTTGGACCTGGAAGAAGACAATGTCTGGTGTTCCAGGTTGCCAGGGGTACTCTCCGAAAGACCAAGGAAAGCAACAGGAGGGCCAGACTCAACTTTGGGGAATCCTGTGAAAAGCTGTAAACCCCATGCACCCACTTTAACTTTACCTCCCTGAATTGGTACCCCAGGAAAATGTGGGTTAGAACTAGTCCACATAGACACATGTTCCAAATTCTATTTCATAATCCTAAAGTTTTGTTATTTAGGTGTACTAGTTCCCTATGGTTGCTATAAGAAATTACCACAGTTGTGGTGGTTTAAAACAGTAGATATTTATTCTCTCCCAGTTGTGGAAGCTAGAAGTCTGAAACTGAGGTGTTGCTGGGCCTTGCTCCTTCTGCAGGCTCAAGGGAAATATTTGTTTCTTGCCTCTCTCAGCTTCTAGTCGCTGCTGACATTCCTTGGCTTGTGGCCACATCACTCTGATCTTAAGACCAACATTTTCAAGTCTCTTTCTGCTCTGTCTTTACATCACCTTCTCCTCTGTGTGTATAAAATTTCTCCCTGCCTCCCTCTCTCAGACACTTGTATTTGTATTTGGGGACCATGTCTTGGCCTGCTGCACCAGGCAATGAGGCTTCATCTTTCTGAGCGACTCACATGGAGTAGCAGCAACTAGATTGTGAAAGAACTTCTTGCTGACGTCATAACTCAGTGTCCCTGATATACTGCTGCCACCAAGTTCTGGTCCTGGGCCAGTCACTGGGCTTCTCTAGGCATTTGCTCTCTGTTTTATAAATGGGTGGAAGTAAATCAAGTTCCGTGATCTACTAGGATGTCTCTAGATGAACCTCAGGCCCCTTGCAAAATGGGTGCTCTTGGACATGTGAATACTTCTTGGAGCCCTCTCTAGTTCCTCTGAAAGCCTGGTGATAAGAAGACACATAAAGATCAACTGGGTGGTCCTCAGTCCTGGACAGAGAGCCCTGGGAGCTCTCAAAGAGTAGCTGGACCTGGACCAATTTAGTCAGAAGCCCTGGGGAGATCCTAATGTTCAGACAGGGTGAGAACCAAGAACCTGTAAAGTCCTTTCCTTTAGTGTCCCGTCCAGATGAGGCATTTGACAAATAGGCAGAGACAGAGCTGTGGGCCTCCACTCTGGTTTCACATGAACATCATTAAAAAATACAGATTTCCGTCTCCCCCACCTCCGGGCCTGATTTACTTAACCTGAGTGTGACATGAATGTCAGAATCTGAGGCTCCCCAAGTGACTTCAGTCTTGCCCTGCTGAGGGCTCTGTGACAGGAAACAGGCAGCCTCCCATCACAGCTGCTATTCTAAAGGGCTACTGTTAGAGCTGGGGAGGCCTTCCTGACTGAGAGTCTCTAGACCATAGCAGGGACCCTTCTCTGCAAGGTCATGGGCATCAGCTCTCTGGAAAGCAATGAGCTCTCTGGTGGTCAGAAGGCTTTGCCATGGCTCTGCTGCTGGCGGGTCCAGGCATGAATTAGGTGACTTTCAATAGTCCTGATAGCCCAGCTGGCATGGCTCAGCAGTTGAGCATTGACCTATAGTCCAGGAGATCCTGGTTCAATTCCCAGTCAGGGCACATGGTCAGGTTGCAGGCTCTATCCCCAGCGGGAGGCATGCAGGAGGGAGCTGATCAATGACTCTCTCTCATCATTGATGTTTCTAACTCTCTCTCTCCCTTCCTCTCTCTCTGAAATCAATAAAAATATTTAAAAAAAAAAAAGTCCTGACAATTCCTTGAATTTATAAAATCTGCTATTAAGCCTGCCTTTCATAGATTCTGTTGCCATCTAGACAAGGAATGTAAAAAGAATAAAAATAACTCAATGAATTCAAAATTGTGGAAAATGTCATTACTGGTAATGAAAATTACAGGAAGCTTTGCCGACTTTTGCTCCATCCCCAAGACTAACATGAGAACATGTTTTTTCTTCTGATGCAATAATTAAGTTTGCCCAAGAAAACGTCTCCATGAATGCCCGAAGGCATGGGCTAAATGAAGCCTTTAACTAACTGATAGATGAGACCATCCCTGTTACTGAACTCTCTTGGGGACTAACTGTGCAATGAGGTGGGGGTGGGGTGGGATAGAGGGGTGTCTAGAAAGACTGACTTTGTTGGGAAATGGGAGATGGTTGAGGTAACTTCTGAAGCTAGCAGCAGCCCCAGTTTGAAAACCAGAGCCTAATGTCACGAAGCCAAGACTGAAATAACATCTCAAAGGCACTCTCATAAGATACCATGGGCTTGAAGATGCACTTTTTCTCAACACTGAGTACAGACGAGTCAAGGGCACTGTGTGGGCACTGCAGATACCTGGGGAGGAAACACAGCCTTCTCTGCTCTCATGAAAATTTCATTTAATGAGAACAGATCTTAATCTAGGAGTTTCCCAGGGTGATCAGGACACTGATCAAGACTGAGGGTGGGGACAGTGCCTGATTTGAAAGCTAAAAATCCAAGGAGAATAAAATTGGGCTAAAGGCTGGGGACCATGGGTCCATAGACCACAAAAGGAACAGATAGTTACTTGGTTACAAAGCATGCTAATGAACACGGAGGGAAAGGGTAGGCCTCATTGGCTACCAATGGAACAAAAAGTAAAAGCCTTGAAAGCATGATCTTCTTCTTTGTGGGAGCACTCAAAGGATGGGCAGTGTGTAGGAAGGGGGTCCTCCCTGCAGGGGTGAATGTGGAAGCAGGCCCAACTTTCAAAAAACAATCTGAGGTTCTTTGTGAGGCCAAGGATGTATTTCACCGCATTATTTCCACTTGTGGGAATTTACTCTAAGAAACATCCACAGACAGAAGCCTTTATGCTCAAGCATATATGCTGCAGTGTTATTATTAGAGTTATAAGCAGGAGCCAAACTCTCCTACACCATTGTGGGTGGTGGGAACAGCACTGAGTGTTAGTCCCATGAGGTCAGACAGGACTTGGGTTCAGCAATCTCTGTACTTGGGTTCTGGCTAGGAAAGAATTCAGAGCCAAGACCTGAACATTTATTTGGTAAGTCACAGAGGTGGAAGAAGTAATTCCTAGAAGAAATGGGTTTAGGAAACAAGTTATAGAGGCAAAGGAAGGGCCCTTAGAGCTCTGGAGTGAGGATGCTAATGGTAACGGGCTTGTGAGGTGGGGAAGGGGAAGGGAAAGGCCTGTGCATGCTCCTGGGAGGGAGAGCACTGGGTCCTCCATCCCAAGGGTTTTAGGGGTAGAGATTTTAGGGGAGGACCCAGAGGAAGATCTCAATAGAATGTTCAGCAGTTTTCCAGGTGTATGCTTTCAGGGTCAGGGGTCTCCACTGATTGGTTGGCACCAGGGCAGGGGCCATCATTCAATGCGGCTGGTCCTGATGCCAGCTGTGGCTGGTTTTGGCATTGCTTTTCTGGGCCTGGAGCTGAAATACAACGGAGGCCTAGATGTTATCTCTAGGGAGGAAAGGTCAGAGGGTCCAAAAGGCCTGACCAGTGATATACTAGGAGAGAAAAGTTCACCCTGGGGGTAAGGCCCCACCCTACAATTGTCCTGTTGTTAGGCACTTGGGGTTTTCCGCCCTAGTAACCTTCCATGCCTGGCCCATGTCCTTGCTCTGCTCATGTCTGTCTAACTGCCTATTGCACAACCATACAGAAATGATCGTCATTTCCCCAAATAAACATATATACGTTGCAATATTATTAGAGAAACAAAAGAAATTTATGAAGAAATCAAAGATCCTAATGATACAAAAACATTAAGTCTTAAGTGAAATACGCAAGATAAAAAATTATATTTATTTTACCAGCAACTATGTAAAAATAAAAGAGGTTGCATTAGAAAAAAAACAAACAAAAAACAAAACAGGAAAGGTTTTTTTAATGTAAGAGTTGTGGTACTACCAAAAATTATTTTTATTTCCTATATTTTCTAAATGGATATTATTTTATAATAAAAAGAAAAGACTTAAAAGAAAAGATTAATTCTGTTTCAGTAGCTAAAATTAGTGGTTAATTACTGTGGTCACGACCTCTGTCGCTGCTGGTCCAGCAATGTGCTCCCTTCCTCGTTCACACAAACACACAAACTGTCTCTATGCAGCACATGGGTGTAGAGCTACTCTGGTTGAGGTGGGGGGGTGGTGCTCTCATCCTGTCTCTCCCTGGAACAGACACACGCACAAGCAGGATTCTGCCTGGAACCAGCCGGTCTTTGTAGAATGGTGGATCTGAAAGAGTTTTTCATGCTACTGGGACTAGGCTTATGACGCTTGAACCTTGTGTTAGTTATCTATTGCTGTGTAACAAATTACCCCCAAATTTAGTGAGTTAAAATAGCAAACACTTATTATCTCACAAGTTCTGTGACCCTAGCTTGGCTCTTCTGCTTCTGACTCAAAGTGTCTCACAAGGATGCAGTCAAGGTGTTGGCCTGGGCTGTGGTCATCTCAATGCTCAACAGGGGAAGATTCACTTGTGGATGCTGGCAGAATTCAGTTCTTCACTGCCTGTTGGCATGTGGGCCTCTCCATGAGGCAGCTCACAGCCTGGCAGCTTGTTTTCCTCAGAGGAGGGGCTCCTAACACAGAAAGCACTAGGAGGGCAGCGAGACATAAACCACAGCCTTTTTGTAACCTAATCCTGGAAGCGACACCCCATTATGTTTGCTATTTTCTATTCATTTCAAGAGTTTCTAGGTCCAGCCCACACTCAGGAGGAGGGACTCCCACGAGGGCATGAATGCCAGAGTTCACTGGGCTGCCAACCACACATCTCATTAAATAAACATTATCTTCACATCTATGCTGTGCCCATTCTAAATTAAAATGGATTCGATGTTCACCACTGCTCCTTTTTACTACATAGTCCTATTCAGTTCTTATATCACAGGCTTTTGTCTTCTGGTAGATTTTCAAGGGCTTATCTCTCTGAGTTGTTACAAGCTTGAAAATAGTATAATACTTAGGAAAGCAGGATCTGGCATCAGACACCTGTGTTCAAACCCTGGTTCTGCCATTTCAACCTATGTAAATTTGGGGAAGTTACTTAATCTCCCTAGGTCTCAGGAACTTCATTTTCAAAATGTGTATAATACCTGGCTGGTGTAGCTCATGGTTGAGTGTTGATCCATGAACTAGGAGGTCATAGTTCTATTCCTAGTCAGGGCACATGCCCAGATTTTGGGCTCAATCCCCAGTAGGGGAGTGCAGGAGCAGCCCATCCGTGATTCTCAGTCATCATTGATGTTTCTATCTCTCTCTCTCCCTCCCCCTTCCTTTCTCTGAAATCAATAAAAACTTTTTTTTTTTTTAAAGTGGGTAATAATAATACTCACCTCATGCTGTTATTGAGATAATTAGATGAGATAATATACACAAGTACTTACATAAGGTCTGTGATTCAATAAAATTAACTATGATCATCATTATTATTTATTCTTAAATGGCAGCTTAATTTGGTTTAATTTTTAAGTGTTGTTTTACACTCTAAAAAGTACTATATTGTCTTCTAACTTTGAATGATTCTGTTATAAAAACTGCCAGCCATTATAATGGAAATTTCTCTCCTTGCAATTGAGTTGATATTTTGAAAACCTGGATGGCCACTGACTTCTTTCTTTATATTTAAATTTTGGTGTCTCTATAAAAATGTCACTCATTTTTTATTGTTCTACAATGATTTTTATGGATCATGTAATTTTAGGTAAATTTAGATTTTCCTTCATTTTGGGAAAGTTTCTTCTACTGTATCTTTATTTTTCAATTATATTTCTTCTGCTATAAATTATTTGTATACTAGACAACATTTGTCTGTCAAATATCACTTTCTTCTAATCCAGTTTAGCTCTTTATTGTTTTATTTTGCTTCATTTTCTCAATTCTGTCTTTATCTCCTCAACAAACTACAGTGTACTTTTTGATGACTTTCTTGTAACTTTTCTTTCTATAAAGTTTTGAATCTTATTGCTACAGGTTCATATTTTTAAGTCTCCTTTGTTTTTTGTATCATCTCTTCTTCAAACCCTCATATCTCTTCTGGGAGGTCTTACTTCAGAGAGGTAACATTTTATTTATTTTTATTGATTTCATGGCTTTTTTGGCCTAAATTCATTTGCTTGGATGACACAATGCTTCAGGTGTGTGTTTTTCACTTACCCATTGTCTTAGTCTTTTCTTCCTTTTTAAAAGTCTCATATTATTGTGGACAAAAAAGGGGCCACATACTAAACCTGACAAACTCAAGGAGGCTTGCATGGCATAACCTACAAACTCAGAGACAAAAAGTAATCACATAGGACGGTCTAAACATAAAAATCCCTAACTAAAAGTGAGTGATAGTGAGTATTCAAGTCCTAGGCCTGTAGTTGCCTTGACAAAGGTCAGTCTCTACCTTAAGTAAGCTTGTCTGTTGCCTTTTTGCATCTAAGATAACGTACATTTGAAATGTCAGAGAGATCTCCTTTTCAGGGCCCAGCCTCCCAATCAGAGCATTAGACCTCTGCTATCTTGCTCCCCAAATGCCCTCTCTGTGTGCTGCATGTGCTAGTTGTTAACTCTCCTGTACCCCCCTACGTGAAAGAAGCATGTGCTCCTCTGTGTCACTCTTTATCCGATCTCACAGATTTCTCTTTGCTTTCTCTCCCCTTTCTAATCGATCACCAATGAATTTCATCTACCCCACTTACACCCCTTCCTTTGATTCTAATGTACAGAATAAGCTACAAAACTGACATTCTTTGGAGCATTTCCTCAATCCATTGAGATTTTGCTGTTGTCGTCAGCTGGGCTCAAATAAACTCATAGAAATCCTCTACAAGTTTGAACATTTCTTACATTGGGGTCATGCATCAATACCACTCTGCTTCCTTTCTGATCACTCCTTATTTTAGAAGGGAGCTTTTTCTTCTTGTTCCAGTTAGTTGTGGAAGAATAGCAGACAAGTGGGCTTGGTTTTGGTCACCAAAGATTCTCACAAACATTCTTCCCTGAAGGCATAGCTACATGAGGTCAGAAAATTTCCTGGGCTTAGAGAGCAGCTCATGACATCATGGTTGTGTGCATGAAATTTATCTATCTATCATCTATCTATCATCATTTATCTATCTATCATCTATCTATCTATTATCTATTTATCATCTATCATCTATCTATCTATCTATCTATCTATCTATCTATCTATCTATCTATCTATCTATCTATCATCTATCTATCTATCTATCTATCTATCTATCTATCTATCTATCTATCATCTATCTATCTATTATCTATTTATCATCTATCTATCATCTATCTATCATCTATCTATCATCATTTATCTATATCTATCATCTATCTATCATCTATCATCTATTTATCTTCTCTATATCTATATCCATATTGATATCTATGTACTTTTAGAATTATTTTTCTTCTGGTGACCAAGATGAGTCACTGGAAGTCTGTTAGCCTTCCTGACTTTGGCCTCCACATTGGCATTGCATTTTTGCAAAGTGCATGCCCACATGTTCCATGGTTTCCTCATTGAGCGTGGACCCCTGCTTTTTCATGTCACGTTGCACTCAAGAACCCTCCGGCATCCTCGGTCATTATCATTGTCAGCGAGGGGTTATTTGTTTGACCCATCTGGCTGTGCAACTGTGTAGGCTTTTTCACCAATTGTGGCTCAAAGGTGTGCCTGTTTTTTGTTTTTTAGGCAGTTAGACTGACGTCACCAGAGCAAGGATGATAGGTCAGGTACAGAAGGTCATCAGGGTGGAAAGTCGTGGATGCCTAGCAAAGGACAATTACAGGGTGGGACCTTGCACCCAGGGTGGCCTTTTTTCCCTAGCCTATATGCGGTTTGGACACCCTGACCTTTCCTCCCTAGAGATAACATCTAGGTCTCAGTTGTATTTTAGCTCCAGGCCCAGAAAAGCAAAAAAACCAGCCACAGCTGACCTCAGGACCAGCTGCATTGGATAATGACCCCCACCCTGGTGCCAACCAATCAGTCAGTGGACACACCTGGAAAACTGCTGAATATTATAATGAGATCTTTCCCTGGGACCTCCCCTAAGATCTCCAAGCTTAAAACCTTTAGGATTGAGAACCCAATGTTCTCCCTCCCGGGAGCAGGCCTATGCCTTTCCCTGTCCCTTCCCTTCTCCTTTTCTTCCCTTCCCCTGCCCTTCCTTTCCTCTTCCCACCCCAGGCACTTTGGCATAAGCTTCCTCACTCCCAAGCCCCAAAGGCCCTTCCTTTGCCTCTATAACTTGTTTCATAAGACCATTTCTTCTAGAAATTACTTCTTCCATCTCTGTGATTTACCAAATAAATGTCCTCTTATAGCTCGGATCTTGGCTTTGAATTCTTTCCTAGCCAGAACCCAAGTTCCAAGGTTGCTGAACCAAGGTCCTGTGCAACCCCACAGGACTAACACCCAGTGCCCTTCCCCTCCGCCTACAACCGTTTCGTCACATGTAATTCTTAAATTTTTATTTCTCCTCTCTGTTTCCAAATGATTTCAGAAGATCAAGACAAAGACCCATTCCTCTACTATCTTAGCCCTTCTAAGTAATTTCACATCTACTTATGATTCAGGTTTTAAAGAAAGGACATGGTTTCCATAAAGTAATAAAGAGCACATTTCAGCTAGAGAAACCCAGTCCCCAGGCTGGCAGGGGTGTAGGCAAGTCAGCAGGCAGTTTATGAGCAGAAGGAAAGTAAAGTGAGACTGGAGAGATGGAAGAGCTATTCCCCGAAACTGAGGGCTTGGATGGGTATGAAAGAGAATAAAGGAATAAACTGCACTGGAGAACTTAGCATAACATTACTACTGCAGGTAAAAAAATAAATAAAAAATTCCCGGAATAGGGCCTTTCAAGAGGCTTCCTTTTATTTTATTTTATTTTTTAAAATTTATCTTTATTGTTGAAAGTATTACAGATGTCCCCTTATTTCCCCCCACATTGATCCCCTTCACCCTGCATCCACCCCACCCCCAGGCCTTCCCCACGCTATTGTCTGTGTCCATGGGTTATGCATATATGCATATAGGTTCTTTGGTTAATCTCTTTCCACCCACCCACCCCCGCCTTCCCTGAGATTCCCTCAGTCTGTTCCATGCTTCTATGTCTCTGGATCTATTTTGTTTGTCAGTTTATTTTGTTCATTAGATTCCACATGTGAATGAGATCATGTGATACTTGTCTTTCTCTGCCTGGCTTATTTCACTCCAGGTCCCTCCATACTGTCCCAAAGGGTAAGTGATCCTTCCTGTTTACAGCTGCATGGTGTAAATGTCCCACAGCTTTTCTATCCACTCATCTACTGATGGGCACTTGGGCTGTTTCTAGATCTTAGCTATTGTAAATTGTGCTGCTATGAACATAGGGGTGTGTAAGTTCTTTCTGATTGGTGTTAAGGGATTCTTAGGATATATTCCTAGAAGTGGGATCACTGGGTCAAATGGCAGTTCAATTTTTAATTTTTTGAGGAAACTCCACCCTGTTTTCCATAGTGGCTGCACCAGTCTGCATTCCCACCAGCAGTGTACTAGGGCTCCCCTTTCTCCACCCCCTCGCCAGCACTTGTCATTTGTTGACTTGTTGATGGAGCCACTCTGACAGGTGTGAAGTGACACCTCATTGTGGTTTTAATTTGCATCTCTGATGATTAGTGACCTTGAGCATTTTTTCATGTCTATTTGCCATCTGTATGTCCTCTTTGAAGAAGTGTCTGTTCATGTTAAGAATCTTCCTTTTAGAGTCTTTAGGGCAAGGCTGCATATTCCTACACTTTGCAATTATTTCAACACACTAGATCTCAGCACCTAACCCTGAGGCTGACAGCAAGAAAAAATAGATGCATTGCATCCCTTAATTCAGATCCTTTCTTAAGTAGAGACGATGAGCTGGGTCTCACTGGGGCAGCATGGCTGGTGCCAGGCTACCAAGTACCCAACTTTATAAAAACCTGCCTTTTATTTTGTCCTGGGAGTGAGAAGTCCCATGCACAGCCTCTGCCAGGCCAGCACACAACACATTTTAGTTTTGCTTTTCTCCAGGCTGCAGAGAGCTACCATTCATCATTTGCAGGCTCCGTCCTTTGCATTTTATTTGATTTACCATCCTCTCTGAGAGATTTAAATACTTCTCTTGTGAATGGTTCCCTAACTTTAGTGTGCATTCACATCGCCCAGGGGCCTCACTGGAACACAGAATGCTGAGCCCAGCTCAGGGCTTCTGCCTCAGGAGATCTTGGGTGGGGGTTGAGAATCTACATTATTACCAAATTCCTAGAGGAGGCTGATACTTCGGGTCCAGAAAAGATCACAGAACCAGGTGTGCACCTTTTTATCAGCATTTTTGCACCTGCTGAAGAGCCAGAGTCAGAACAAGGAAGAACTCCATACCTTCTGAAATCAAAGACAATAAGGGACTTTCCAGAGACTGCACATATTGTTGAACTTCAGAGAGAATGGCCTGGCAGTGCTAGTTGTAATGTGATAGGTAAGTCTATAGCTTTGGCCATTAGAGAAAGGCCTTTTGAGAAAGGCACCACCATGGTGGGAGTTAAGAGGGGCCAAGGAGGTTGGGTTAATTATGATGGAGGTAAGGAGAAGAGAGGGTAAGAGAGACATTTGTGATAATTCCAGAAGCAATGTAGAGAACAAAGGAAAAGAAATTAGTCCATGCCTGTTGGATTGTTCCCCAAAACAATAGGTTGAGGTCCTAGCCTTTGACCCTGTGAATATGACCTTATTTGGAAGTAGGGTATTTGCAAATGTAATTAAGATGTAAGTTAAAGTGAGGTCATACTAGAGTGAGGTGGGCCCTTATTCTAATATGACCAGTGTCCTTATAAGAGGAGAGGCACACAGAGACAGGCACACACACAGAGGAAAATACTGTGTGAAGACACAGACACACAGAGGAAAGGAAACCATCCCATGTAACAACAGAGGCAGAGACTGAGGTTATGAAGCTGCATGCCAAGAAACATCAAGGATTGCTGAAAACCACCAAAAGCTGAGAGAGCATGGCCCTGTTGACACCTTAATTTTGGACGTCTGGTCTCCAGAACTGTGAAATAATAAATTTCTGTGTTCTAAGCCACCCAGCTTGTGGTACTTTGTTACAGCAGCCCCAGAAAACTAATCCAGGCAGGGAATGTTGATTTTCTTCTTTCAAATGCAGTAGAGTAGAAAGATGATCCACACCCTCACACAAGGCTAGATCATCCACACCGTTGTATTCCCAATTACTGTGTAGAAATGTGAAAGTCAGTCAGTAAAGAAAGCTGATAGGGGAAAACAAATGATTCATTTGAAAAATGGTGTTGGAGGAGAGCTCTGAGATGCTGTGGACTGCCAGAAAGACAAAGAAGTCATCCTACAGCAAATGAAGCCTGAAACACTGCTATAGGCAAAAAGGACAAGATGGAAGCTGTCCTATTTCTGGCACATCATGGAAGACATGGTTCTTTGGAAAAGACAACAATGCTGGGGAAAAAGGAAGGCACCAGGACAAGAGGAAGACCAAATATGACATGAATGGACTTCATAAAAGAAGCTATAAATATGAGTCTATGGAAGCTGAGTAGGGCTTTCAGGACAGGACATTGTGGACATCACTCATTTGTAGCATGGCCAGGAGCCACAGCTGAAAAGGGAGCTAAACGTCAATAATCCCATCTGATCATCTTTGAAATGAGTCAGCCAAACCTGAGAGGAGCCCAAATGAACCCAAAACACTTTCATCAAGGCCAATCACTTTGCTGGTCCTATCACATCTCCCTATTCACATAGCATCCAGCCTTGGTTTGTTCGGCTCAAATGCCTGCGTCAAATGCACCCTTACATAATGTCAAGTTCTTGGTCATGGCTAGATCTTCTCTATGATGATGAGAACAATGGTGAGTTGGTTTTGTTTAATGGAATTGGGACTTTTAATTTCTTGAAGGAAGTTAATGCTATAATAAAGATTGGAAAGAAGTCTGTGAGACCTGGCTTTAAGCCTTCCTGCTCACTTTTGTGCCATCAAAGATTCTTTAGACCTGATGATGCAGAAGGGATAGGGCTTCTTCTGCACTGAGCATTTTAATCACAGCTCTGCCCTCATAATCTCAAGTTTGTTCACCCTTGGACCAACTGGTACTTGTATCTTCTCATTACCCTTCCTTAAATTCAATCAAGCTCACATACCACTAGAATGTCTAAAATAAAAAAGATAGTAACAAGTGCTGGTGAGTATGTGAAGAAGTTGGACTCTCATACATTGCTGGAGAGAATGTAAAACAATTCAGTCATTTTGAAAAACAGTTTGACAGTTCTTTAAAAAGTTAAACATAGAGTTGTCATATGACCCCTTAATTATACTTCTAGGTATATACTCAAGAGAAATAAAAACATATTGTTACACAAAAATCTTGTATGTGAATGTTCAAAATACATTATTCATAATAGTCAAAAAGTGGAAATAACCCAAATGTGCATCAACAAATGAATGGATAAACAAAATGTGGTATATCTGTACAATGGAATATTATTTTACTATAAAAAATGAAGTACCTGATATATAACATGAATGAACTTTGAGAACATTATACCAAGGGAAAGAAGTTAGTCACAAAAGGCATATGTTGATCCCACTTATAAGAAATGTTCAGAATAGGCAAATCCATAGAGATAGAAAGTGGATTAGTGATTGCCAGTGTCTGTGAGGGAAGGGGGAAAACAGAATGAATGCTAATGGGTATGGAGTTTTTTAGGGGTGTGATGAAAAAATTCTAAAATTAGATAGGAGTAATGGTTGCACAATTTTGTGAATATACTAAGAACTACCAAATTATACAATTTAAAAGGATAAATTTTATAGTTATGTGAATTGAATCAGAAAACATAATAAAGCCCTCTAGGCCTTCTATAGTGCTAATGGATCCAGTAGAGATAAATGACCTGACTTCATATGCAGTTGATGCATTTTCTTTTTTTTTTTTAAATATATCTTTATTGATTTCAGAGAGAGGAAAGGAGAGGGAGAGAGAGATAGAAACATCAATGATGAGAGAGTCATTGATCGAGCCCACAACCGGGCATGTGCCCTGACAGGGAATAGAACCCTGCTCACCTGGATCCTAGGTCAACGCTCAACCGCTGAGCCACACCCAGCCGGGCCAGTTGATGCATTTTCTTCTTCCAGTGCCTCTTGTTTGGGTGCCACGTTTCATTTATAACTACTTCAGAATATAAAGCTAACAGAAGCATCCCATGATAATTATCCTGGCAACCGTGTGCTCTATGGATTGGAGCAATGAGAAACTAGAGACAATCAAAGCAATTAAAGAGAAAATTTCTACAAAAAATAGAGCCAAGGACCAATACTGAGAAGTTGCTATGGAAGCACAACAGTAGGACACATGGAAACAGGGAACTGTTGCCTGAAGAACATTTCAGAACATAGCAATAGTGGGCTGTCCAAAGGACCAGGGAGTCTGCCCAGACATGACCCAAGAACCCCCAGGGCTTTAGCATTTTCCTGTAAGTCAGTGGTAATACATTACATGACCCCCATTGGCTATTTTGCCTCCATAGTGAGTATAAGAAGAAATGAAAGGTTTCTGAACCTCTCCAATCTTAGCGCCTCTCTTTCTACCTGTGATAGCTGGTCTCCAGAGGTGCCCCCCCCCCCAATGAACCATGCCTCACCATATCCATATGCTCATCTAATCCACTCTCACTTTGAACCTGGGTGATCTGGCTCAATGAAACCAATGAAATGCAACAGAAGTGACACAGTGTGACTCCTCCCACTAGGTGATGAGAAGCCTTGCAATTTCTGCCTTAGTCTCTCACAACACTCGCTCTGGAAGACCTAACATGATGTAAGAAGTCCAACTAGCCTGAAACCATCATATGAGAAAGCCCAGCCAGCCACATGAAGAGGCCATGTGTAGGGAGAGATTCTCAGCCAGCCCCACAATGTCCCAACCATCCCAACTCACATGCCAGGCATGAGAGTGAAAAAGGCATCTTGGATGCATGGCCTAGGTTAGGCTTCAGATAACTCTGGCCCCAGATGACATCTATCACCCTAGACGACATCTGAGGGTAACTACATGAAAAAGCATCACTCTGCTAAGCCCAAAACCCACAAAAAGATGAAAGAGCATGACAAAATGTTTTAATTCTCGCCCGGCCGGGCGTGGCTCAGTGGTTAAGCATCGACCCAGGATCCAGGCGATCAGGGTTCGATTCCTGGTCAGGGCACATGCCCGAGTTTCGGGCTGCAGCCGATCAATGACTCTCTCATCATTGATGTTTCTATCTCTCTCTCTCCCTCTCCTTTCCTCTCTAAAATCAATAAAGGTATATATATTTTTTAAAAATGTTTTAATTCTCTAAATTTTGGGACTGGTTTATTATATTAAAATAAAAATATGAAACATTAATCCAGGAAGCCATGTGAGGGCTACTGTTTCTGCAGATACTCAGACTATTTGCATGGATCTCAAGTAAGTGGGGAGCCATAACCCCTGCCCTCTAGTAGATTTGATAGCTTCCGCAGATGTGGAGTACCCTTTGATACTAGCCCTCTCCACATTTTTTTCTTGCCACAGGAGAGTCAGAGAGATTCCAACCAGCTCTTCTAAGCACAGAGCCCATGGACCCCACTGGGTTTGCCTACTTCGGGCTGCTAATTTCTCTGGCAGTGCACAGTGATTTGGGCAATACCTAAGATCCTGTCATTTTTACCTGGTTGAATCTTCATTTCTCTGTCCTAGAGCTCTGAAATACCCTTCTGCTTCCTCTTGCAGGCATGGGGAGATCTCATTGGATGAATCTGGGAAAGATCTGGAAAGGAAAGAGGCTATAGGGATCAGTGCCCAGCAGAACTCCCACAGTCCAGGCTGGAACCCACCACATGCCCTGGCTCTCCCTGCCTGTTGATTTGGGCTCTGTGTATTTTATATTTTATTGTTGGTTGTCTCAGGTCCAGGCTGGACATAGTGTTTATGCTGGCAACAGGGCACAGCATTTCCTGGGCTGTGTTCTGGGGGAGGAAAGTTGTGTTGCAGAGGTTAGTTCTCTCTGTATGCTGCCAGTTTCTCCTCCTAACCCTACTCCAGGGTCAAAACAGAGCTTACTTCTTGGGGTGAAAATTCCATTCTTACTCCCATGCCTGGCTTTTGTGGAAGACACACTAGCTCACTCCATAGATGAAGCACTTTTCCTCCAATGCAGGCACGGAGTGGTTGCTCATGAGTGTGACAACTGTGTTCTCCAGAGTTTCAGGGCCAGGGTCCCAGAAAGGTACTTGCATGTGACATTGAGGGGTCAGCCATCAATGTTGTTGGTGTTTGGACCCATGGTTTCCAGACTGGTGGTCAAATCCACAGGCCTCCAGCCACTGTTACTGATGGTCTTCACTTGTGTTGGCCCCAATACAAGCCTTAATTAATTGAAACCAGACCACTGCCTAGATGGTTAAGACCTAGAGGAAGTAAGGCAGGGGCTTAAGCAGAAATGGTAAATGCAAAGCCTATTAATGCAGTGTGTTTTAAAATATCAACAAAGTCATTAAATGCACACACACGAGCACGCACACACAGACCCTTGAATGATTAGAGCACACTTGGGTAGGGTGGGGATCTGACCAGAAGTTAGCCCTTGATCTGTGTTCCCCTTGGACCAGTGACCTGGATAGGAGTAGCCAGTAACAGCCAGGGAGGTACGCATGGGGCCAGCTGGAAGTGGCCTCTTTGTGTGCTCCTGGGCTTTTCCCAGAGCCCACTTTGCACCACCCAGGGAGGTTTTACCTTCTCTGACTCCTTTGCGTTACTCTCCAGTCCCGACTCCAATTTTGCAATAGGGATAAAAAACCTGAGCCACAAGAAAGAAAATCCAGTTTGCCAAGCATTCACCAAAGAGCAAGATTCAGGCAAGAGCCCAGGAGTGACCCTGTTGCCCCGGAGGCATGGAGAGAAGCAGTGTGGGAAGGGGACATTGAATGCAGTGGAGGCAGCTCCCGCCAGGATGAGTAGGCCTTGAGCCCGGGCAATGGCAGAAGGCCCGGGTCCCGTGAGGCGAGTCGCTGGCTGCTTTGAGCCCGCCTCTTCCTCTGCGGTATTGGCAGACACAAGAATACTCTGCCTCTTCCTAACCTTTTGCTCAGTCTTTGGCAAATCATGTGGATATGAAAGATGTTCTGTAAAGTACTCATGCGAGGTAGCCTCACCAATATCACTGTTGTCAACAGCAACATGAAACAGGGCCTGGAGAAACCTATAGGCCGGCTTCGCACGTTCCACTTGGCAGGTCCAGGAGGAGATGGGTCCAGGTTGCCACAATCTTGTCTTTACCTCCCTATAATCACATGCTACTCCTCATGTCCAGGGGAGAAATCTAATCCCCTTCTTAAAAATAGGCTGGTCTCAGCGACTTGTCTGACCAGTAAACGTGGGAAGTAACATTCTAGGATTTCTGAGGCTGGGCCAAAAGAAGCCTGTAGCCTCCATTAGGCCTCTTAAAACCCTTGCTTTTGGAATGCTCTCTTGGCTGCTCACTTCCCCACCACGTGAGGGACCGCAGGCGGTGCTGACAATGCCAGCTGAGCTCCTAGCCCATGACTGGGACAGCTGTGCCAGCGAGCCATCCTGGATGCCCAGCCTGCTGAGCCTCACCCCCTCCAGCACAGCCATCATCGGACTGCGACTGCATGGGACACCTAGACGAGAACCCCCAGAGGAGCCCAGTCAACCTGGAACAAAGCCAGGATCAATAATAAACTTGCTGCAAGCCACTAGGCTTTGTTTTTGTTGTTGTTAATCCTCACCTGAGGGTGTATTTTCCATTGATTTTTAGGGAATGGAAGGGAGGGGCGAGGGGAGAGAAAGAGAGACATTGATGTGAGAGAAACACATCCATTGGTTGTCTCCTGCATGTGTCTGGACCAGGGCTGGAGGTGGAAACTGCCACCCAGGTACATGCCCTTGACTGGGAATCGAGCCCTTGGCCCTTCGGGGCATGGGCTGATTCTCTACTCACTGAGCCACACCAGTTAGGCCCCACTAGGTTTTAACATGGAATGTTTGACTGAAACAGCTTCTCATGTACCTACTGGCATCCAGGCCTCCTGGTTCTGCCTGAGCCCTAGAGTCTAAACCATTTATCTTCTTCCTACTGTGGCCTCCCCTCTCTCTGTCCCTTGGTGTCACTCCCTACATTCTGCTGCCCCCAGATAAGCCCAGGGGTCTTTCTCAGTTTAGAGCTATTACTACACATTCCCTGAGAGAGCAAAGATGAGATAACAGTGAACAAAGGGAACTGACTTCAGGTGGACTCAGTCAGCCCTGTACACACCATTCCAAGCCTGAGGTTGCGCCTTCCTTTTTAAATGGTAGCCAGGAGAAGCTCCTGAGACTTGCAGACAAACCCTGAGCTCCTTCTACCTTCACCCCCTAATCCCTGCCCCAGGAGCACCTTTGAGCAGAGCAGGGATCCCCACGTGTTGCTCTGTGGTCTGGAATATTCCCGGCTCTGCACAGCATTCCCCAGCCAAGAGTCTGTAGTGCCTTCACTTCACCTCTGCAGCCTTCTCAGCTTTGACCTTCACTGCCCAGGAGCAGGAAACTGGACAGAGGCCTGGCTTTGACAAGAAGCGACAACTAACCAGGCTTTCTGGCTCCGACATCTGTGAAGAGCCACAGATGGTAGAGCTAATTAGCCACATTCGGTGAGGCCAGGCCTGTCCAGCATCGCAGGCAGAGAGGTGGACTAGCCTGAAAGATGAGCTGTTTGTTTAAGGGAGGTGGGTGGTCTTTCGCAGGACTTTCAAATTAACCTCAGTCCTCTGAAAATAGAAAATGCAAGGTTGGGCAGCCTGGGCACCAGGCAAGATAAGTGTAAGCCAGGCGGGAGAGCTCCTTTGATTTCAGGATCCTGGGGTGGGATGAGGAGGAGGCAAGAGGGAGGAAGGCAGAAGTCTTTCTGCTCCAGGCAGAGACCAGAGGGGAAAGTTTTCTTGGGCAGGAAAGATATGCAGATCTTCTGCAGCCCCATGCTGAGTTTCTGAGGAGGAAGTTCCCAAGTCCCTTGATTATTGAGCAACCCCAGGGGCTCTCAGATTCCTTCCTATTTCTGGGAGCAGTAGGGAGATTGGGTCCCAATGCCCTGGCAGAGTCTGTTCTCTTCGGCTTCCTGTAGAACCCACATCGGACCCTGGGCTCCTCTCTCCTCAGGAAGGAGGATGAGGTCTCCTGTGGGTCCCGAGAACAAGCTACACAGTTTTGCACATACCATCCTGTTGGAGGTCTCAGAACAAATTAGAAAACCTAATTCTGGTGGCTTTAGGGGGTTCAAATATAACACTTTTCTTACACACGCCAAAGAATGTGAAGACATCACCTCTATTAATTACAAAGCTGATCAGAGAAGGTGGCCTTAGAAGAGCAGCTAAATGGACCTGCCACATAGACATCTCCCTTCCCCAGTCCCAAGCGGCCTCTGCTGGACAGGCAGATGCCAAGATGGGGAAAAGTGTGAACACAGCCAGGTGATTCCCACACTTAGCTTATTCACCCTGGGGAGCAAATTGAGGCCTGGAATGTTACTCGATAGGGTTCTGAGTCAGGAGAAAGAAGATCCTTTCCACAAGCAAATGGGAACCACCTAAGGAAAGCTGGAAGTTTCCAGAGAACTCAGATTCATCTTCTTAGCAGGTTTTGAAAGTCTCACCACTCCCTCAGGAGTGACAACATGTAGTAGTGGAAAGAACACAAACTTGGGAACTCAGAGGGGACAGATGGCCTCTTCAAGTCCCAGCTTTCTCTTCTGTAATGCGCACAGACAGTTCCCACCACAAAGGATTGCTGTGGGAGTTCTTGAAGCTTGGTTACCAACTGTCCCAGTTTTAGTGTCTCAGAAGCCCCCATGCTCCCAACCCATGTCTCAGGTAAACTGGAATAGTTAGCCACCTTATCAAAGCACCTGGTACACAGGGGTGCTCAGGAATTATTTCCTTCCCTCCTTACTCACGCTTCTATTTTGAGAGTGAAAGTTGTTGGATTCCTCAGGCAAGGAGTCCAGGCAGCCCCTTTCTTTCTCTCCCCTCCCTCCCACCCTGGGTTTCGTACAGGAAGCTCCTCTAGGGGGTAATCAAGTAGCTGCACTTCCTATTTGGGAGTGCAAGGTATGTCTCTTCCTGGGGGGGTCATAACTGGTGTCTTCTTGTTTGGGGTAACTGATGTTGAATTGTAGGACATGAGAGCTTCCTCTGGAGGTCTTCCCAACTCCAATTTTTGTTGAAGTATCTTTATTAATTTTCGCAAAGCCAAACAAGCTTTCTGATATATGTTCCCCACTAGATAAATTTCCCAGTCCAGTGGCTGACAGAGTTAACCAGCTACCTGGGCATATTATGCCCCTTCTCAGCAAATGGAAGAGACTCATGCAATTGAAGGCCTTTCTCCCATGGAGGAAACACCTTAGGGACAGTTGAAGGAGGTCCATTACTGTGTCTGTGGTTGGAAATTTCTAGAAGCCCCTACGTACGTGCCGCAAGAGAAGGGAATCTCCAAGTTCCAGCATGGGAAACCTTGGGTCTCTTGAGCAACCAGCAGGCTCCCTTTGTGACTGTGAGAATGATGTGACCAATAGAGACTCTCTTCTGATGCCAAAGCTCAGAGTGAAACTCAGCTCAATTATAGCACCTACATTGGTCCTCACAGTTGATATGAGTGTTATTACCTAATCTTGCTTCTTTACTTTTACTTTTTTTTCCCAGATCTGGTTTATTATTTCTGTGGCTTTATAATATGATTATGTGTATCTTTGTTAGGATCCACCTCTATTTTGGGGGCTGTGGCACAAGGGGCAGAATAAGGCAATACTTCCTCATCTGTCTGAAATGCTGAGTAATGGGTGGGTTTGATTATATCAAAGCAAGCTTGTTGCTCTAAGTCTTAAGCTAGAAAACCCAATTCTGCCAGCACCCTTAGTATCAGGAGCATAAAACAGCAATCCCTGGGAGACTGTAAAGATAGTAAATAGCAGGGCAGGCTTCTGGTGAAATAAATCAGGGCTCCTGACCTGGCTCTGCCTCTTACCAACAGTGAGATTTCAGACAAATTCTGCCCATAGTCTTCCCTATTTTCCTTTCCCCATCTGGAAAGTGAGTATCATATTGTCTTGCCTTTCACCATATGGGTTGAGATAAACTATACACAAAATCTGGGCTGTGGCATCAGCAATGATCCCATGACTTCCTCAGGACTCCACATGCAGGGCTCAGACATTTTACTAAAGGGCTCTCCCTCTCACTCTACAGGATGCTCACGCATAGCCCTGAGGGGCAATCCTCCCCCACTGGCAGATGTGGGTGACAAGACTTGAAGGGCCAATTATGCAGCTGGATGGTCTGAGGCGGGATTAGAATCCAGATCCTGCCCCATCATAGCCCAGGGAGGAACAGAGCTTTGGGACTGCTGAGTGCCATTTCTCCCACTGTACCTAAGGCAGAGCCCGTGCTAGCTGTCAGCACCCATGCCGAGGTCCGAGGCCCTGTTGGAAGGTAGGGCCTTTGCTGCCACTTTTATGGCAGCCTAGGCCTGAGGAGAGCCTGGGTCTCTTGTCTACAACATGCCAGTGGGGCTACCTGCTGCTCCCTCCTCAACCCTACAGAGCCCAACAGGGCAGCAGATTGGACTGACTCTGACTAGAAAATCCACCTGTGAGCTTCACTTCTAGTCAAAAACTTAGGAGGGAAGACACTAAGGTCTCTGCTCAAGGGTAAGCCAGGGACTCTGAGCAGCAGTAGAAAGTGGGCTTCCCCAAGCTCCCTGCCCAGGAGTGCAGAAAGAAGAGGCCCTACTAGTCCCCCAAAAAGGAACAGAAAACTGGGAGGGGCCACCTAGGACTCCAGGTCCAGCCTTTGCCTCCAGGGAAGCCTTGAGGATAACAGAACACTCAGGCCTCTGTTGACTTACAGGCCTCCAGGGACAGGGCTCTGTCATCTGTATCATCTTGTACAGAGCCAGTCACAGCCCGTTGTCACTTTTAATAAAGCAAAATGACCATGGACCTCTCCCAGCTTCTTCTCTTGAGCTCCTAGGGAGCCTCCTGGTTTGGGTTGCCACACCCCGTTCTCCCAGCAGGGCTCTGCTAGCCACCCAAGAAGGTTTGTATGGGTATGTATAGGGCAGGGCCCAGGGCCTGCTTCAAGGCCTGGCTTATGGTTACTGATAGCTTCAATCAAAGCCCAAAAGGCATCTCACCAGAGTGTCACGGAAGTCAAGCCACACCTCTTACGACCCACAAAGGCTCTGTGACTTTGGCCACAGGCAAGGCATGGACAAGGAGTGAGGCTCACCCAGAAGCTCCTGGCCAGACATTGGAAGCCACTGCTCCACACATGCACCCTTGCTTTCCACACGTGGATGCCAGCCCCACGCTCTTCCTTAGCCTCTCATCATAGCAATCGCTAATATGCCTGGTGCTCCTTAAAGTGTACAGCATGCCTCGCATCCTCTCAGACACCCTGTGAGGAGGCATTATGATTCCTGGCTCAGAGGGGAAAGCAGAGACTAGGGGAGGCCAAACAACAAAGCCCAGTTAGTGGGACTCCAGCCGACTCTTGCACATGTCGACCGGGGTGTCTGCATCAGGACCTGTGGGCCACATGGACTTCCAGCCTCTCAGTCCGCACTCCTTCTGCTGCTGCCTGCTGTTCCCCTACTTGCCAGGCTGAATGGCAGTGGTTCCCCTGCCTTCTCCCCACCCCCTGAGTGAAGATGTGGGTAGGATGGCAGTGATGTGTGGGCTCAGGTTCACCTGCACGGAGACGGGGGCCAGAGAACCACCCCTCCTGCAGGTGGGGTTTGGGGCTCTTTGGGTGACTTTCCTCCTGCCACTCATTTTCTCATCCAGACGAGAATGGTTCAGATAGACCCTCAATCCCCGAGTGACTCATGGGATGGACCCGTCTCTTTATGTATTAGGTCCAAATCCTGGCTGCTTACTCTCTGGGGGCCTTTGGAGAATCACCAGGTTTCTGAGCTTGTTTCCTCACTTATAAAAGGGAGGTTGCAGAGATGCTGTGCGTGTCCACGAACTGTGGAGAAGTGACAGCACCACGCATGTGCCCATGTCCTCCAGGGCGAGGCCTTAGCAGCCTGAGCACAAGCATCGGACCAGCACTGAGGTGGGCTGGGGACGCTTCTGCACTGAGGACCAGGCCTGTAGCCACAACCCCAGCCCCAGCCTCTGCCTTTTTGGGACAACCAAGCCGATGGGGCCTCCAAGCACAGCACAGACCTGAAACGGTATGTCCAGTGAGCAGCACTTTGAAGCCAGCACTTTGTCAGACAGAGGTTGGGCTGCTGTCCAGACAGTGTGAACATGCCATTGGAAGCAGATCCACGACCAAAGCATTCTCTCTCACCTATGCCTGGGCCCCTGGAGGACAAGGCAGGCCAGACACGGCAAGGGCACAAACAGCTCTTGGAGGTGCAGGTGCAGCCACTCAGGCTGCCCAGCCTCACCTGCAGAGAGCCAACCTTGCCCTACTGTGTTCTGACCCCCAGGCTGTGTGATCCCAAGCAAGCTCCTTAACTGTTCTGTGTCTCAGTCCTTTCTCCAGAGATGGAGACAACGAGACGGCAGCTAGGCTCGGGGAAGGATTTGGGCTATGGCTACAGACTGTTCTGGAGCCCAGACCCTAGACCTATCTGGGCAACTGCCAGGAGCTCTCTTGTTCAGGGTTTTCTATTCTGCCCGAAACCATAAGGGCTGTCCCACCTACCTTCCTCTCCATCCTCATCATCTTTATTTGGAGGTGGGACCAGAACACACAGGCCCCACAGAAAGGCTCTTGTCTCTTGCAAACAGCCTTGGCCCTGTCTGTGCAGGCGGGCGCTGGTTATGGAGGCCGGGCTGGCACAGGGCGAGTTACCAGCTAAACCCAAGCCTACATTAATGAGCACCCGGACGAGCTATTGTTTGGCCTCAGGAGCCAGCTCAAACATCAGGGTGGATTTTGGTCACATTTAGCCATCAAATCCCCATGTGTTGCAAAGGGCCCTGAGGGCAGAATGCAGAGGGCCGGGGAGGACGCCGCACCCCAGGTTCTCTGCCCGCGGCTGGAATTGAGGGGTGCATAGAGCCCTTCAAAGAAAATCCTCCTCTCCTTCCCCCAGAGTGTTATCAGGCCCAGGCTTGGCCCCAGGCTGGCTGGGAACAGCTCAGCCTTGAGATCCGCCTGCCCTGGCACAGCCAGACCTCCACTGCCGCTGCTCTCCCCTTTCATTAGCTCCCACTGGTAGCCCACAAAGCTGGGCAAGAGTTAATCCGAACAAGAATCTCTTGTTTGCTGAACATAAGGTTCCATTCCAACAATATAGAATGACTCCTTCCTTCAAATATCTCTGGGGACCTGGGCCTCTATTTGGCGGGAAAAGCATCTTAAGAAATCAAGTTCCCTAACTCTGCCCTACTCCACCTGACTTGGGTCTCCAGCAGCCCCTGACTCTCTGCTGTGGGATGCGTGCAGTCCCCAAGGGCCTTGCCAACAAACACATTTGGTTCATGACCCAGGGGTCGGGCTGAGGCCCTGGGTGTCTGACAGGCTCCCAGGCGATGTTCACCTGCTGCTTGGGAGGCACAGCAGCCAGGGCAAGGATCTCACCTGAACCTTGCTCTCCAGAGGGTCACCTGCTCAGACCCCAGAGGGCAAAGTCTTCAGTGCACTCCTGGCAGAGCGACCCCCCACCTGGCCTGGTCGCCGTGCAGAGAGCACCAGCAGGCCATGCTCCACCACGAGCTAGAAAGGGGACACCCACCTCCAGGCTTCCCAGACCACAGGAGACCTCAGAGTAACCAGGCCACCAAGACGGGGGACAGGTGCGGGAGGCAAGGCAAGTGAGGACAGGGCTGGAGGGGATCCAGCCGTCTACGTTACTGGCAAGGAAACGAATCTTCAAAGGAAGTGGAGAAGGAATTCGGGGGATGGGGGTGGTGAGGACCCACGAGTGAAGTGTCCCAGTGGAAACTGGTCCCAATGTCGCCAGGAAATCCTGGAGGCTGAGGCCCGAAAGTGCCCTTTGGGTTGGGTGCAGCAGCAAGGCCCTCACTCAGCCTGTGGGGCTGCGGCCCGCTGCCCAGCACAGCAGCTCCTGTGCGGACGGCTGAGAGCCGGTGAGCAGAGTTAGGGCATGAGGCTGGAAAATGACAAGAAACCTGGTCAGAAAAGGGAGAGAAAGAGTCAAACAGTAACTGCAGGGCTGTGGGGCAGCTCGGGGCTCTTTTCTTTTTAAGAAGGAAGAGTGAAACAAAAGCAGTAAGGAAAGGATAAACTAAGTGGGCCAGGAGCGAAGCTGGCCCTCAGCGGGCAAAGCCCCGAAGGCGAAGGCAGCGAGGCGCAGTGAGAGGAGAGGCCGCTTCCCTCAGGCGGGCCAGTGGGGCCGCTCAGAGCCAAGGGGAGGCCCGGGAGGAGCCTCACAGAGAGCGGGGTTCCCATGCTCTGGCGGGCACACAGAGGGGGTCTGATTCTCCCCAACATCAGTCCAATATCAGCTGCAAGAGAGGGGTGATCGGGTCAGCCTGTGGCTGGGTGTTACCTGGGGGACAACCCAAGGGGAGTGGAGGAGGGGGCAGGGGGCTATCTGTAGAGCGTGGCTCAGAGGCCCATCAGCTTGAAGCAGGAGAGGGACAGATGACGGCAGGAAGGGCCCCAGAGGTAAGGAGCACAGCCAGGGACACAGGGTGCTGTGTTTCCAGAATGAGTGACTGAGATGGATCTCACACAGGGTGAGTGGTGAGTGTGAACTGAGATATGGCAGAGGGCTTTGGAGCAGCCATTGTTTCGGAAAGAAACAGAGATAACACAGCAAGGCAGTGACACCCCCTGAAGGGAGTGAGTCCTGTAATTATTTCCCACTGAAGTCTCTGATAATTTACATCCCGTAAATTGACTGTAAGCACCACTATTAGATCCATCTCAACTCCGTGCTGAGTGTTACATCCATTATCTCATTTAATCTTCCTAACAACCCTGAACTTGAAAAATGTGAACTTACATGTATGTCTATGTGGACACCTTTGTTTTCCCAAATAGCCCAAATAGAAAAATACATTAAAAACTCTGGTAGAGAAATCAGGTTACAATATCCACATACAAAAAAGAATGAATTTAGAGCAATTTACACCATATATAAAAATTAACTCAAATTCAATCAATGACCTAAATATAAGAACTAAAACTATTAAACTCCTAAAAGAAAACATGGGAATAAATCTCTGTGATCTTGGATTTGGCAAAGAATTCTCAGATATGACATGAAAAGCACAAATAACTTTTGTAGATCAAGGACGTTATCAAGAAAATGAAAAGACAACCTATGGAATGAAAGAAAATATCTCCAAATCATGTACTGATAAAGGTCTAGTATCCAGAATATATAAAGAACTCTTATAATGGAATAATAGAAAGACAACTCAATTTAAAAATGGGCTAAGAGTCTGAGTAGGCTTTGTTCCAAGGATGATATGCGAATGGCCAATAAGCACATGAGACATTACCAGTCATTAAGGGAATGCAAATTCGAACCACAATGAGAGACTCTTCACACATATTAGGATGGCTGCAATCAAAAAGTCAGGTGATTAATGAGTGCTAGCGGGATATAGAGGAACTAAAACGCACAAACTGCTGATGGGAATGGAAAATGGCGCAGCTGCTTTGGAGAACACTTTGACATGTCCTCAAAAAGTTAAATAAAGAATTGCCCTATGACCCAGATATTATACTCTTAGGCAAGTACCCAAGAGAAATGATAACTAATCTGTCCACCCAAAATATTACACATGAATGTTTGCAGCAGCATTATTCATAACAGACAAAGGTGGAAACAACCTAAATGTCCACAAATAGATGAATGAATAAATAAATTGTGGTGTATCTACACCATGGAATAGTATTCAGCCATAAAAAAGAAATGAAATAATGATCCATGGGTATAATTCAGATAAACCTCATGAACAAAAGTCTAAGTGAAAAAAGCCAGACACAAAAGGTCACATGTTGTATGTTTCTGTTTATATGAAATATCCAGAACAGGCAAATCTGCAGGGACAGAAAGTGGATGAGAGGATATGAGGGGCTGGGAGGAAGGGAGACTGGAGAGTGATTACTTAGTGAGTGTGGGATGTTTCATGGGGAAATGAAAACATTTTGAAGCTAGAGAGAGCTGATGGTAGCATAGTATTGTGAATACATGAAACATCCCTGAACTGTACACTATAAAATGGTTAACTGTACACTGTGTGACGTTCACCTGTCAGTGTGTGGAGAGGACTGCATGGAAATAGAAAGGATGAGCCACGCCTAAAAGGGAGCCACAGCCCACATCTCCCACCTGCTTCCTTCTTGGCAGGCGAATCGGGCTGCAGGTGAGAAAGATGAAGGCAGGCCCCGGTCACCTCTCTAGGGCATGGTGGTGCCCTCGAATCGGCGCCCTGGCAGCCTCCACGCGTCAGCTGCCACCCAGGCACTGAGAGGAGGACCACATTCAGCACGACTGAGCTGCGGCCCAGGTCAGGGGCAGGGGAGCGCGCCGAGAAGGGGTGAGCGAGGGTATTCACAGCCTAGGGGCCACGCTGCGGTTCTCTAACCCTTTGCTGCCCCCTTCCCAAGATGACACATGTTATCCTGAACAATGCTGCTCATTCCACTAAGAGTCGCCTTCTATGCCCTGACATTGTAGAACTGAAAGTCCCTAAGGCCGTCACCTCTAACCCTTCATTCCAACGATGAGGGACGTGAGGTACAAACGGAGAAATAAGCTAGTAACAAAAACAGGGTTAGAACTATGGTTTGTCGTCTAGGCCATTTCACATGTATTGGCACACAAGTCGTTGCTTCAAAGCCAGGAGAAATAAAGGATGCTGGAGGGAGGGACAGGCTTTCAGGAGGCTGCCATGATAGAGAGGACTGAGGTCAGGAACCTTTTTAGACCAGCAGGAAAGGGAAATTCTGAGGTATGTAAGTATTTCCGCGCATCCTGTCACCCAATGAATCAGCCTTTGCGGGAAGCGGGGGGACGTGCGCAGTGAGGCAGCCGGGGGTTGAGTGGAAGCGCGCCGTCTGTAAGTGAGTCCAGCGCTACGCCAGGCGAGCTGCTTAGCTCACGTCACCCTCCCCCTCTCCTCCATCACCTGGGGTGACCTGGGCCCTCAGCCCGGCCACCGGAGGGCTAGAGAGGGGCCTGGAAGGCTTTGCCAGCCTCGCCCGCATTGTCACAGAGGCCAGAGCAGATTGACGGGATGGAGGGAAAGGCAGAGAAGCCAGCACCGTAGCCATTTCCTGGTCCCTTCCCTCCTGTTCCCACAGTGAGCTCACTGTGGCTGACTTCTCTCCACCCCATGGCACCACTCATGGGGAATCAACCCCCCCGCGGACACTCACCCCCCCCAGGTCTGGCCAAGGGCATGTTACCCTCCTACCCTCCGCAGCTAGCCTGGGGTGGGGGGTTGGGGCATCTATGGCTGTCCTGGCCCAGTGGGGACTCACAACTGGCAGGCCACTGGCCCCAGCGTTACTTTGAGATCCGGCTCTGTGATGGCTGATATGACAGCTTTGTTCTCTCAGGCCCCTTTGATTTGTGAATCTCCCTTTGTGGCCGGCGGGGGATGCTCAGGCCCTGCTGTTTCTGGGCTCCAGAGCTCCCTTGGCTGGGCGGCCTGCTGGCTGCAGCAGGGGTGGCAGACAGGAGGCGGGAGCAGCACACCCAGGGCTGAGCAGCGTCTGGCTTGAGTAGCTGGGACTTCACTTCCAGGCAGCATGGGGCTGGCTGGGTGGTCGTGGAAGAATGATAACTGCCTGCTCAGAGCCCGTTATGAATGGCCGATCACAGACCGCGGGGCTGGACAAGGGCTGTCCTGCTGTGTTTGGGCCTGGGCCCAGAGCTCTCTGTAGTGTCTGTGAGGTTCAGGGCAAACCCCAGAGCAACCGCCCAGGACTCGGGGCAGTCAGCCCTTGGGAAAGAGTATTTGGGGCCTAGGAGGGCTCCGCGAGCCAGAAAAGACTCCAGGCCTGTCAGGCAAGGTCTGTGAGACCCAGTGTGTGGCACTTAACTTCAAGGCAGGCACTGTCCCAGGAAAGAAAGCTTAGAGCCAAAGACAGCTGGGTTCAATCTCAGCTTGGCTCTGGGCTGGTGCTAAGACCCTGGGGCAGCTATTCAACCTTTAACCTCTAATCTCTGAGTGTGAACATTTAACTGAGCTATAGCACATACAGATGTGCTCTGCACTGCGTTTGTTTGGTAGATGTGGTTACACACAAACACACACACACGCCCATCCAGTCCCAATGGCTTGCTTCCTGCTGGCTTCCTGCTTCCTTCTTTGATCCATAGGTAGAGATGGCTTGTTCTCAGTTGCTACCTGGCAAGGTGTCCTCTCCACCCTCCCAGTTCCATGAGTCCTCCCTGAGATTGATGGCCAGGTAAGTGAGGGCCAGTTTCCATTGGAATGGGGACAGCTGAATTCAGTACACACCCCCTCATTGCTGACTCCCAGCTCGGGCTCAGGGTCTTGTTTAGCTGCTGAAAATGTCATGATCACAGGTGTATTTTCTAGCTAGACAGTCACCTGCCCCTGGGCAAAGTCTCCTACAGAGGAGGGAAAATGCAGACCCCAGTTCAAAGCTTGCTAAATGAAAGAAGGAGAAGGAACCCGAGTTGTTTCTCAGATCAGCAAGGTGTAGCTCACCCTGGAGTCTCAGGGTCTCAGCCCCAATGGCTCCGCCACCTGCAGGAGATGGCAGGAGAGTCTCTTTTTATGATGCAAATGTCTTGGTTGGAAGAGTTCTCATGTATCATCCTGCCAAAGTCCCAGGGAGTGATGGACAGATGTCCAATCAGATGGCTACAGAGCTGCTCCCTTTCCTTTGGGCTGCTGGAAGTATCAGCAGGTTCCTCCCAATACTAACTCAGCCCCTTGTAGCTTACAGCACTTGAACCTATCCCACTGCCTGGGGCCATACGAAGCAGACCTACTCCTTGTTTCTCAAGACAAGCCAGATGATACTTGAAAACTTCCAACATCTTCTTATCCCCAGAACAAACCACACACCATGGACCTACCTTTCCTTCCAGGAAATGGTTCCAAGAACCCCATTCCTTTCTGCTGACCCTGGCAAAGAAAAAAGTGCATCAGCTCTACCCTGAACTAAGGGCTCTGAGGAGGCCTCCAGGAACAAGTGCTGACAGTCCTTCCCTGGGACCCTTTCCTGGAGGACCTCTTTAAGGCCAGAGTGGCCTCCCCTTGGGGGTGGGGGTGCCCTCTTTGGTTCTGCGCAGGGTTAGGGATGAACCTGGGTGTCTGGGAGCCTTATCTTCACCCCAACTGTGGCAGCTTTGATCCTGTAGCTCTCAGCTTTTCCACCAGAATTCAGAGGGCAATAATAGTAACTGCTTGCTTGTAAAGTGCTTGGAGCTCAGAGGAGAAAAGGTGTCAGACAGTGTGAAATGTTATTACTGGCACAGGCCAGAGGCTGGAATGGAAAATCACCAGCAGAAAGTGGGAACTCAGAGGAAGCCATTTGTCAGCTCCTCTGAACAAATGGCTACAGGAAAAGGGGTCTCCTCCTGCAGACAGACACCCAGGTCAGCTTGAGGGGCCGGAGGAGAGGCAGGTGAACCCACAGGAAGTGTCTGTCCTGCTTTCGGACATCAACACTACTAAACTCACTTAGTAGCCATGCCTCAGCCTGCAGACCGTTCTGTACCGTTCAACCCAGGGAGGCTGCTGGCTGGCCCAGGTGCCCAGGGTCCCCAGGGTCCCCAGGCAGCCACTTCAGTCAGAGGAGCCTTCCAGGGAAAAGGGCCACCACCCCAGCCACCTGGAAGAACCAGCGGGCTCTCGAACAGCAGTGCCCCAGGCCGATGGAGCAAGTCAGTGTGTGTGACAGGGAGCGACAGGGCAGACAACAGGGTGGAGGAGAACCCACATGTGTAGACAAGCCAGTGAACACTGAAAACTTTAAAAACTCTAACTACCACTCTCAGAAATTCAGGAAAGTTGCACATTCATAAAAAATATTCTGGGGGGAAACATCTCCTCAGACATTATAAACATAATTCTCCATCCATCAACCACCCCAGAGAGCAAGTGAAGGGATCTGACAGCAGAGCAGCGCAGGAGAGGGACTCAGATTCAAGCGACAAGTATGTCCTATTCTGGTAAATGAAAAAAATAGCAAAAAACATTTAAAATACAAAGGACAAAGAGAAAATTATAAACACAGAGAGAAAAAAGAAACACAGAGAGAAAAAAAGAATCACTTATAAAGGAAGATCAGACTGGCATTTCAGTAACAAAAATTGTAAGAAATCTGCGATATCTTCACACATACCATGTTTCAAGATGAGAAGATGATAGTATAAGGATATCAGTCCTTCCCAAGTTAACCCAGAAATCAGGTTATTCTCCCGACTCCTTACAGCTCACGCTTGTGCATGGACAATGACACGGGACAATGTCCCTATAGTATCATTCGGTCACACTCGTGGCTCTCTGGCCTACTCCCATTGGACTTTTCCCCCAAGTATGTCTCCCAGCACCTCCTTCTTTCACTAGGTACCAGTACTCGAGTAAATGCCTGTCTGCCTGAGTTAAATGAAGACGGAGTCTGCTGCTCACAGTCGGAACACAGACTCGCAAAGGCTTTTGTTAGCAAAACATGAAACCAGAAATATTATTTTAAGAATAAAGACAGGCTAATCGAACTACAAACTTAAACACTCCAATAGAAAGAGAGTGAAGTCCTAGTTATTAGGGCCACAGTGCAACAGGCAGAGAGGCAAAGCTGATAAACACATGGCAAGATGCTCGATTTCCCCAGGAATTAAGTTACTGAGATTTAAACAGCAAAATACCCATTTTGTTCTCCACATTAGCAAAAAAATGTAAACGATATGTAATATTCAAGGTATTACAGGGAGAGAAATGGGCTCTCTTGTAGAGAACTGGGAAAAACAAGTATGGTTTTGACTGGAAAGTGAGTGTTGTCTCCCAGTATTTGATGTGGGAATTTCTTCTACTCAGAAATGTTATTTGTAAATAGTTATCATTTAGAAATACTTACAGAAAACACAAATATATTAATATCTGCATTATTTAGATGAATTGAAAATTGTAGACAACCTAAATACCACCAATAGGGGAATGATTAAACAAAATATGAAAAACACAGAAGGAATTAAAATGGGTTAAATTTATCTCTAGTGACCTATAAGGCTCCTTGGTTTACTGCTTAGAGAAAAGGAGAAGCAATTGTAAAACACTCTATATGGTATGATTCCATTTCTCTTTAATTTTTTTTCATTGCAAGGAGGTGGCTATGATCATGTTCATACTTACTGGGGAAATAAATACCGTCCTGTTTCTGTACACGCGCATGCAGCACATTCTGATGGCCTATCACTGGGGTGCTGTCTGTATTTTGCAATTTCTAAGCAAAACTAGAAGCAGAATGCAGTTGGAGAGGGCAGAAATGCCCTCTTAGGAATAAATCACCACTGTCATGTGTCACTGTAAACCTGCTGGGTTCTAGGCTGGTGTGAGCTGGGCCTCCAGCTGTGTCCTGCAGGGGTCAGTAGGGGAGGACTGGAGGAGGCTGGCGGGTGCCCGGTTTTGTCCTGCAGCCTCAGGAAGATTCCTTTGGAGCCTCGGTCGATGTAATGGGGAAACACTGAACAGAGTAGTAGTTGCCTTGCTTAAGAACTTCCCAGTCCCTAATAGTCCATGGCAGGATGATATTAACTGGAAGGAAAGCCCCCACGCAATAACCGAAGCTGTGGACAAGTGAAAGATGTTTATTTGACCCAGCAAGTACAATATACTGCGCCCACGGCACATCCTGATGGAGGATTACTAGGGGGCTGCCTATATTTTGTAGCCTGACTTCCCTTTGATTTATGGAGCCAAAGAAAATGACAGGCCGGGCCAATAAAAATTCTTTAGCAGTTGAGCCTTACTTTCCATTCCATTCTGCAGAGAAGGTTAAAAGAGGTTCCTGCTCACGGTGGGACTGAGTGGAACCATGAACCCCAGGGCCTCGTGTGTCGCGCGGGGCATTTCTGAGATGAGAAGGGGACTCCCGAACGGGGGGCTGGGGCAGGAATGGCGCCCCCGCGGGGTGGCCTGAACTGCAGAAGCATTTGTGTTTCGGAGGGCAAAACTCAACCCATAACACGCGTCACGTGTGAAGTTGCTGCATGTCAGAATTCTTTCATAAATAGCATGATTATTGTCCATAGAGCCCCTCTTGCCAACCTGGGTTTAAAGAGGCAGTTAAGGTGGAAAGGGACCCCCTTGTCTGAGGCAGCAGCTCCAGGCCTGAAGATGCCCACCTCCCTCGCACCCTGCCCACGCCCCCTCAGTGAGGCCATCCCGGTGTGCACCTCCACGGCGGGCGGGCGCGGCATCGCCCCCAGCTCCAGGGACTCTGTCTGCCGTGTCTGCTGCACTCCAATGCCTTGCCAACACCTGTCCTGACCCGGGAGCCGGCCCACCTCTGCCCCCGTCCTGTCACCATGCCGCGGCTGCTGAGAGCCAAGCTCTGCTACTTGGTGGCTGTGTAGCCTCCACCTCGCCAGAGTCTGGCAGAGAGCAGCCTGTGGTGAGGGGTTGAAGGATCAGGAATGAATCCTTCAGTTTCAATAACAAGGTAAAACCTGTTCACATGTCTGCTCCCCTGGCATCCCTCCGTAGACGCTCCCCCATCACATCCAAAATGATCTTGTCTGTCTGGACACAGAGGCCCATGGACCAAGCCACCAACCACGTGGCACAGATAATGATCTGAAACCTGCTATTTTTTTCTTTTTGCTCAAAAAGGAACACAAAGACAAAAGTGTGCGGAACAGGGATCATACTAACCTCTATTCCCCTGGGAAATGGCAGTATAGCACCGGCATCGCTTCATAAAGCAGAATGTAGGAGAGAGTCCTGGGCCCAGACGGCTGATGTTAAGCCCTGGCTCCTGCTCTACCCAGGTGACCGCCAACTTGTCACCAAGGCTCGGAGCCTCAGGCTGAATCTCAAACATTGGGCTAAGGAGTGAGGACTGAAGAAAATAAAGAAGACAGAGAATCGTAGAGATCGGGTTTGAATCAAAAGTCTTTACTTTGCAGCAGCATTTTTGCAACATGCAAGACTCACATATACTCCAAGAGAAGTGTCCAAGTTGCCCTCAGAGGACCTAAGGACACACTGCGTCACTGAGCACTGTGAGAAATTTTCTCACCTGCATTTTATTCGATGATGTCATAGATGGACTGTGCCTCCCCTACATCTACATGTCTGTCGAAGCCCCGAGCCCCCAGTGTGATGGTATCTGGGGGTGGAATGGCATCTTTGAGAAGTAATTAGGTTAGATGAGGTCATGAGGGTGGGGCTCCCATGGTGGGATTAGTGCCCTTATAAGATGAGGCAGGGGGGAGCTCACTATTTCTGCTATATGTGAGGACACAGAGAGAAGGTAGCTATCAGCCAGGAAGAAGGCTCCTCCGAGAACCCAACCATTCTGACACCTTGATCTCAGATTTCTACCCTCCAGAACCGTGAGAAAAGAAATCTTTAAGCTTCCCATTCTATGGTACTTTGTTATGGCAGCCTAAACGAATTAATACAAGTAGGAAATGATATCCGTTTCATCTTATTAAGAATTCATTGACTCTTTTTTGTAACATTCAAATGTATTTAAAAGCATTAAAAAAAATGTAATTCTCTTTAAAGAATAGCTAAAAAAAAATCCAAAACAGCTATTTTTATATGTAATAGCTGAGCTGTCTAATATAATATCACTAGTCACATGTGGTTACTGAGCACTTGAAATGGGGCTAGTCCAAATTGGAATGTGCTAAGTGTAAATTACACAATGGACTTCAAAACTTACTACAAAAAAGAATGTAAAAGTAATAATTTTACAATTGATTACATGTTGAAATACTAATATTTTGAATTCATTGAGTTAAATAAAACATATTCCTGGGATTAATGTCACCTCACTTTCTCTTGTTTAATGTGGCTATGAGAAAATATAAAATTACATATTTGGCTCACATTAGTGGCTCACATTCTGTTTCTATTGGCCATCGCTGGTCTCGAGGTTGCAGCATAGAGAAAGCGTGGGCTTTTGGGTCAACAGCTCTGCACCCTAATTCAGACTCTATTGTTACCAGCTTTGTCGACATGGGCAAATGATTGAACCACTGCCATCCTCAGCCCTCCCACATTGAAATGGAAATAAGACTGTATTTCAGTGTTGTGATGAAGGCTAATAGAAAGAAGGTACAAAGAATGCCTAGCAGGAGTTTACCTACAGAAATTCCACAAACGTTCGTTTCCAGCCCCCTAGTTTGTAGGAAGAGAAAACCATGCTGTCAAAGCTCTTAATCAGCACCAGCTGCAGGGCTGGTGGCTTTGCAAAGATGGGGCTCTGAGCGAGCACAGTAGTGAGAGGAAGTTAACTCACACAGAGAACGTCCTCAGTGTTATACTGTGTGAAAAGTTTAAAGGTTTTTGGGGGGTTTATTTATTTGAATTTATCTGCTTGTACTTATTAAAAATTGCTCTGCAGTATGGAGCTTTTTCCGATACATGGAGGACTGTGGGGGATCGTGTTGGTGTGTGCTGTGAGGAGTCACAGCCGCACAGAGCAGGCTCTGTTTGCCCTTGCATCCTACGGGTGCGCTTAGAAGCTCTGCTTGCCCCGTCTCCTAGTTCACAGGCATCACTCTGCATGGGAGCAACTCCAGGAGCTACATGTGATGACACCCACAGAGACCTGTGAGAGCACCAGTCTCACCGAGCCGGTATCTTCAATATAATTGAGGTGAAATACAGTTGAGAGGAACTGGATATCTGTTGTGGAGAGAAGGGTCTTACCTTGGCTAGATTGCTCAGACATTCATAATAAAGGCCTTGGGAGTTTTGATGGCTGCAACCTGGGTGTGAGGCCACGGCGAGCTACGGCTCTCACAGTGCTCAGTGCAGCAGCTGGAGTCTGGGGGGACAATTTGTCAGAACAAGGGCACCAACAGCTTCCATGCTTGTGGGTTTATCTGAACGAGTGTGTGTTGTTTCACACCACTTTCTAAGAAGGAAACTGAAAAGTGGAATTTATCCTAAGGAACATAAGCCACATAGAAACAACTGGAGGAACATTATTTAAAAAGAGGAGACTTGGAAAGTCTTCAAACCCTGGAGTCACTGTACATGTAGCCTCGCTTTGCTGGCCCCTTTGGGTAAGAGAGTGGCCAGTGGGTGAACTCTCTGGGAACTGATGATTTGCTTCCATAAGGAAGAGAGTATTTATTTACCTATGCCAGCCCTTATTCTTACAAAGACTTAAAATAAATAAAAGGAACAACATGGTTCCCCAGTGTAACAAACTGTTTTTTAGGCCACGGGCTCGGTGTCCCTGGAGACATCCTAATAATTGTCACGTATGCTTCAGAGTAGAGGCCTTTGCTGAGTGAGAACTTCCAACCTGGGGCTTGAAAGTGCAGACACACTCCTCACAGCAGTTGGGGTGTTCCCAGGAAGCCCAGAGGCCCACCTGAAGCTGCTCCTCAGTACTGGTGGTGATGGGCCTACCTCAACTTTACACGCATGTTTGTAAAGTTTGGAACCTTCATCTCCCCTTTAGTAAAGTTCACTTTCCCTGCCTCTTCCCAGGCTCCTGACCCTAGCATCAGGCTAAATGGGACCCCCAAATCAGCCTGTCCCCAGTGCCCAGGTACAAAGGAAAATTGAAGCCAAGAGTCAGAGATGCAGCACCTGGCATGGATGGAGGAAGGTAAAGCAGGTTGGAAGAAGAGTGTTGGATGCCACCAGTGGGCCTGGCTGGGAGGAGCCCTTGGGCTGGGGCAACGGGGTGTCCTCTGGCCTGGACGCTTATTCTGCCAGCTTTGCCTGAACTCTGACTGAGGGAACTCCAGGGATGGGCCTCTGTTTGGGCAGGGCTGGAGGTGCTCTCAGTGTTTTTAAGTTGCAGTTGCCTTTGGGGAATGGGAAAAAATGAGTCAGCAGCAGTTCTTTGAACTGGGACCCCTGGCCTGAACTTTGAGAAGACAGGAAGGCACTCTGGTTACTCATTGTGTTTCTGTGGGGCCATAATTGAAAGTCTGCTCACATATGTTGGCACTACAGGCCTTTCCATGGGTGGGTATCAGCACGCTCAGGAGCAACAGCTTCCGATGGAATTGTTCAAGGGCATTGAAGCATCCAAGACCAGAATGCTCTCTTAGTCCTCCAAAGATCACAGTTCTAGACAAGAGGGGAGAGTGGAAGGGCAGGGAAGAGAGGAAGGGGCTCACAGAGTACTCTGTGCTCAGACTCAGGCCAATCTGCTGGTCTAATATAAGTGGGCAAGGGTTTTGTGAGCAGAGAACTCTCACTGCTCCCTCTGGGCATGTGGAAGGTGAAATCTTAAAGTCTGCTTTTCCCATGGAAGATCAAGAACCTAAAAGTGTTTATTCATACCCTTTGAAATAACAGTTCCACTCTGGGAACTGGCCCTAAAGAATTGATCCCAGCCCGGCCGGAGTGGCTCAGTTGGTGGAGTGTCTTCCCATGCACCAAAAGGCTGCCGGTTCGATTCCTGGTCAGGGCACGTACCCGGGTTGTGAGTTTGATTCCCAATCAGGGAGCATACAGAAGGCAACCGATCAATGTTTCTCTCTCCCTTCCTCTAAGTATGTCCTCAGGTGAGGATGAAAAAAAGTATTGATGCAAGATTGAAAAAAGAAATAAACCACCAAAAAATGATCATCGTACTATTATCTATAGCCGCCAAAGTTAAAATGGACGAATTAACCAGCAATAGGGGATTGTCTAATTAACCTATCGCATGTCCTTAGCTACTACTTGTGATACTTAGGAAAAATTTATAATCACTTGGGGAGAGGTTTGTTTCTCAGTAAAAAATATAAAATTGTGACATGAAAGTTGACAACTGTGTAACTGTAGCTGTGTAAATGGACAAAAATAGGCACAGGAAAGTCCAGAATGCAAGGTGCCAAAGTTGTAGTGAACGCCATGTGACAGAAATGAGGATTGATTTTCTTTCCTTGTTATATCTTTCAAATTGCCTCTGATGAATGGATGTTTGATAATTATTTTGATGTTTTACAAAGTAACTTCAGGTTTAAAGCAAATTGCTGCCCTTCCATGCCTCGGAAGCAGCCCCATGGGTGGCGACAGAATGGAAGCTTCCCATGCAAGAGGCTCCGTGTTGATTGGCCTTGACAGAATTTGAACACTTACAGCTCATAGAAAGTTGCCTGAGGAGGAAGGTGCAGGCCCCACGGTGCAGCCACTGGTAGAGTTCCACCCTGCCCCTCCCGCCCAGGAGTCCCTGCAGAGAAACCTGACCATGCCCCAGAGGCAGGCTAGGTTTTGCCCTGCCCCCTAACCCCCCGGAGCTGCAGGGAGGGGTGTTCATTCTCCTGGGCCCCTGGCAGAACCCATGGGTTGATGAACCCAGGGAGTGGACTGACTGTGCATCTCAGTTTCCTGACATTTAACTCCTTTCCTCACAATGATGGTCACAAAATGAAAGATTTCCTCATACTTCCCATGTGTCTGGCCCCAGGACAAAAATACACAGTTACCACATGTGTCCCATTTGCTGGCCCTGGAGACCCTCTGGATGGACCTTCTTCAAGTCTGACGAACGATGAGATGACTCACACGCGGCAGGACTTTTCATGAGTCTTGGTGTTTCTTCATCACCACTGTTGTTTTCCTGTTATCCCCACCAAAGGAGGATGTTTTTGTCCTAGAGGTGGGTGTGATTCGGGACTCTACAGGCTTGTCCAAAAATAGTATCATGGTCCCCAAAGTACATCTGTCGCTTAAGGGATTAAGAACCATCAGCAGCCCTGGCCATGTGACTCAGCTGGTTGGAGCATCATTCTGTGCACTAAAAGGTTGTAGGTTCGATTCCCGATCAGGGCACATACCTAGATTTCGGGTTCGATCTCCAGTTGGGGCATGCATGGGAGGCAACTGATTGATGTTTCTTGCTCACATTGATGTTTCTCTCTTTCCCCCTTTCTCTTTCTCTAAAACCAATAAAAACATATCCTTGTGTATTTAAAAAAAAAAAAAAAAAAAAAGGAACCATCAGCAAAGTGGTAACATCTCACACTAAGCAATAGGAAGATTTAAGTGTTTCTAAATAAGAGAGCTGAAGGCTGACAGAGTCTGGGGCCACTTGGGCAGGGAGATGAGGAGTCTACGTGCTGAGCACTTGCACCTCTTACAGGTAGGAAACTGAGGCTGGATGAGAGGGGAATTGGTTGGGCCAAATTACTGGCAGAACCAGAACAAGGTCTAAGATCCACCCTGCCATTGGCATCTTGGTGACCTGAGAACTATTTCTTCCATGAATGCAGTCAGGCAAGAAAATGACTCAGAGAACATGGATGTTTGGATGATCACACCTCACTTCTTCTGGTTGGTGGAATTCCTCACTTCTTCTGGTTGGTGGAATTTCTTCTAGAATTCCTGGCTTTCCAGAGATCAAAGGACTCCTATTTTCTACCTGAAAGCTTTGTGATAAGTTGCTAGCCATTGGACTACCTATACCACCCCTCCTACTTCATGACATAAAGGAAAGGAGACCTTGTTCCTCCTTCCTTTCCTACATGGTGCTCAGATTAACGGGCTTCCTGTATGGAAACAAACCCACCTTCTGCCTGAAATCTCCTGATGGCCCCAGAATTTAGATGTTGTGTCTGGACTCTGCCTCAACCCCTGAACAAGGGGGTGGAACAGCTGGGAGAGATCCTTCCTAAATGAGATCTCAGCAGACTCTGCCCTGCCTCTGACACTCAGCTGGGTCATAGTGCCATGTTTGAGCCATGTAACAAATCTCCCTATGGTGATGCTGAGAGTCCCAGGTGACGTGTTCCCTAGGGAAGGAAAGCAGCAGAAATTGAGCACCTGCCATATGCCTGGTGGATTGGGAAGGAGCAATGTGAACATCTCCATTGTACTACAGGGAAACCGAGGCTCAGAAAGCTTGAAGGACTTGGTCAAACTTACCTAGTCAGCATGTGGTAGGCCAGGATCTCAACCCAGGAGCATCAACCTTCAGGCCCCATCCAGCCTCCCCCAGGTGACTGCTGCCAGCAGCTCATTTGACCATGGTGTCATCATTCCCACATTAGAGAGAAAGTTGAGGTCCAGAGAAATAGTGGGGTTGTGACTTCAAGCAAACATAGTGGGTAAAAGTATCATTGTGTCTACTTATTCCCCCAAATTCCAGTAAAATGGACAAAAAGAATGAAAGTCTTACACCTATAAGGGAAAAAAGAAAAAGAGATGGCAGGAGATTAGAGATGTCAGTAGGCTTTAGGGAAATAAGAAAAGTGAAAACTAAGCTTACAGTAAGAGAGACAATAAGGAGTTAGCTGGCTTATCCCAGTAAAACACTGGGAAGGCTCTGGAGCTGGAGGTCTCCGGACTATGAAGAGGAGGATGTGGGTTGGCTGAGCACAGAGGTTTTATGAAAACTCTGAATAAGGAAGGTTCTAGTCTCCCACTCTCCCACTCAGCAGAGCCTGTGCATTCCCCCCACCCCCTAAGCCCTCAGGACACAGTTTCCTTTCTGGGGAAGCTGGAGAGAGGGAGGCTCTGAGTTCAGGGCAGCAGTTACTGCTAAGGATTCGGGTGCCTTATTGCAAAGGGGGATATGGTGAACTTCTAGAGATGAACCTTTATATCCTGAGTCCCATATTCCCTCCATTCCCTCAGCCTTGGCAGCCACACTCACCCCTCCCCGTAGAGAAGATGGCAGGGCTCCTGATCCACCCATGAGAAAATGGACTGAGGTTTTGGGTTCCCCAATGGAGTGGCCAGCTCCCCACGTGATCACACTGCACGGAAGTCCCTCAACTGAGCAGCCCCAGCCCCATCACAACTTGCCCCTAGAGTTTTCAATTACTTTTGGTGTCTCAGTCTGGATTTTAATTTTGTTTGGGTTTTGAATTTAGGAAGACAGATTTGAGCTCACCATACACCTCAGTTCGAGCACACCAGCACCATTCACCCCCGAGAGCTCCTTGGCGTCGGCATGCTTTGCCCTCTGTCCTCAGTCCACATTCTGGTGCCTCCAGGAGCAGCCATTCTGCACTTAGTGAGCTCCTCAGCCTTCATCAGGTTTCTCCTCTACAGAAGGACCCTGACCACTTGCCTTCCTGGAGCCCACTCTGCTGGAAGTGGCCTTGCACTACCTCCACTAGAATACAGCTCCTGCGAGGGCCCTGCCCTGGTCCCTCGCGTCTCCAGGCAGAGGACAGGCACTGGAAGGGGGTGGAGGAGCCTGCTGGAATGGACCAATGACACCCTCTGCTCTGAAACACTTGTGGTTCTGAAGCTCCCATCAACCCCAGATTCCCAGAGACTGTTCTCTGCCTGCCCAAAGATATGCAACAACAGGACACTCAGCCAGGGGCTTGTCACCAAGGTCCTCCGCCCCCTCGGTCTGCTTCAGCCCAGCCCTTTCATGAACAAATGGAAACAAGCATCTCAGGAAGGGAAAGCCATAGGAAAGAGGGAGTGGTCCCTGTTCAGTGGCTAAGCCGAGGAGTGCAGTCTCCAGGGCAGGCTTGCTGGGATGCCCTGGTGGCCTCCGCTCTTAGGAGGGACCCTGCTGGGTGCACAGAGCCAGCCAGTAGCTATCCACAGTCTTGTCAGACACAGGTCTGCCTGGCTGTACCATCAAATTCTCACTAGGCACATAGAAGCTGCCTGCCAGCCCACAGATGCCCCTGTTGGCTCCAGAGAGGCACTGGCAGGCCCCCAACACAGATAGATGGTGAAAGTCTGGGCCACAGTGGCACCAGCTGCTGGCACCTAGGCACAGAGGGATGTTGCAAGGCTGTGGCAGCCAATTTGAAGAATAGTACCTAGCTGTCCTCGCACTCTGAGGTGGAAGAGACCTGGCATCATAAGAGGGATAGAAAGAATGATGTTTAAGTTTCAGGATGCAGCAGCAAGTCTCCTAGTACACCAGAAGCAGAAAATGTGCTAGCAGAGCTGAAGGTTATCCAAGGTCACACAGGCAGGAGGAGGCTAGTCCTTCACCACTTGCTGTCTGCTGGAACCAACCACTCTCTCTGCCTGATCCACCAACCATGCTTCTGAGAGCCCCTTCCCCAGTGAGAGCAGAGAGCTGCTGTCTACAGAATCCCAGCTCCTGCAAGGGCAGTGGACTCTGGGAGGAGGCTGGAGAGCAAGGCCAGACCGGAGTCATGCTTCATGCATTGCTTCATTCACTGCCCTGCCTGCAGAGTGCCCCGGGCCTCTCACTCTGCCTGTGAATGGTCCTTGGGTTCCTCTGAGCTGCTCTGCAATGCCACATCTTTGCTTCAGTAGATACCACACGCTTCTACCTTCTCTTCCAATGGCCTAACTCAGTGGCCCTGTGACTGTGATTGCTTGAAAGGTGTACAAGGTCCAAGGTTACCCTTACCTCCCACCCTACCAGATGCTTGTATTTCCTGGGAAGACCACACCTACTCCTCCCTCTCTGCCTCCATATATTCTGAGTCTGCAATGCCTTTCCTTCCTTTTTCCCTATGCTACTTTCTTCTTGGCTCAGTCACTACCTCTTCCAGGAAGCCCTCCTGGACCTCTCCACCTAAATTCAGGGTCTCCCAGTGAGATTTCTACCATCACCCCCTATGTTAAACCTCCATCTCCATCCCCATCTTGTGCCCCTCCCACACACCTTGTTCTCAGTTTCTAGAGACTGCCGCAATCCTTATAGCTTTGGGCACTCCTGCTTTTTGTTTCTGCATCCCCAGGACTACCTGCTCCAGTGCTCAGCTCATCGAAGGCCCTCACAAAACATTGTCAAATAGATGTTGAAGAGGAAAATTTTTCAAATTTTCAAATCCTACTGGGTGCAGGATTCCCAAGTGTGCTGTGAGCCAGGCTGGAGTGAGGGCAGGGCAGCGTCTCCTGGAGCTGCTCATGAGGAGTGAAGAGTGTTCTGGCATCTGCTCCAATCTCCTATCCCCTGCACATGGGATCAGCATTCTTGCCCTTCCCATCAGATCCCACTGTGGCAGGGTGGCTGCCCAGGATGAGGGGTGGGAAACCTGGCTGGGCCTGTGGGTGCTCCAGGATGAGGCAGAGTATAGGGATGCAGGGAAGATGGCCAGGCCGGGCGGGGAGGAGGCCTCATCTGCTGCACGGTGTGAAATGGCTGTCCCTTCCACAACACAGCCACCCCTGAGGGCTCCACAGAGCATCCTAGCATCTCATTCTTCCTTATAACCCCAACGGGAGCCCCACCGTTTCACCAGGAAGGATTGACTGGCAGGTTCAGAGGAGGAAATGTGGCTGAGCAAGTCAGGTTATTCTTACCTCTGGTAAGTGATAAGTTGGGAATCAAAGCTCACCCACCTCATCTCACATGCCAGGCCAAAGGAAACCCACCCAGACCAAACAAGCAGGCATAACAACGTATACTAACAAAAATGAACTAAAATAAGCAATACGGGGAAAAAACTATGATTGAATATTTAACCTATGGAGGGGGAATGTGACAAGGCTTAGAAGTACCAATGGTACCAGAAGAATCAGACTTGATTTTTAAAAAATATAAAACTTGATACACAAAAAAAATAAACTCAATAATATTACTTTTTAGATAGTTTAAAATATGCACAAAGCTCTGTAAATGTTGATCAATTAATTTCACTTCTGAAAATCTGTTATTTGGTGTTATATAGCAAATTATTTGCCTAAGTCACAAGGATTCAAATATGGAAAAATATTTACTGCACAAAAATATTCTTGTTGGTATTGTTTATAATAGGAAAAATGGAAATAATAAGGGAACACAGGTTCACTGAATTATGCTAAAGCAACCAATGAAAGATGCAGCTAATTAAAATATGTTTTTGCAGTGTTTTGTGATGTGAAGACATGCTTATGTCCCAATGGTTAGTGACAAAAAGAAAAAATACTCATAAAGCAGGAAGTTAGGGAAAAACTCCTAATAGATTACCAGCTATCCCACATAGGGAGATCCTGTCCCATATAAAATGTTAATTTGATGAACTGTAATTTGAGGTGGGGTATCGTTGGGCAAACTGACACCAGGAGAATGAACTGTGACTAGTTTGCTTTAAGGGGAGTTGGCTAATTTAACCTGTCAATCAAGTCAGCACTGGCAGTAGGAAGTGGCCTAGGCTGAGGGCCTGGCATCCAGCATCACGGGCACCCACAGCCCTCAGCAGTACCGTGGACATAGGAGGACAGACCCACAGCCTGAGTTCTTCCCTGGAAGCAGGTGGGGGTAGTGTGAGCAGGGGCAATTCCTTCTGGGACCCACAGGCCCAGCCTCTCTCCAGTCAGCCCTACAAACCCTTCTTTTTTTGTTGTTGTTAATCTCTACCTCAGGGTATTTTTTGCATTGATTTTTAGAGAGAGTGGGAGAAAGAGAGAGAAGCTTTGATGTGAGAGAGATGCATCGATTGGTTGCCTCTAGGAAGCACCCTGACTGAGGCCTGGAACAAGCCTGCAACCCAGGTATGTGCCCTTGACAGGGAATGGAACCCACGGACCGCCGGTGTGTGGGCTGACGCTCTACCACTGAGCAACGCCGGCCAGGGCCAAACTCCTCTCGATGCAGCCCCTCCCCGATGGCAGGCCTCCCTTGGCTCCCATGTCCATAGAAGATGCCAGCCTGTAGGCAGACCTGCAGTCCATCTCTTCTTATCCTGACTCACCTGGTGCTCCCCAGGTCCAGGCCACCCAAACTTTTACTCTTCCCTGAAAATATCTAGGTGTCAGGGAAGAGCTTAGTGGGTGTTTTCGTGAACAGGGGAAGCCTCTGAGAGGCAGCACCTGAAGTCCAGGGGAGGGAGGAGGGTGTGAAGTAAGCTTCGCCAGGCAGGTGGGCAGCCTAGTGCTCTGTCAGTGCAGCAGGATGGGGGTGAGAGCAGAAGGGTGGCTGCAGGCTGGAGACTCCCATCAGCATGTTTACCTCTGGGCAGCCGGCCTGAGTGAGCATCAGCAAAAACAGGGAGCCAGGACTTAGGCTTGGTGGCAGCAGGACCTGAAGCCGCCTGGGATGGGAAGTGTGGAAAAGCTAAGGCTGAGTCCAGCCCACGGAAGGGTACCAGATGGTGGAGCTGTTCCTAGAGTCTTAACTCAGTGAGGCAAAGATCTTTCTCCACCAGCCACCTGGGAAAGTCTGGGAGCTGCAAATGGAGGTGTGTGGACAGCAGTCCTTGTAAAAGGGCCATGGTGGGAGAGTAATCAACCAGGGCTGATAACCCCTGTAGCATTTACTGCAGTGTGTGTTTACCCAGGATGGAGGGACGGAGGACTTTCAGTGCTAAAGCTGGGAAGGTCACAGGCCAGGTAAAGTGGATGCCACCCTAGTTCTGCGATGAGACCCAACAGTAAGTATTATCTTGGTTCACTATCCACAAGCACCCTCTGAGGTAAGCTCATTATTCTCAGAAATGGGTAATTTCTCACACCTCTTCCCGGATGCAGACAGGGGACGGACCCTGGTCCACAGATTCCGATGTGGTCTCTTTCCTGTGGGTAATGGTGCTTCCCCCGGGGGCTGGAGATTTAAATAGTGCACACTGAGGTCTCAGCTGAAACTGGGCCTGAATAGAAGCTGAAGAAAGAAAGATAGGTGCCAGACCAGATAGGTGGCCCAAGACTGCAGACAGGTGGGCTCAACCCTGCAGTCAGGTATGGGGACCTTGGACAGCCTGGGAAGGAGGCAGAGGACAGGGTCTCCTCTGGGGTCTTTAAGATGTGAAGGGGTTCAGCCACCAGCATGAATCCACAGCACTGCTTGCCTGGGCCAGAATAGACACCTAGATCTGCACTGGGCTGCACTGGGTCCAGATGGGGATGAGTGGGGCTCTACCATTAGGATTAGAAGCAAGGAAGTCCTAGCACAGCTTTGTCCATAATAGGATCTCACTGGACATGGATATGCCAATACCCCCTATAGTCTGATCTATTTAAGGCAAGAGGCGGGATGGAGAAGGCCATGGGTAAAGAGGAAAGTGTCAAGAAGAAGCCAAGGAGGTTCCAGGAAGCTGATATTGTGAATCTCTCTGGACTAAAGAATACCACCTGGGAGACAGCCTGGAAAGCATTTACACAAGTGGCAGGGGGTCAGGAACTGACTAAACTCCCAGTAGGAAATAATAGACCATTGTGTCAATAAGTGAAAAAGTATGTTTTGTAAAAAATGATGTTGTGAGATTAAAGATGGCAGGGGATTGAGTGAAAGCTACACTGACACTCTCTGGGGCCAAAATGGAATTACAACTAAAATATAGAAAAACCATCCTGAATAATCAACTGCAACTGAAGACTAGAACCCTCTGGAGAGTACCCTCATAACCAAGGAGGAAAAGTGGAGATCACGTAGAGACGGACAGGTAGGAAGTGCGGAGGAGAGAGGGCTGGCTGGGCTCCCACAGGCAGCAGCTGAAGGTCTAGAGGGATATTTCAGCTGTAAGGGGTTCCCACTGAGGACTCTGGGGCCTAAACCCCAGGCTGGGCTTCCCGGCCAAGAGCACCAGAACTGAGAAAGGTGCCCACATAACATATGGCTGTGTTAAGCAGCAGGGTTTCTGTCTGCCAGGGAAAGATGGCTTAAAATGCAGGCACCCTCTTAAAGAGCCAATGCACAAAGTTTCCTGTGCAGCTACTCACTTTGGACTCAAGCAGAGGGAGAGCAAAGTGGGCTGGTGCTGTGTCAAGACAATCTAGGGTTGTGGGCTCTGGAGATAGAGCTCAGAGGGCAGCCATCTAGATTCCTGTGCTGAGATATTCCCCCATACTGCAGAGGCAGACATTTATCTTCCAAGCAGTTTTGCCTGAGGGAGAAGCAATTTCCCCACCCTGCTGGAAAACCTCTCCCCCACCTTGTGGAGTTTCTACAGTCTGAGGCTCATTAAGAGAATCAGAGTAATCAGCCTGCAGGCAGAGGCAGACCTCAGAGTGCTCTGAGTCTTTGCCTGATCTGTTTCTGGACCCTGGGACTTGAAAAAGCAGATTTTGGTTTGCATCTTGGTCCTGTCCAAATGCACCCAGGTCCAACAGAGGAGACCTCAAGCCAAGGGTTGTTGAAGCTCCCAATAGGGTACTCAAGGCCAGTCACAAACAGTGTCTGGCATTGGCCTACACCAGAGACCATCCAAAAAGACTGAGAGTCTTAGCAGGCCTACCTAATACATAGAAACAAACTCAAGTAGGCAGCCAAAATGGGGATACAACACACAAGCCGCAAATGAAAAAACAAGAGAAATCTCCAGAAGAAAAGCTACATGAAACAGAGATAAGCAATCTATCAGATATAGAATTCAGAATACTCATTATAAGGATGCTCTACAGCATGAAAAAAGATATGGAAACTATAAAGGAAATTAAGAATGACATAGGAGAAATAAAGAATACATTGAAAGGAATAAACAGCAGATTAGAGGAAGCTGAGGATCAGATCAGTGAATTAGAAGATAGGGTAGAAAAAAATCAATCAGAGATCCAAAAAGAAAACGCAATTAAAAACAGGAGGACAGTCTAAGGGAGCTGTGGGACAACATGAAATGTAACAATATTTGCATCATAGGAGTGCCAGAGGAGGTCTAAAGTAAGCAAGGGTTAGAGAACCTGATTGAAGAAATAATGGCAGAAAACTTCCCTAACCTGGTGCAGGAAAAAGTCACAGAAGTTCAGGAGGCATAGAGAGTCCCAAGCAAGGAACCCAAAGAGGCCCATGCCAGATACATCATGATTAAAATGCCAAAAATTCAAGACAAAGAGAGAATCTTAAAGGCAGCAAGAGAAAAACAATCTGTTACCTACAAAGGAGTCCTCATAAGGCTGTCAGCTGACTTCTCATCAGAAACCGTACAGTCCAGAAGGGAATGGCATGAAGCATTCAAGGTAATGCAGAATAAGGATCTGAAACCAAGACTACTCTATCCAGCAAGGCTATCATTCAAAATAGATGGTAAAATAAAGAGCTTCCCAGACAAAAAAAGGCTAAAGGAGTTTATCACCACCAACCAACATTGCAGGAAATGTTAAAGGGACTGCTGTAATAAGAAGAAATAGAGAGAGAGAAACCCAGGTATAAAGAATTAAAATGGTAATAAATAAGGACCTATCAATTATAATCTTAAGGACTTTAAGGGTGAGTTCAACAACAATACAGTCATAGTCATGGACTTTAACATCCCACTGACTTCACTGGGTAGAAATTCCAGACAAAAAGTCAACACAGAAACAGTGACTAAATGGCACACTAGATCAGATGTATTTCATTGATATTTACAGAACATTTCACCCCAAGACTGCACAATATACATTCCTCTCAAGTGCACATGGGTCATTCTCAAAGATAGATCACATGTTAGGACACAAAACCAGTCTCTACAAATTCAAGAAGATTGAAATCATATCAAGCATCTCAGAACACAAGGGCATGAAATTAGAAATCAACTACAATGAAAACACTCAAAAACATTCAAACACATGGAGCCTAAATAACATGTTATTAATCAATGAATGGGTTACCAATAAGATCAAGAAAGAAATCAAAAACTTCCTGGAAACAAACGAAAATGAACACACAACAACCCCAAATCTATGGGACACAGAGAAAGCAGTCCTAAGAGGAAGTTCATAGCACTTCAGGCCTACCTCAAAAAGCAAGAAAAATTTTTAGTAAAGTACCTAACCCTACAACTGAAAGAATTAGAAAGCTCCCCTATGAAGCCGTCCAGACCAGGGCTTTTGTTTGCTAGGAGTTTTTTTATTACTCCTTCAATTTCATCAGTTGTTATTACCCTATTCAGGTTTTCTGATTCTTCCTGACTCAGTTTTACATGATCTCACTCATATGTGAAATCTAATGAACAAAATAGAACCGAGGAACAAAATAGATCCAGACAGAGACATAGAAGCATGGAACAGACTGAGGAATCTCAGTGGGAAGGCAGGCGGGGGTGGGGGAGTGGGTAGGGAGAGATTAATCAAAGAACTTATATGTGTATATGCATAACCCACGGACACAGACAATAGTGTGGTGATGGCCTGGGTGGGGGGTGCAGATGTGGAGTAGAGAGGATCAATGGGGGAAAAAAGTGAGGTATCTGCAATACTTTAAAAAATAAAGATAATTTTTAAAAAAATTATGTTGTAGTAACAACCAAAACTACTGGACATTGATCATTTTTATACCTCAGAGAGCACAGCCTTCATCTGAGAAATGGCATATCTCCATCACCAGAAGCTAGTCAGGTGGCCTTGCCTCAAGATTGACCCAGAGTGTGGCATCTGAGTGGAGCCAGGCCAATCAGAGTCCTGCACTGGGAGTCTGGACGTGGATGGGAGGAAGTCATGCCTTCCCTCATTGACCATAAGCAATAGAGGAGAGAGCCCAGAGCTGTTGGACCCACAGTCAGGCCCATTGGGTTACATGTATCTGCAGTGGCTTTCACAGTAGACTGGAGATCATATCGCCTACACAGCCTTGGTAGGAAAAAACTGCCTGCCTTTGTTAGAGACGGTAACCAGAATATTCAAAGGGTCACCATATATGTTGTTCTCATTTTTTACAATAGCCAAGTAGTAATTATATGTTCAGTTACCATTAAAGCCTTTTGATTTTGAAGAGGGGAAGGGGGGAGAAAGGGATGGGAGAGGGGCACTGTCAATGCTGAAGTCCCTAGTGAAGTTTTCTCAAAGGCTGGCCGCACCCACCCTCTGGCAGTCTCCTTATCTGAGCTGGTCAACCCTGCTTCTCAGTTGTGCTGACTTAACTGGTTTCTGTCAAAGATGCCTGAGTAAATCATGGAGGATTCACAAATTTTTCTAGAACCAGATGAAACTACCAAAGTTCCCAGAGCTGGCAGATTCTGGCCCTCCAGCCTGGTGATCAAGGCCTCAGGGGGAAGGGAAAGGAAAACAGGGGGCAAAGCTCTGCGAGTGGCTGGAGAAGCATGAGTCCTACCTCAGGGTCCTCTCTACTCCCACAGCCCTGGAGCAGCCCCCCCCCCACTTCCTGAGCTCCTCCAAGGGACCCCCATAGGCCACCGTCCCCCAGGAGCTGCCAGTGTGGGGATGAAACACAGGCAGGAGCACCTCCACAAGGGCCCTCTGGTGCAAGTCTCTTTCCTAGAGTGAAAGACTGGCTTTGGAGGCATGGGAAGTTCTGAGAGGGCTTTTGGAGCAAGATGGAAGTTGACCCTGAAACTTAAAAGCATGAGAATTGGGAGAAAGTTGGACAGGTAGGTGTGGGGTAGGGCGACATTTCAGGCTGAGAGAAACCTTGAGAGAAGGCCTGTGCTGGGATAATGAAGAGCAGTCAGGAAGCGAGCAGCAAACCTGAGGTGCCAACAGGGGAAAGTGAGGAGGCAAGGGGGTAGGGGTGGGCGAGGTTAACTTACATGGGTATCATGCCAAGAGTGGAGGAAGTCAATAATGTCTTATAATCAGGAGATTGGCAGGGTCAACTCTGGCATTAGAAAGATCACTCTGCTGACCAGAAGTGGAGAGGAGTAAAAGAGGTAGGGCCCAGATGGGAACTAGTAGCAAAGGTAGACAAAAGGCCTGCGTGAGAAGATGTTCATGAGCGAGGCAGGGGTAGATGGTATATATTTACCAGACAAGCTTTACAGGACTGGCAACAGCTTAGGTATGTGATTAAAGAGGGGGAGAGCCAGAAATGAACCAGAAGCTTCAGTCTCAATACCTGGTCACTTTCATCACAGGAGGGGAAGCAGGTAAGGGAAACACATGAGATCCGGGGAGATATTTGCTCTCCAGGAGCCAGTGGGAAACACTAGCCTGCGATGCAGACCTGGGTCTCGGTGAAGTTGCAGGGCTGGAAAATGAATGGAGACATCCAGAAAGAGGAGAGGAGTAAGTGCAGAAGCCTGAGCTCAGAATTTAGCCAGAAACTGAAGCCTGACAGCCCGTGAGGAACTGAATCTTGCCAATAATCTCATGCAGGGTCTTTGAAGCAGATTCTGCCCTAGCTGAACCTTGAGATGACTGGGGTCCCACCTAACACCTTGACTATAGCCTTGAGAAAAACTCTAAGTCACATTCAGATTACTAATCCATAGGAACTATGAGATAAGTGTGTATTGTTTTAAACCACTGTAAATTTGGGGATAATTTGTTACACAGCAATAGATAACTAATACAAACCTCCCCTTCCTTCCCCTCCCCTCATGTCTGCATCTCTGTGCACTCCCCCTCCTCAACTGGCTCAAGCCCCTTCTCTTAGAGATAGTCTGTTTCTCTTTGTTACCTAGCAGCAGCCAGGTCTGGCCTTATATCATTCTTCTTGAGCAACCTCAAAAATGGGGCTTTTCCCATCAAATCTGCTTAGAAATCTCCTATAGAATAGGGACTAATGAGCGGGATTCCTTCCTGGGATGCACAGTAACTAGGACAGATGTTAGGACTGGCTAGGTCATAAGCTCAATCCTTGGTGTGGCCAGAGGGCAGCTCCTATGGTAGGCAGCCACAGTGAGCCACACATGTGGTTTGGGGGACAGCCCTCCCACACAGGAGGAAGAGGACTGCTTCCAGAAAAAGGGAGGAGCCCTGCTGAGCAGACCAAGCAGGTGTCCACTGTAGGACCCTGTTTCCTCAGTGGGGTAGATGCTGTGTCATCCACTGAGGAAAGGGAAGCTGGGCAGATGTGGAGCTGGAGGATGGTCTAGAAGGTGCGAGAGACCAGCTGAAGAAACTGAAAGGAGATGTTGGGATGGGCCTGGGGGAGTCAGGGAGCCAATGGCCTGGGCCCAGAGCAGGGGTCTGGGAAACACAGGGCCAGGACTATCAGGTGGCCTGGGGAAGGTCCAGTCCTGAGGGTTAGAGGCTGGATAGTATGGAGGGTGGGGTGGAGAGGCCAGGCCTTTCATGGTGCTGAAGTCGGAGGTCAAAGACGAAGGGCTGACTGGGCAGTGAGGGGCAGACACTCTGCCTTAGAGCCAGAGGACATATGAGAGGAGTAGCAGGTCCACCCACCCCTAGCTCGGACCTTGTGAGGTGGTGGGCAAGGGTCGGGAGGTTGGCTGGCAGCTGCAGTCAGAAAAGAGGGACAAGATTGTGATGTCTTCCAGAGAATGACCCAGTCAGGCAGTGGGTGCACTGGCCAGCACCCAATAGTGCAGCTGAGGGGTCCAGGTTCAGAAGGGTGTCCCAGAGACCCCCCTTTCTAAAAGATTGAGGGGGACGTCTGCTCAAGCCTGTTCCTCCTCTGCACCATGTGAGGTAAGGGGGCCACTCAGGATCCTGCAGACACTGGCTTTCCCTCCCACTCACCCCATGTCCACTGGTGGGAAAGTCTCACCTCCAAGGACAGCCCAGGAGCTGGTGAGCACAGACTCGCTGAGCTTGCTCACTCCTCGCGCCGCTGTTTCCTGACACTGCTGTGGGTTTGCTATTGCTGTGAAACCAAGTCGCATACATTTAGTGGCTTAAAATAACTTATCATACAACTTCCATGGGATTGCGTCTGGTGTGGCTTAGCTGGCTCCTCCAGTCAGGGTCTCATAGGTTGCCACTCAGTGGTGGCCAGGCCACAGTCCTGGAGCTTGTGGCCAGAGGACCGAGGGCCTTGCTCCACCACTGGCTTTCAAGGCCAGCAGAAGGTAGTCCCCTTATGAAGGGCCAGACAGACCCTCTTTCAACGGTTTTCGCCTAAGTCAGGCCCACTCAGGATAATCTCCCTTTGTATTATCTAAAAATCAACTGATTTGGGGCCTTTATTACACATGTAAAATCCCTTCACCTTATGGGAATGACAGGCATCCTGTTCGAAGGTCCCATCTCACTCAAGGGTGGGGTTACATAAAATGCACACTAGAAGTGGGGTTCTGGAGCCATCCTAGAGCTCTGCCCACCACACCTACTCGTGTCTTGGCTATGCTGGCTGCTAGAGTTACAACAGGGGTAAGAGAAAGACCCAGCACTCAAGGATTTCACTGGCCCTCTGCAAAATCCGACACGGAAACAGACAGTTCTACACAGAGAGACACGTTTTATAGGAAGGATTGAATACCTCTGTTTAATGCAGGGTTGGGGGGAGGGTCTCCCCAAAAATGAAGTTGTGGACTGATTCTTGCATGGCGCGTTTTTATCTGATATGGTGGGGGGGGGTGCAGTGGGGAGGGGGGTTCCAGGAAGAAGAAATCTCAGGGGTAGGTGTGTACCATGTTACCATCCTCCAGTTAACTACCTTCACAGCTCCTGCCATAACTATTATTTACTTCGTAGTTTTTCTTTAAACCAACTCACTCTTTTTTACTTAAATTTATTTTAAATAGAACCTTTATATCTCAAGTAAAATGGAAATTCAGCATTCCTTATTATAAATAGAAGTTAACCATAAAAATAAATAAAAGCAACTTGAGCTTATAAATTCCCAAGTCTGGATCTGTGGCCTGCTCTTCTTGCTTAAAAACAGGAAGTAGTAAGTTTGAAAGAGATGTTAAAGAAATAGAAGAAAAATATTTTTCTTGGACAGGCTGAAACAGAATTGAAAGCGAGCAGTTGGCACTATGGATGCCTAAGGATTGCTGTCTCACATTCAGCTGCCCAGGGAACCAGGCCCGGAGATGGAGATTCGGAGATTCGAGTGCAGCAGGCTAGTGGGGAAGGCACATGGGAACACCTGATGGAAAGCTGGCTGGACAAGGTGGGGAGTTGAATGGGACGTGGTTGCAATGGGGCTGGGGCTGCTCCACAGGGGTCTCTGGAGCTGGGACAACCCCTTGAAGTGTCCAAACTAAGACAAGGGAGCCCAGACCTTGGTACCACCACATGGACCAGCCATAGGACAAGGCAGTGCTGGAGCAAAGGAGGCTTGACCACGGACAGGTTAGCTCTTCAAGGAGCCGAGAGCAATTCACGGGGAGGGTCTCAGTGGGGAGCCACCAGCAGATAACACTCCAAGTGGCAAAGGGATGAGGGGTTGGGTCCCAAAGAGGGAACTAGGCAGCACCACAGTGCCCACGACAGTCTTCCTTCTCTGCAGCTTGGGTCCATTTGCTTCCTTCATAATCTCACTATCTGGGAATAACTCCCTCAGGTTTTTGCTTGATCTCTTCTCTTGGGAAGACTTACAAAAGGAAGGTTAGAGGAATCAATATGCCTCCCCCCCCCCCCCCCCCGGCGCAGTTGTGCTTGGGGCCACTGGTGCTCACCAGCTCCCTTCTCTGCTATGCATTCTAGATTCTTCTCCACCTCGGCTAATGCCTTTGCTAGTCTGGAGGGCCTGCCTGGTGGTGTGGCCCAGATTCTCACCCTTGGAGGTCACCAGGCCCTTCTCAAGCTGTGGCTCCCGCCAGTGTTTATGTCTATGTGCCATCAGAATCAGGCAGGGAGTGCCAGGAGATGTCCCAGCAGACCACCTGGGTGTTAAACACAGCCTCCCTGCCCCAGTGAGTGACAGCACAAGGCTGGTCATCCATGCAGGATGGTAGCTACTTGTCTTTCCCTACTGGTCTCTGAACACCGAAAGGGAATCAGCTCTGTGGCCTGCTGGAAGTTCCTCTGGGCACCAGGGACTCTAGACCCTGGAGTTATGACTTCAGGGAGCAGTTTTTCCCAGTGGGCCACAGAGAATGATGGTAAGTAGTGCCACCCCCAATTCCGCACCCTGGTTCCTGCCCTCACATAATTACCAGTTGAGGGCACAGCATCATGTGCCAGTTGTTGATTTAGAGTGTGCACTATGTTCTAGAGGATGGTACTTCTTCCTCTCAGGGTATCACCTTAAGATGGAACTTTGGTTATACTTCCCAGGCCAGCAGCTGATATTTGACAGACCAGAGGATCCCATTGGCCCACGTCCACTGCAATGCCCCCTTGCTATGCAGTGTGTCCTTTGGGCCAATGCTAAATTATGTGGGATCTTGTATCAGTGTCTCAAATGCTCTGTAAGCTGGATCACTCTGTCTGAGGTTCTGTAGGCAAGAATGGTAAACCATACTCAAATAGGTATAGACGCCAGTCAGGATGAATCATTGCTCCTTCCAGGGTGCAAAGAATCCAATGAAATCATCCTTCCACAAAATAACTCATGCTCAGCCAAGAATGATGCCATAGCAGGGGCCGGATATTGGGAGTGGCAGAAGCTAGATTAGCTGTGGTTAGTATGTACTTATGCTGTTGTGTTACACATAACTGCTATTCCTGCCATGGCTACCCCATTCGTGCACCCAAATGCCAGAATGGGTTGGCAGATGATAGAGGCTTGCTGACGTCAAGCCATATTATTTCCTTGGCTGTTCAGTGCCTCTTCCACAGTGAGTGCCTTCTGGTGGACACTGACATGCAGTATGAGGATTTTCTCACTTCCTGCCCTCTTCTGTTCATCTATCCATGTACTTTGTCCTCAGGCCTCTTTATCCTTGATAGTTCAGTCTTTATTCTTCAGGTCCCCAATCCACCAACCCAACCACTTGCTACTGCCCACAAATTTACCTATATTCTTACCTCAGGTCTCTTTTTTTTCACATGTGTGTCCCCCCAAAACTTTGCCTATAGGAGGATTTCCTCTCATTGCTGTCTTTCAGGGCCAACCTTCAGTGAGCATGCAATGGAGCACAAGTTTGTTTTCAGTTTGCAACCACATACCGAGCTTACCCATCCATGAACCAAGCTCATACAGTTTCCTTCTCTATCAGGGTCCCCCTCCCCAAGTGACTATAGGTGTAAACTAAAAGAGAGGTACAGGTGCAACAGTCATGGATGGCATGGAGGTCTGAGCTACCTGCTCATGCAGCTTCGTTGCACCCCTGGCACTACTCAGGCTCAATCTCAGACGGACCACTTCCATCCTTGAAGAATTACTGCTGCACCTGACCAAACTCATAACTTGGTGGGTTGAAGGGATCACAGCTCATGATGGGCAGTTCTGGTTGCTTGATCATCTGACATCCTATGATTCAGGAGCTGCTTTTCCAATGGCATATACTTCTCTGCTGCAGATGGCCGGGCCTTACTCCAAAATCTTGCTCCTACTGGGCCTTGCTATAAATTCCACATGATGTCTTTCCTCCACCAACTCCTCTAATGCCACAGGGTTTGACAAGTCATGTAGTCCAAGCAGCAAGGCTACAGAGTCCTTTCCTGCTCTGGGTCCCATTCAAGGCTGGCAGCTTTCTGTGCACCTCTGAGTCGTAGTAGTATTCCCAATGGCGGAATTTGTAGTCTCCAAAACCCAAATAGCCTACCGGCAGTTGTGTTTCCTTTTCAGAGACGAGAAAAACAAGATATAAAAATATCTTGCTTTCTTTGGAGGGGATGTGCCAACATACTCAAACCAGTAATCCCTTAATAGTCTCACTAATACAGCAGACCCTTGAAATTTCATGAGCTTTGTCTCCCATCCTCTGGAGAACGTGCCTTACCTAGGTCTCCAAAGTTCTTGCTTCTCACTGATTCAGTCTGATTAACACTATGTCATAAATATAGGGGACCAATGTGATGCTCATTGGAACATGAGCATCCCATGGTCCAGGTCCTTTTGATATATTGTGACACAGGTGGTGGAGGTAACATGGCCCTAGGAAAGAAATACACAAACCAGCCACTGTGTACTGGTGCCTGCCCCACGTGAATGCAGACTGCTTCTAAGCCCTTCTTGAAAGAGATGGAAATAAACACACCCACCAGCTCAAAGGCTGCAGGTCATGCATTTGAACCCATGCCAATCTCCTCTAAGACACCACATTCGGCACCAGTGCTGCAGTTGGGGTGATTATCACACACTTGGTTGAGTTTGCAGTCGTCCATTCTGATTCTTCAGCATCTGTTTAGTTTCCACAGGGACCAGACTGGTGAAGCATCCTTATGCCTTTAGGATGGTGCTCATTTCTGCTATTCCCCTTGGGACACAACACTTATTTGATTGTTTTATTATGGCCAGGACAGGAGTGAGGGGCCTCTCAATGATGTTCATTTCGGCGATGCATTTGAGGTTTCGGGAAATGGTTACTGAGTGAGATCAGGGCCCAGTGAGCTATTTATTACTTAGCCCCATAGAACTCTACTCTAATAGGGGTTTAACGATGCTTTGGGCACTCAGTACCAATGTCAACTTAGACCATGTGTCCATCCATCCTTGAAGAGTCTGAATGTTCCCCTTCCTCCTTGTACAGTTGTTCCCTGAGTGAATGGCCACAGGTCCCTTTGGGATAACGTGGGGAATCACCACCATCTGTCCTTGCTGTGCTGCTGCAGGCTCCTTCCTCCTGGAGACCTAACCTAGCCTCTCCAGCCAATGCGTCCCAGGCCTGAAAACTATCCCAGGCCCAGAAACTGGGTGAGAGTGTGTGACTTTTATTGCGGTGGCTGCTCTTAGTCTCATTCATCCATCCTTGTTTGAGTTTTGATTGTAGAAATTAAATAGCACTTGTCTTGGCTGCCCACCCATCTGTCCCTTAGCGACTCCCTGTTCTGGGAAGCAATTCCATATCTCCATGTGAGTTAAGCACCCTGCGCTCTGACTATGCGTCTCATTTTGATAATTGTGCTCACCTTGATTTGGACAGTTAAGCACTCCGTGTTGGACTCCTTTCATCCCATTTCTGCTAGGAATCTCAGTTCAGTAATAAAATTTCCTATCTGAAACTGACCCTGCAGAGAACAGCCATCACTGAGCCTTTCATGACATTGGTATCTCTCTCACCACTGAATTGCTTATCACTTTGGTAAATAAAGAGTCCCAAGTCTTCCACTGCATATATAGGTGCGTGGTTTTCTGGCCTTATGTACTACTTCCACTCTAGCATGTTCACCTTTCTAAGCCTTTAATTCATTCCTCTATCATTTGTCTCGGCAATTTGACACTGAAACTCCACTTAGTGCAAGCCATTGCTTTTCTCAAGCTCCAAGTGTCAACCCATAGACATATTAGACCCAGGTCCTGGGGCCCTTGCCATGGTTTAAATCCTGCATCATGGGAAAGTGCCTCTGCATTGATAAACTTTCCCTCATCTGACTCTATAACCTGGCCCCCTTGATCCAGCACTCCAAGGATCCATTCCCAATCATACTCCACACATCCTGCTGGAACAAGCTGACTTTGTACTAAGACCTTTCAGTCTACAGTAACTTTGTCCCTTGGTGGGCCCAACACTTCGCTGGCTGGGTAATGTGGTGCCAAAATAGTGGTGTGAGTAGATTATGAGAGAGACATGTGTTATGCTTGCCCCATCCTGAAGCAAGGTAGGGGAGAGGGGCATGAGCCACTTCTTCAGGCCTAGAGCATGCAAACATGTGTCAGGTTTTAAGGTCTCAAGTGCACCAACCAAGATGCTCCCAACCCCAAGTCTTAGGGTTGTACTCCTGCCCAACTAGGGCCCTGACTTTGGCAGAGCAGGCTTCCTGGGGCTGAGAAATTCAACCACCTCTGGCACTCTGCTACCCTCATATCTAAGTCTTGGTCCCCACTGCCCCTGCTGTAAGGGGTGAGGGTTTATTTATATGCTGCCAAGAAGGCTCTCTGATTTGTACACTTTGCCTTAAGTTAGTGATTAATCACCCTCTCCCTTTCATTATCAGTCTCCTGTGAATCCATCCCACTCAGCAAGAGCCAACCACTTCCATTGTCTTTCTAATAATCACTCCCCTGGACCTTTAAAATATGAGATATTAAACCGTCCACTTCACCACTGCACATGCCAAGGGCTATCCAGACTCCAGCTACCCCGGTAATAGAGTCCTCTTTGCCACTGGGCAGTAGATGTCTCAGCGACCACCTTAGAGCCCACTTTCTCATGTCACTCCTGACACTGACTTAAGTCAGGTGTCCTAAGAAACACGCACTGGGGAGGGGTGAGCATTCAGAGACTTGTGGGAGAGTGCCTGTGGGGACCAGATTGGTCAGAGGGAGAAGGTGAAGTGACGCAGCTGCAGCAGGGGTCTGAGCAAAGCCCATGGGGAGTCCTGGAGCCGGAGGGCCCAGCAGAGCTGTCCTGCCTTGGGGTAAGGGGCCAGCCTGTGCACCATTCATGGCCTAGTCACTGCATTTAGGCTGTCCTGGGGAAGGGGACAGTTTTTGGTCCCCTTTGAAGCAATTGTTGGGGAGGGATGCAGCTGTGACCCAGTCATCCACAGACAACTCTGCTGGCCCCTAGACAACGAAGGGCTGGGGCCTGGAAGGGGGGTTGGGTGTGCACCCCAACGTGTCTGCAGGAAAAAGCTGGAGGGCTGGGATGTGTGCTGAGAGAGGTGGGCTATCTGAAATCTGGGGCACAGGAGAACTGCAGCTGGAGACTGAGAGGCTCTCCCGAGACAGACAGGCTGAGGCAGACAGACTAAGTGACAAGGGCTTGAATCCAGAACAAAGATGTGAGGCTTTGTCCTTCCTGCGAAGGTTTTGAGGAAGATTCTTTTGGAGTTATAAGGAGACTGTGCAGCCCCTAAGGGTCCCAGTTCCTAAAGTGTGCCTTCGACTGCCTCCCCCGCAGACTCAGAGGTCTCCTAACTGGCTTGCTCTGGCCAACTCACACACACCACTGTCCCCCTCCCTCGAATCGGCTCCCTTCAAATGGTCACTCCCCACAGTGCAGCATTCATGCATCAGTTCTAAATAGTCCCACTGTTCAGCTTTAACGAGAAGCAATACCAATTCCCATGTTTGCTCAGAGAGCACCATATTTCATCAAACCAGAGCCCACGCTGGCTCAGATTACTGACTGAGACAATGTTCTGTAATCCTGGTTTATTCACATGTCACGGGTATTTTAGCAAAAAAGAAATGAATGGCTCAAGCCACCCTAGGAAGTAGCGGGAGAGTTGGGTTCCCGCCCAGGGGAGTCACGCTTTCTCCTGCCACAGCTCTCCCGGGAGCTGACTGTGATTCTCGACATTTTCCCAACTTGAAGAAAGGGAATATGGGCTGAGAAGGAGACACAAGTGGGTAGTTATTTCCCTATAAAACGGTAACTCTACGGATGGAGGTTGCCAGAGCAAAAATAAAATCTGTCATTGATTATAAAGCCCTTTGTGCTTGTTATTTCACAGATTTATTACACTTGGGTCCAGAGGCCTGGGAGGAGGCCCTGGGATTCTGTCTCTAGCGCCCCAGCAAACTCTGTAGCCGCTTTTTCACAGCCCACGCCCCAGATGGGAACAGGGACTCTCTGGCATTTCTTTTGTCCTAAGGGCCATGAGCTCTGGAAAACTAGATGAAGAGCTATACGGATCCTCCTCCTAACAGACAGGGACCTTCAGATCCTCATAATTAAGTTTCGTTGGGAGAGGCCTATGGCTTCCTAATCGGGGAGCTTTCTCTTTCCTCCCCCCTCCCCCCCAGCTCTTGGCACTGCGTGTTGAGAAATGCATTTCATCTGCAGAGCAAGGGGTGGCCAGGCTGAGCTTCTCATCAGATCTCCTAGAAGCCAGGTTCACTTTAAATAAGCTAAAACAAGGATCAGTGCTATTTAGTTCCATCTCTTGTTAAAACCTTGTCAGTGAGCCTCATAATGTGGTGCTCGTGTACCCATTTTAGGGTAGGAGAAAATGAGGTCCAGAGAAGGCAGATACCTTGCTTGGGGCCACACAGCTAGGTGTGCAGGTGGAACGAGGGACACAAACCTAGTCCCAACTTGCTCAAAGGATCATGTAGACCCTCTCACTTCAAGAACAGGGTGACATGAGGCCAAAGACATAGACCTAGAGTGTGGGAGCTGAAACAGAGCCTGGGGGTCAGCCTTTTCATTTAAACAAGAGGCTACTGGGGCTCCAAAGAGGCAATGGGACTAACCCAAGGTGACAGAGCTAATCAGAGCCACAAAGTGACTCTCCCACAAATTAGCTGGACAGTCCATGAAACAATTGTTCAGGAACATTTCAGGTGTTACTTGGGGAAAGGCTCTGGATGAAAGCGAATGAGTGTGCCTCTCAGAACTGTCCAGAGTTCACCTTCACTGAGGCACAGAACTTCATAACTAATGAGCTCTTCAGTACTTCCTCTGGGTTTTCTGAGCTTAAGGAACCCCTGCTATCCCAGAGTGTGTGGCAGAGAGGCCTAGAAAACTGAGGGCTCCCCAAAACCTCTCCCCTCCCTGGAGGGAGCACTCTCCACTGCAATTGGCAAGTTGAAGACCTCAAAACCCAGGCAAGACTAGTTTCTGATACTCTCAGGACTAAGATAATTTTAGTAGAAAGCTGTCAGAAATCACAGCTCTCAGGACTGGAATCCACAGTCTGCCATCTCAACTTTTATTTTGAGCTACAGCCCAGCTATTAAAAACAGAACATTCTCATTGGCCAGCTCCACAATTAGCCTCACGTCCAGGAGCTGTTCTGCATGAGCTGAGATTGCACAGCGATTGTTTCTCCTCTCAGCAATGCCGCTTGCAGGCTGTGCTGGGAGCCAGCAAGGATGTGACCCGGTGGTAATCTGAATTGCTTCACCAAACACATTTTTATCCCATCATCTCGGCTACATGAAAGGGGGCCATAGTGCTCCAGTGTTCAAGACTTTACAGTCCCGCTGTTCGGCAATAAAATGAGGCAAGAAATATTAGCCGTCCCCGGCTGATGCCTTAATTCTTTCCCAACAATGTCAGAGAATCTGTACCCAACAGGTTTTAGTGCCGGCTGAAGCCTGACCCTCTGGCTGGCTTGAATGGAGCAGGAATGAGTTAAGGAGGGCAAGAAGGCTTTAATGGGCACAGATCAAGAATAGCCCAGCTTGTCCCAGCCTCCTGCAGACTCACCCTCCTTTTCACAGGCCTCGATTGTGGATGGCCCCAGCAGAGACAAAATACCCATGAGCAGAGGTTACCCCCAGCCGGGTACAGGTCAGAGGCATTCTGGGGCCGAAGTGGAGGGGGGCGGAGGGGAAGTGAGGGGCACATAGAGAAGGAGGGAAGTAGGGTTAGGGTGGGGGAGGGAGCAGTAAAACACAGTGTGGATCATTTGTAAGGAGAGATTCATCAAGTCGGAGACTGAGACTTGATCATCTCACCTTCAGCACTCTTTTTGAAAACTATTTCAGAGCGGGAGCTACAGGAATGGGAAGTTGAATGCAATGAGCGCTAACTATCAAAATAAATAAAATGTTTCTCTGTAGTTTTCCAAAAGCTACAGGCCTTAAGTTCAGAGGCTCTCAATAGGATGGTCTCTAATTTGACACTGCAAGGTTTTAAAAATTACAAAGGGGTTGTTTTACACACCAACAGAAGCTTTTTCCAGCAATTTTTCAATTATTGCCTTGTGAGTCTTCCAAGCAAAGTAACCAGTTTGGCTTAGGAAGCCCAGAGTTACCAAGTGAAGGGAACAGCATGTTCACAAGTTTGTAAATACTCCTTTGAAATGTAGCAGGAGAGCATCTGGGCCATTGGAAGAAGGTGACTTTAAAGAGGTCCTTTCCTTACCTCAGAAGGATTTGTAAACGTTTTGTGCAGGTCTTGGACTCCTTTCTCAACCTGAAGAAGGTGTGCAGCCTTCTTCAAAAGAATGTTTTTAATATGCTAGGTTATAAAGGAAGCCATTACATTAAAATGTAGTTATCAAAATATTTTTAAAAACAACTTTGCAACATAGTAATATATATGCCTCTTTAATTAATTCATTAAATAACTAGCAGAGGGCTTAGCAACTACTCCAATTTTAAAATAGTGACAAGCCAAAAAGATATTTTGAGATATCTGAAACAACTCTCATGATACGAAAATATCTGTGCATGGTGGTTATTGGTGACAAAGACACAGGTATGGTTAATACTGCTGTGCTTGGCTGTCTGCCTTTCTAATATTAGGAAATGCTAAGTTTCAGTTACAGGTTAGTGAAAATAAAGATGTAATTTTTTTCCCCACCAAAATTTCCAGACCCCCTGAAATTCTATCCATAGAGGGGAAACCCTGCTAAAGGTAAGCTGGAGTTGAGGACCTTCTGCCCAGCGGCGAGCTGATGGTGGTGGGCCAGGGATTCACAACACCCTCCCCTCATCCTGAAACCTTGGGAAAGCCACTGCTTGTTCGGCTCCTGTCCTGACGATCTGGAAACATTTGGTAAAGCCATTTCAAACCATGTCCTTTTTCAGCACAATCCCGAGGGCTACATGTGCAAAGTCCAGTGATTAGCAAGGACCTTCGATGTGTTCCCTCAAAGACTGGAATCACTGCCTCCAGATCCAGGTCAGTTAACCGACTAGTTCTGAACTTTACGCAGAATCTTTCTCCAGGGGCCGGTTGGCTGAGCTTTGGGTGCACGGTTTTTTAATTCTCAAAGGCTGCCCGGGGAGGGTCGGTTCACGTTCCCCTCACTCCTGCTGGCGTCTGGGACACACAGCGGCTCAGAGGCAACTAGGGGCGCACACGTCCCCTCTCCGGTCCTAGCTGTCACCTTGCAACCGCACGGTCCTCGCGTGCCGTTTCAGGGGCAACCCGCGGGCGGGCCTCCGCCTCCCCGCGCCCCCCCCCCCCCCCGCAGGCTTTGGCGCAGACACGCCGGAGCCTCGGGGTCGCGGTTCTCCGTCTCCAGGCGGGGGCGGGGCAGCGCGCACGCCCACGCCCACGCCCACGCCCGCGCGCCCCTGCCCTGCACCGGGCGCACACCCCTGCGTGCGCGCTGCCACGGCCGGGCGCTCGCTCCCGCGGCCGCCGGGCGCCGCCAGGGGTCCCGGGCGCGCAGCCGGCTCCCGGAGGCGCTGCGGGCCGCCCCGCCCCGCCCCCGCCCCGCCGCCCCGCCCTCGGACCCGCGAGCCCGCCGCCCCGTGTGCGGCAAAGTTCCGCGGCGCGAGTGCGGGGAGGCAGCGCGCGGCTCGGGCTCCGCTCGCCCCGCGCCTCTCCGGACGGCCGTGCCCGCCGGCCTGCAGCTCGGGCGGCGCGGGCGGACCGCGCTGGGCTGCCCGCCCCGCTCTGCCCCGCACCGCGCCCGCCGCCCCGGCTGCCGGGCTGCCCGCGGCCCCTCCGCAGGGTCGGCCGCAGCCTCCGGCCCGCGCGCTCCGGCCCTTCGCCGCCGCCACCCGCCATGGCCCGTGGTCCCGCTCGCGCCCGCCCTGGCCCCGCGTCCCCGCTGCTGCAGCTGCTGCCCTTGCTCCTGCTGCTGCTCCGGGGCGCGGGGGGCAGCCACACGGCCCCCGCCCGGCCCGCGCCCCCGGGGGCCGCCGACCACCTGGCCGGGGACCGGGGCCCCCGGCGGCTCCCGGGGGCCGAGGCCGCCGCCGCCCTGGGCCCGGGCGCGCAGGACATGGTCGCTGTCCACATGCTTAGGCTTTACGAGAAGTACAGCCGCAGGGGCGGGAGGCCTGGAGGCGGCAACACGGTCCGCAGCTTCAGGCCCCGGCTGGGTAAGTGGAGGGCCCGGCCCTTCCCCTCCCTCGCCCCGTTCCCCACTTGTTCGCCCTCCTGCGCCGGCGCTCGGCCCTTCCTCTTCCTCTGTTCTTGTCGTGTTCATTCATTCTTTAAAGAGTCTCCAAGTGCCTTATGCCATGCCTTGGCCTCCAGCGGGGACACCTAAGCAGCACAGAGACACAGAGTTCCCGTCTCTGGGCTGCTGCCAAACCTGCAAGGGTGTCACACTTGCCGGGCACAGACCACCCCGCACTCAAGACCTTAAGCACAGGGTGGAGACGGGACTGGCTTGGGGAAGCTCATGGGAGGGGGATCCATGTCATGGGGATGGCTTGTGTTGGCTTTTGACAGAGGAGGAGGGCACTGAGGAGGGCATATCAGGTGGGCATAGAAGTTCCAGGTACAGGGCCCACACAGGGTGTGAACCTCTAGCTGGGGGCAGTTAGTGGGCTCGGTGGCTGGGGAGGCAGAACAGACAGAGGGCCTTTCGTGCGGAGGCTTGGGTGGACAGGACTGAGGCCTGTGGGGCACTGGCATGAAGTGGGTAGACCATGGGGGTTTGAGAAAGAGTCCAGAAGCTTGGGCGGATCCTCTCCCCACTCCCCACACCTTGAATGGATCTGCCCAGAGGCCACTTGCCCAGCCCTCCCTGCCCTGCTCAGGGAGCACCAGCAGCCTGCAGCCTCAGCTTCCAGTCCACCTGGGCTGGGCAGCCGCTGCAGTCCCTGTGGTGCAGAGAGGTGCAGCCGGTACCAGGGCTGGTGGGAAGACCCTGGTTATCATGGAGACTACTCAGGGTCACAAAATGCCATTCCAGAAAATGTGGGTAGGGGTCCTCTGCAGCCCCTGTGGGGGAGGAGGCCATTCATCAGAAGAAAGACCATTAGGAACCGGCTCAGCATTGGGGCCAGACATCCTGGGGTCAGATCTGCCACCTGTGGATCACTGGCCGTGCGACTCAAGGTAGCACCTGTGGCCTCAGAGCCAGGCATGGGAAGCTTGGCCTCACATCATCGTGTACTGGGCAGCACCTGCCACAGAGAGGCCCCCTTCCTCCATCCTGCACTAAGCGGGCTTAGATGGGCTACATGTCAACCAGATCTAACTCCAACCTCCCTGGTACCTTTTATTCACCACCTGGGGTGTATTTCTGCAGCATCATTATTAAATTAAGCCACTCAGGAATTATCTAGCATGGATGTGACCTTGGGCAAATCCTTAAAGCGCTGTGGACTTGAGTGTACTCATGGACAAAAGGGGACGTTCATGCGAGTATCTCCCCTGTGGGGTTACAGGGAAGGTGAGATGAGGTAATGTGTAGAATCCTGAGCCCAGCCCTGGCCAGGTTAGGTGTTGGTGCATGCTGTTCCCCTAGGAGCACCAAGCATTTGTGTTCATCAAAGTGTAGACTTGGCCTTGCATCCACTGAGTCAGTCCTCAAAGCCTTGCAGTTGAGGAAAGTGAGGCTGGCAAAGCCATTGCTGCAACAAGGGGTGAGCGCCCCAGTGAGCCCCCCCACTTGCTGCAGTCCTGGGATGGAGGTGCACAGTTTACCTCTGTTTTCACAGAATGGAGGTAGTACAAGTAATGGTGAGTGTAGCACAGCATGTTAGCCCTGGAAAAGACCTGAGACAGTCCTTCAGATCCAGCCCTCCTAGTTTACAGAGAAGAAAAATGACAGGGGAGGGGGCTGTTCACAGTGGCAATGGTTGGTGCTTCCCATCTGCTAAGCCGATGCTATTTGCACTATTAGCTCCTTCCTTCAGCTCTATCAGAACTAAACCCAGGGCTTGGGAGATGGAAGGTAGAACCGACAATCAGGGAGGTTATTCTGGACGCGTCTGGACTACCTGACAGATCTAACATTCTCATTTGGAACCATTGGACCGCCAGCTACTGGCTGTGTGCTGTGCTGCAGGTCACTTTACTTGTCTGAGCACCGGTTTCTTGTAGGTACAGTGTGTTGAAGATTCGATGGGATATGGTGGGTTTTGTGCCTTGCGTAGCGCAGCCCCCAGCAGCTTAGTTTGTCATCCTTTCCCTTGATTCACTTAAGTTGTTTCTTACCCAGCCCCTCTCCAGCCCTCAGAGGTGCCTGCTTCCTGGCCCAGCTGTGAGGAGGTGTGAGCCTGAGCAGGGATCCCTCGTCTTATGAATGAGGCAAAAAAGTGGGCGGCTTCAGCTCTGGAACTGGACTGGACTGGGACCAGCCTGCTCCGCGGTGGTGGCCTCTGCTGCCTCACTGGGGTGGCACCTCTTCCTGAACAACGTGCATCAGCCCCTATAGCCCTGTTGCAATGAGGCTGTGTTCCTAGACTGTCACCAGGCAGCAGAGCTCAGGTTCCCAGGACAGGCTGTGAGCTGGTCTGGTGGGGTCCAAATCCTGAGTCTCTGATCTGGACAAGGGACTGAACTTGCTCATGACTTGGCTTTTTCACGTCTCAAATTGGACTAATAGTTCTCCCATATAAGGTTTTTTAAGTGATCTGAACTACATCAGGTGCTTAAAACATTGCCTGATGGATATGTCAGTAATTTATTAACTCCTACTATTATTACTCCAGTCACCCCTGCCTCCCATTGCTACCTGAAGTACACTTAGTTCCCTATTGAGTCTCCATCAGTGGAGAGAGCCTCTGAGCCTGACCCTGAGGGTTACGATTAGACACCCCCACTCCAAATGTCCTGTATTTAAATCTAAGCTTGCCCCTGGCTTATGTAATAGTGGGCAAGTTACTTAACCTCTCTCAGCTTCATTTCTTTATCTCTAAAAGGAGTGTAATAATACATATCTGTCAGCAGTGTCAAAAGTTACATTCATTTCAGTTCCCCAAGCTTTTCCTAAGCACCCCATTAGGTGGCAGGTGCTGTAAGCTCAGAGGACACAAGGATGCATGGACTGCTGGCCCTGCCTAGAAAAGCTCAGGGGCTGATACAGGACGTAGGAGGAAGCAGAAGAATATAAGCTGCAGGACAAGTGGTCTGATGGAGTGACGAAGGGCTGGGGGTGTTCTTCAGGAGCTCCAGGGGCGGCAGGGAAGGGACCTGGGTAGGGGCCAGTGAAGCCTTTACGAGCCGGTGAGGCCCCAGACAGACAGAAGGGCGGGTGGCCTGTGGGCAGTTGTAGAAGGGAAGCAGTCCGCTGTGCGCCTGCGCCTGTGAGGACCTCGATTTTAGTGAGGAAATAAGGTGAAGAGAGAGGCAGGGGGTGGAAGTGGACAGGGGGGCCATGGCTGGGCCATCAAGGGCCCTGCGTGTCCTAGCGGCACTGGGGGTGTGCAGTGTGTACGCAGCGATACAGGGGGAGGGGGGAGAGAGGGAGAGGGAGGGAAGGAGGGGGAGGGAGAAAGGGGAGGGAAAGGAGAGAGCAGGAGAGAGGCAGGGGGAGGAGGAGGGGAGGAGAGGAAAGAAATGTTATAAAAGATGCTTACTGCAGAAAATCTAGAAATCATAGAAAATCACAGTAAAGAAAAGAAGCCATCCTTAATCACACTCCTAGATATAACCAGAGTTAATATTTTGGTGGACTATATAGTTTTTAGGATCATATTTTCAACTTGCAGGTAAAATTTGTATCTTCATTTGAAGTTACTTCCCCCCCATTACTGGTCATTCTGGACTCTGTGCTTATTGGGGGTTTTTTGCAATTTCTTTTGGTAGAAATTGCTTTTTGTTATTGGAACTCTTGTCTTTTTCTTACTGATTCATGGAGGTTCTTTACGTATGAAGGACATTAACCCTTCATCTATAATGGATGATTTCCTGAGAAGCATGAGTGTGACCTGAGGGGTGCCAGTGCTCTGGGGGCATGGTGGCTTTGGGACCATGCCCTGGATGAAGCAGTGGTAGGAGGATGCAGAGTGCAGGGCAGTTGTGGACAAACAGGCTGCAAAGCCAGGAAGAACTGGGATCAGTTAGATGCTGGAGGGGGAAGAGGCCCTGAGAATCCTGTTGGGAGGGGAGCGGGTAGGTGGCCATGCCTTTCACTGGGCACGAGGCAGGGTGCAGGGGCACGGTGCCCTGAGTGCAGCAGTGGCTCGTGATGCCACAGGACACAGTGCTGCAAGCTCCACGGAGATGATCTTCTAACTTTAGGTGGTGGATACAAGTATTCTGTCTGATTTACTGGTGAGGAAACTGAGGCACAGAGAGGTTCCATGACATGCTGAAGGCCCCAGAGCTAGTAAGTGATGCAAGCAGGATTAAATCCTGACTCTGGGGCCTGCCTGAAAAAAAGACCTCAGTTTATGTTAGATGTCTTCCCTTCCCTGCAGCACCACCAGCTGGCCCACTGCATCCACCTCCAGCTTATGTCAGTGCCTGTGTCTTCAGTGGGGCTCTCACTCCGGTTACCCGGATGGCTCTTTCAAGGGCAGTGAATGACAGGACAGATCTCCAGGTGACTTGGGTTCTGTTTCTGTAGGGTAGAGCCCATTTGCTACCTGAAGTAGACAGAGTTAGCACAGACACCACTCTTCTGCATCATTCAACACGTGTTTCTGAGCACTGACTGTTGCTCGGGGCTCATGCTGGCATCTAAAGACACAGCAGTGAACAAAGTTGGCAATGCCCTTATTCTCTGGGAGCTTGTGTTCTGGGGGAAAGAGAAACTCCAAAAAAGAAATATATATCAGGATGTTGGGACATGACGTGAAGACAAGTGAAGCAGGGTACCATGGAGATGCCTGGCGTTGGAATGGGAGAGCAGAGTTGTTGGTGAATTTTCACCCCACCCACAGGTCAAGCCAGATGCTGCAGGCTCACAGTCCCCACCCACCAGCACTTCCCAAATTTCTCTGATGGTTAGAAGCCCCTGGGATGCTGGTTAAAATACAAATTCCTGGGCCACATGTTCCAAGCTCTCTGATCCTGTCCAGGGAGGAAGGCAGTGATCAGGGAGGTTTGGGAAATGCAGGGCTCTAGACCATGACACCCAAGGCTGCAGTGTTTGGAGAAGCCAAGTTCAAATGTGCATTAAGACTGTGCACTGCTCCTTGTGTGTGGAGCAGGCCACACCTTGCTGCAGGGTATGGGGGCTGCCACAGGTCTGTGAGTTCGTTCTGAGAAATAGATAAGGCAGGTCTTTAGAGTGTCACTTTAGCCTTGACTGGCACTTCCCAGGGAGGCCTCAGAAACCACTCCTCTCTCCCATTCAAACCCTAGAGAGGACTTGGTCATTCAGAGAACTCATGCCGCCAAGCCAGGCAGCTTTCTGGGGCTGCAGACCAAGAGACTTGGCCTTGGGACCCTAGGGATACACTTAGTAGAACCAGGAGAGAAGGAAAGAGGGGTGGTTGACAGCTCCAAGATCCAGGGGTCAGAGCATTCTCCAGCTTCAGATGGGCCATCTGAGGGACCCCAGTTCCTATCATGGTTTGGTCCTCTGGAGCAGCCTGGACATTGGAAATTTGGTTGGGTGACCTTCTGCAACCCTGATTTCTTTCTTTGTAAAATCATTTTTTGTAAAACAAGCTTTAAAACCATTGGACAGCCCGGCCAGAGTGGCTCAGTTGGTTTAGTGTCATCCTGTGCACAGAAAGGTTGCCAGCTCGATTCCCAGTCAAGGCACATGCCTGGGTTACGGATTCGATCCCTGTCCCAGTCAGAGCACATACATAAGGCAGCTGGTCAATGTTTGTCTCTCACATGGATGCAGAACAGTTAGCAGACGCCCAGATGACTGTGCCCCCTTCCCTCAGAGGGCACTCAGAACGCAGGGTGAGTATGAGGCTATTTCACTTCATTTGGGAGAACGGTTGCATTTAATGTCTGTAAAATAGACGGCTGAGAAAATACAGGAGGGGCTACTGTCAGCAAGTGCTTGGACCCAACCCAAACCATCCCAACTCCCTGATCCCACCTTATCTCATTAATGAAGGTGTCAGAGATCATTTGTTCATTTGTGAGAGGCATTGGAGTGGGGGGGTGACAGGAATTTTAGGGCCTAGCAGCCTGAGCACCTACCCTGTCTGCTGCTATGTTTCCTTGTTTGCTGGAGGATATTGACAGTCCCCACCCTCTGTGACCTTCATGTCTCATCCGTTCATTGAGGATAACAGAGGGCGCCCTCTTCAGTTTAATGTGAGAATTACATGAGGACAGCCTGGTGGCCAGAGTGCTCCCTAAATGGCTGTTCCTCTTTCACCCTGTCCCAGGGCCTATGCAGGAGAGCACCTAACAGGCTGCCTTTATTCTTCCCTCACAGAAGTGATCAATCAGAGGGCCCTGTACTTCTTCAACCTGACTTCCATGCAGGACTCGGAAATGATCCTCACGGCCACATTCCATTTCTACTCAGAGCCACGGTGGCCCCGCGCTCGTGAGGTGCCCTGCAAGCAGCGGGCCAAGAATGCGTCCTGCCGCCTGCTGCCCCCAGGCCTGCCTGCACGCCACCACCTGCTCTTCCACAGCCTCTCTCAGAACACGGCCACGCAGGGGCTGCTCCGAGGGGCTATGGCCCTGGCACCCCCGCCACGGGGCCTGTGGCAGGCCAAGGACATCTCTCCCATAGTCAAAGCGGCCCGCAGGGATGGCGAATTGCTCCTCTCTGCTGAGCTGGATTCAGGGGAGAAGGACCCCGGGGTGCCCAGGCCCAACCCCCATGCACCCTACATTCTCATCTATGCCAATGACCTGGCCATCTCGGAGCCCAACAGTGTGGCAGTGACACTGCAGAGATATGACCCCTTCCCAGCTGGAGACCTGGAGCCTGGCGCAGCCCCCAACAGCTCCACAGATCCCCGAGTTAGGCGGGCCACACAGGCCACGGGGCCCCTCCAGGACAACGAGCTGCCAGGGCTGGACGAGCAGCCAGCACAGGCCTCCCACGCCCAGCACTACCACAAGCACGAGCTGTGGCCCAGCCCCTTCCGGACACTGAAGCCCCGGCCAGGGCGCAAGGACCGCAGGAGAAAGGGCCAGGATGTGTTCATGGCCTCGTCGCAGGTGCTGCACTTCGATGAAAAGACGATGCAGAAAGCCCGGAGGAAGCAGTGGGATGAGCCAAGGGTCTGCTCCCGGAGGTATCTGAAGGTGGACTTCGCGGACATTGGGTGGAACGAATGGATCATCTCACCCAAATCCTTTGACGCCTACTACTGCGCGGGAGCCTGCGAGTTCCCCATGCCCAAGGTAGGGCGTGTTCTGCCCATTATTTAACTGTGATTCTCAGCTCTACCCCTACTACCAAGTTCCTCTGCCTTGTGACCTGTTTCCTGTCTGTCACATAGGGATAGGAACACCTCCCACCTGTTGGAGGCCTGGAATAAGTGGGTAGACAGAGGCCCCAGTGTGGCTGCCTATTGTGTGGGTATAGCTCACAGATGGATATGGTTGGGCTGTGTTTTTGAACATGATGACTTGATTGAATTTAAATTTTAAATCAGAACATTTCTGCTTTTGCAAAGGGGATAATGCCTCTCCTTAGGTGTGTATTCCCACAAAGTAACAATCTGCAGAGATTGAGTAGATGCTGCCCCCTGTAGACAAGACAAGTCTTCAAAGCACCCTCCTCGCAGGCTCTCTTCTTTGTTTCTGGCCTAGACCTCAGCATTGGTGTCTGTGACCAACACAGAGTTGGTTTCATTGGCTTCTCGGGACTCCCGCCTCCCTTCTTCTCACTCAGAGCAGGGACCCACAGGACAGCTAGCCCTCATGGTGCAGGAGCCTGCAGAACACACAGCATGGGGCTGTTTTACCCATTGTGCTGGAAATGTTTGCAGCCTCACTTTCCCTCCGAAGTGGGCTGTGGCTCTGTCTGTCCGTGTCCGCATCCTGAGCTCTGATGGCTGGCTGCCAGCTCACGTCGATCTTCGGTACACAGAGCGCACTTGCCTCTTGCTTAGCTCCACTGCTGGGTTCCGGGTCATGCCTTCCCTTCCAAGACAGGAAGTCAGTGCATAAATCCAATTTGAACCTCAATAAATCAGCCAGATGGGAAATCCCAGACCCAGTTGTGGGCAGCATTCCCCTGCTTGGGAATTAAGAGGCTTCTCCTCAAAGCTGTGCTTGGGCAAGAGAAAGGAAGGGAGGTGCCCTGCAGAGACAGGCGTCTGCTGGGAAGGTCCAGCAGATTCAGGACTCAGCAGGCTCCAGCTGGCCGACCTGCACTTCCCTCCTCATCCTGGCTGGTTGCATTGTCACCTTCCCTGACACCTGCCTGAATCCCACAAATCAGATGTCCCTGCCTCCCCCCACTCCCTGACGCCCACACGGGGGCTTTCTCTTCAACAGAGTAGACATAAAATTCCCGTCAGCAGCAAGCTGGAGCCTGCTCACCTGTCAGAGGTGCTGGAGGAGAAGCATTCTCTGTGTTTGCTGTGACCCAGAGCCTTCTGGGTGCGAGAGGCTGCCTGGGGGAGGAGAGAGCCAGTGTGGGCCCAGGGAGCTGGTTTCCAAGCCTGGCTGTGCTATCTAAGGGGTCTCAGTCAAGTTTCTAGTCATTTTACGCGTCAGTTTTTTCACCAGTAAAATTTAGGTAATACCCACCCCATAAGACTGATACGATGACAAATGGGGTGACGCGGGTGAAGCAGTGCCTGACACAGCAGTCAGACCTTCCCAGGAAATGCCAGTGCCCAGCCCATCTTGCTCGTGCACACACGTGTGCAGGCCTCCCCTCCAAGGCTGAGAGCACCCTCACGTGGAAGCAAGTCTGTCCTCCTGGGACTGTGAAACCCAGGCAGCTGGGGCCCCAGGCCCATCAGCAAGACATGTCCTTAGGCCTTCCCTCTACACGCTCCTGCCAGTTCCAGGTGCTTCTCAGGGATACGTGATGAGCAGGTGCCCCTAAGTGGCCAGTGCCATGTAGGCGATGTGACTTCTCTCTGAGAGGTCAGAGGGGCAGGAAGCCTGAGGCTCTGAGGAACCTCCCAGGGACTCAGTCTGTGGCTGACTTCAGAGGAAAGGGGTACCAGTCTGGGAATCTTACCTCCTCTTTTAGGTCGATGCCTTTTCCAAGGGCTGAGTCAAGGACATGCAGATGGCACAGTGGGTGGGTGAGGGCTGAGCGCTGAGGTAACAATGCTCCTTTCCCACCCGGCAGCTCGTCCGCCCCTCGAATCACGCCACCATCCAAAGCATCGTCAGGGCGGTAGGCATCGTCCCAGGCATCCCGGAGCCCTGTTGTGTTCCCGACAAGATGAACCCCCTTGGGGTCCTCTTCCTGGATGAGAACCGGAATGTGGTTCTGAAGGTGTACCCCAACATGTCTGTGGAGACCTGTGCCTGCCGGTAAGACCAGCTGCTCCAGGGTGGAAGGAAACCTCCACCCCGTGCCCCACCGGGCAGCGTCCTCGGAGCCTTGGAGTGAGAGCTTGACTAAGGGTGCAGCTGCAAGGCAGGACAGCTCACAGGCAGCCTCGCGGCGTCCCAGGAGGATCTGTCCCCCAGGGCATCGTTCTGGGGTTTTTATTGCCAGTGACTGAGCCCCTAAAATGCCAGACTCAATCCCCTGAAGGAACCTGGGAATCAGCCCAGCCTGAAGGCTGTCCACCACTCACCCCTCTGCCTTGAAGGCCTGCAAACCGAACATCCCACACTGTTGGCTGTTGTCATCGTCTCATGGCCTTCAAAGAAGACTGCACACCTGGGGACACTCGCTCCTTTCAGTGGAAATAGCCTCATTTAAGCAATCACTTTAAGACCCTTTGGGCCCCATATTAATGCTGGAAAGCAGGCCGTAAGTAATGGTAAAAATGGATGTTTTCCTTCAAACTCCACTGCAATGGCTTTTATACGTACAATATGCACATATAACCAATTTGGGTTCTTTTTCTTAATATATATTTTATTTTAAAACAAGAAAGGGAGTCATAACTACTCCCCCCAGAGGTAACTGTGCTGGGTAAGTGTGCATCGTTTGAATGTGCCTACTGAAATAACACGCAGTAATATCTTGGAATACTAAAAAATCAAGATTTTTATATTTTTATAAATTATACTTTCAGTGCTGTAGATTATGTATGTAATGTGTTTTATGGAAAGCTAATAAATTAAAGGCACAGTGGTATCTTTAAAACGGAATGTTACCCATTCCAAAATACTGATGGATCCCACCGGGGAGCATGCCATCTGGGTGGCTGCTGGGGACACAGCCTCCTTTAGGATCAACTGAGGCCCCTAGGCTGTCTTTGCCCCAAACTCTGGAAACCAGAGTTTGCCCTGCCCCCCAGTGCTGCCCACCCTCCTGTCCAGCACAGCAGCCTCAGGGAGCGCCCTTACACCCAATGACTGGGAGGCTCTGCGGCATCAACAGGAAGGCCTGCGGTGGCCTGGTCGCAGACCTTTCACTTGGGGTAGTTCAAGCAGGAGACTCAGCCTGCACAGTCACGAGTCCCTCCTGCGGTGCACGAGCTCCCCAGGGACCGGAATGCTGCTCTCTGTGCGTGTTCGTAGAAGGCCCACCCTGTTTCCTCATCAGCAACCCACCCTAAAATAGCCTCCTCCCAGTGGCTCCCTTAGCCCTAAATGGGCATCGGTTTACAGCTGTAGTGCCTGAGGCTGACTGGCGTTTTGAAAGGAGCATCTGGGTGTCTGACTGTCATTTGGCTGGGACCTGAGAAGAAAACAAGCCCCAGCCTTATTTGGAGGACACTGAGAAGCCAGGAGCAGTTGTCCATCAGGGGCCTTAGAGGAAAGAAGCCCAAGCTGTCTTTCTTAGGTTGGGCTCCTACACAAGGATGTATGAGAAGGCCTCCCAGGAGAAACAGGTGCAGAATGGGGAGAGCAGGGCTGGAGGGTAAGAAGCCAAACGTCCCAGCCTCACCTGGCTCCTCTAGGGACCTCTGGAGCTTAATTACACCATAGGGTTGGCCAGGCCCTGACCAGGGAGCGGGGTGGTCAGACCCTCCCCGGGCCGCCTCAGCGGGGGTGGGGGGTAGGGGGCAGAGAGGAACAGAAACTTGCAGGTCCCTGACTCCACACAGGCAGCCTTTGAAGAAGGCTGCAGTGGCAGCCACTGGACACAAGGCCGCTGACAAGAGGGGGTGCCCAGAACAGGTAGGCAGGGAGTCCTGAGGGCACCTGGGCAGAGCCCAGCAGTCTCTGCTCAGCATCTCCTTTGAGATGCTCCAGATGGCCTTGTGACAGGTGTGAACAGCTGCCCTGGGCACAGGGCCCTATCCCTTGACAGATCAGGTGCAGTGAGGGGAGTTGTCCTTACTCCTGCAGGTACTGTTCTGGGACTAACTCATTCATTTCAAGTTGCTGTGAACTGCTGGGACGTCTCAGGTGGGTCTGCTAACGTAGCGCTTGGTTTGCCATCTCTAACCCTTTTTAGGAGGTGACAAGATACAAGTTAATATTAGAATAAGTACAAAATACTGGGGCTTGATAAGGCTTCAAATGCCTTTTCTTCACAATGTCAGATTTCTTATTTTCTCTCTTCCCTTTAACTTTCTCTCATCAAATTGCTCTTTTTCCATTCCTTGGTGGAAATGGGGTGCCCTATAATGTTCTATCTTATTCTTTCGGTCATTTGCAGTTTCTGGAAGATCTTTTGAGTCACCCTAAAAACCTAGAACTCCTCTGTTTCATTTCTGGGTTAGTGGGGTGGAGGGAGCAGGCTGGGAGGGCCACCCTGGGCCCAGCCCTGAGCAGAGGGATAGATAGAACTCACTGGGGATAACTGTAGTGTGGAGGAAGGACTGGTGTCATCAGTGACCCCTCATATTTATAGAGCACCCGGCATCTCGTTAAGCCTCACAGAAACCTTACTACCCAACTGGTGCCTCAGAAACATAGGCTCAAGATGGGTAAGTAGAACAGCCACCCATGTCTTACCAAGACCAGAGCAGTGTGAACTTTGACACCCAAGGCTGCTTGATTCAAGACCTCCCAGCCAGTGACCTCACTGCCAGCCTATTAAGGTTGTCCCAATGGCACCAAATGACCTTGCAGTAAAACAAGGTCTAAAAAGAAATGTGTGTATGAAACAACTTTTTTTCTCCCTTAAAACCAAAATATCAACATCACACTGTCACAAGAGCAAGAGGTTCCAGTTGTGTGCATGGGTTCCTGAGGTCTCTCAACTGGCCCCGTGTTAGTCTGGAGAGAGCAGCGTGCCACCAGGCCCTATTGCTGAACTGACACATCCTCCGAAAGGGTGGGGCCTTACAGATTAGTCCATGTGACAAATACAAATGTACAACTGAGAGCTACAACATTTAAGGCTAGGAGAAAACTTTGAAAAACTGATACATTTTACAGAACAATTGGGGAAACTGAGTCCAGATACTACCAGGTGCCTTGCCTGAGGTATCCCAATAGGTGCCTCTGTATGTCTAATTCATTCATAAAATGTCATCAGAGCTGTCACCTATCACGAATGCTTCTGTGTCCAGGACGGAGACAGGGCCATGCTGGAAGGGTCGACAGAAGTCTGGGGTAGGGTGGGAGGATGTGAGGAAGGGACTCCCCAGGAAGAGGAATGGAGAGAGCTCCACCAGGATGGAAGAGCTGGACTTCTCTGTGGCATAAAGACATTACATGTACCACTTGAGCAAAATGCATTTGATCACACCCATGCCAAGGAGAGCTGAGGGAGTTTTGGTGGGAAGACCAGAAGGGCAGAGCCAGCTCTGAATATAAATTGTGCACCAAAACATTGAAGTTCAAGGCTATTTCCTTTTTCCAAAGCTGGAAACATAAAATCCTTCCCTGAAAAATGGATACTTCTGAGATTTCCACTCCCCTTCTCTCTTCTTCCTGAGATGATGCTTGTTCAAGCTTTGGTCCACTTTTCTTTCTCAGGTCTAATTCAATCCCAGATTCCTCCAGTCCCTCCCAGCAGTGCTGGTTGTATGAGTGGGGTGGGTGAGCAGAGGAATGGACTTGGTTATTTATTCAATTCTTTAGCACCTGCTAAATGCCAAAAACCATGCTAGGCAATATCTACATACTTTATCTCTTGGCAGGCTTATATGGATTTCCTCTTCTAGCAAAACCGATGTACAGACTTGAACATACATCAGAATCACCTGGAGGGCTTGGCTGGGTTGCTGGGCCTTGTCCCTAGAGTTTCTGACTCAGGCCAAGACTTGCATTTCTCACCAGTTTCCACATGCTGCTGCTGGCGGTCCAGGGACCACACTTTAAGAACCACTGTTCTAATAAATGTGCTAACCACCTGGGCACAGTCCTGAGACATGGAGTTTGCATTGGCTGAAAACTTACCTTGTGCCAATCCAAGGAAGATCTCAAGGAGGCCAAGCTAGAAGCTGGGTAGCGAGCCACCCCCTGCTCTGCCTGGCTCGTGCTTTCTCCTTACAGCTTCTAGGTGGGTCCAATCCTTATTCCTCTGAGCAACGTGTAGGTGACTGTGGAGCTTTAGAAACTCAGAGAGGGACTGGTGGTGTTCTCATAGTCAGGCCCCCCTAGGACGGAAGGAGTTCCCAACTCCTGGAGGGGGCTGTATCAGAGAACTTCAGGCAGATGTGTCCCACCTCCATAAATGAAGGCTGAGCTCAATGTCTGCTGGAGGGACGAGCTTCAGCAATCCTTGAAATAAATGGATGCCTTCAGTCTGTCTCTCTTACTCATTAAATTATACTTCTCAGAGCAATTGCATGTGATGACTCACAAGTCCTGGGAGAGATGATGTTACAGAGGCTTTGGTTAAAAATCACCACAGCACAGTAATGCTTACTATCTGGGCATCAAGTATAGACAGGGGCAAGGCTGAGCTGGCAGCTACTATACTCAGCCTGACCAACACACCCAGTAGAGCGCCCTGAGGTGTTGAAGGGCATATACAGAGATGAGCACGGAGGTCTGCCTGGAAGGAGCCTCAGCTTCACTATAAATGCAGGCCATCTCAGTGGGCAAACCAAATTGCAAGAAGGATGTTCCAACTCAAGCCAACAGCAGACAGCAGTCCTAGGGCCCTTTGTAGTGATCACCTGCTACAAAGCCCAACAAGTGCCAGCGCTCAGAACACACAGGCTGTGTGGTGAAGGGGAGTCCTGAGCAGAAGCCGAAAGGCAGTGGGGATTGGCCCAGGTGGAAGACAATGGGGAAGAGAGCATGAGACATCCCTAACTGTGGGCGCAGCCAAAGCATGGCTCTGCAGAGGGAAGGACAGAGCTGCCCCAGGGCGACAGAAGAAGTGACTGAACATCTGACTTCTCACTGACCAGAGCAATCGAGAGTGCTTACCATGTGCCCGGCTCTGTGCTCCCGGGGAACCCCAGACATCTGGATCTCTGGTGCCCTCCCTGGACACACAGCGAGCGCACCACCAAATACAGTTCCTGAGCACAGCCCTGGCCAGCCGGGGTGAGAGGTTGCTACTGCTGTACCTTCCGAAAGGCCGAAGTCCACACACTAGTGTGGCTCATCCAAATGTGGGGAAAGATTAGTCCAGCTCAGCTAGCCCTGCAAAGTAACATATTTTTTATCAAATGACTAAAGGCTAGAAAGAACTACTGGTGAGGGGTGGTAAGACAGGTGCTCTGGGCTGTTCTAATAGGAGAGAATATTAAAAGTGCATTTCAGGACACTAGCTTTGCAGTGTTTACCAATATACTTTGATGTACACATTCCACTTCTGATGAACTGTCTTAAGAAAATAATATAAAATATAGACTATAACAATGTGCATTGCAGCATTATCTTAACAGATAAACTAATTCCCTATAATTGGCAAATGTTGAATACTTTAAGATATATTCATACGGCTGGATATTAAGTCACTAAAAATGAAGTATATGAAACATTTTTCATGGCATATGGAGATACTTGTATAATCTCCCCCTGGTGACCATCTAAGCCCCTCTGAGGACTCATCCCAATGTGACTCTTTGGTTGCTGTCAGTGACATCACCCCCACCTAAGCCAATCAAGGCATTGCATGCCCCTGGCCACAGTGATGGGCTAGGGCGTAGGCAGATGACCCATGAGGAACAAGGAGACGCCATGAGACTGCCTGAGGCTTCTTGGAGAGGAGGCTTCTGCTCCTCCCGGCTGGTCTCAGACCTGCTGCAGCCTTCTTTCCAAGACACAGATGGAGCGCGAAGACTACACAGTGGAAGGCAGTTCTGAGAGTGGGAAAATATCACTAGAACTTTGCCTGTATCCTGGATCAGGCTGTGCCAAAGCCAAACCTTTGCTGAACTTGTCAGCTGTCGTTAGTTAGCCATACCCATTTTCCTTAAGCCTGTTTGCATTTTTCTTTCCTGCAACCTGCAACAGAAGGAACTCTATATGGGACACTTTCATTTTTATAAATTGTGTCAAAATACACATAACATAAAATTCACCATTTTTAAGTGTGCAGTTCAGTAGTATATTTAGTACATTCACATTGCTGTGTAAACATCACCACCATCTGTCTCCAGAACTCTTTCACCTTGCAAAACTAGAACTCTGTGCCCATTAATCAATAACTCCCCATTCTGCCTTCCCCTAAACCTCTGGTAACCACTATTCTATGCATTTGACTATTCCAGGTATCTCATATAAGTGAAATTATACAATATTTGTCCTTTTGTGACTGGCTTATTTCATTTAGCATGTCTTCAAGGTTGTGGCATATGCCAGAATTCCTTTTTTAATGCTGAATTATATTCCATTATGTGTATGTGTGTATGTATATGTACCAAATTTTGTTTACACACTCACACATCCGTGGACACTAGGGTTGTTTCTACCCTTTCGGCTACTGTAAATAATTCTGCTATGAGTGTGGGTGTACAAATATCTTTTCAAGACCCTGCTTTCAATTCTTTGGGAACGTACATAGAAATGGAATTGCTTAGTCATATGGTACACAATTTGGGGGAGAAGAGGAGACAAGAATAAGATATTTGATAGCTCAGTGAAAGCAGCCCCTCCATGAGGCCCCAGAAATGGAACGCTGCAGACAGGGAGGGCTTGGTCCTTTGTATGAGGACCCCCCATTTTCTGGGAGACACAGAACAAGACCCAAACCTTCACTAAGAGCCAGGGTAAGGGGATCTGTCCAGATGGACCATCTGTAGAGAAAGGTAACAAGGTCTCTGAAATCATTATCTTAATAGATAATGATTTCTTAACGAGGAAAGTGGGAATCTGAGCTAGTGACCCAAGCTCCCCATACAGAACCTAGAGTTTTGTGAGAGAAGGCAGAATGGGGTCAGAGTGTGACCACAAGGATGTGCCTTCTGGAGAATGGGAGTGTGCCTAAGAAAGCTGTGACGCTGGTGCACAAGGAGGACATCGCAGAGACCTGGGCAGTAACTTGGACTGCCCACGGCATCCCAGTGACTGTGCACAAACAGCTGTTAGATGTGTTGGAACAATCCCCAGCAGCAAAGCCAGGTGTCACTGAGAAGCAATAGCAGGTGGCACCTGCTAGAACCCCTCTCTTCCTGCTGCATTCCAGCATGAAGAAGCTGGACTGGTACCATCCCACCTCCATCTCCTTTGGACTAAATAAACCTACAGTGCACTTGACCAATTTAGGAAGGAGATGCCCTGGGAGGAGGAAACCTAGACTTCTAGATAATAGAAGGCTGCACACATTTATTTAAAAACAGTATAAGAGATGTGGACATATTGATACCCTGAGTTTGTGGGGCAGGTAATTCCAGAAATCCACACGCATGTTGCATTGCACAGTTCTGGGGAACCATCCACATCACAGACCAGCTACTCAGCCTTGTTCCCATGGAGCCTCCACGAGCAGATCTGGTGACTCCACAGGTGAACAAGTCTGCCATCCTTTATCTGAGGTCCCCACACCCCAAACTACCAGAAAACCTGAAGTTTCTTTTAACTCCTTTCATGGCAAAACCTGACCTGAAAGATACGTGTGTTTTTATTTGTTTCACTGCAGGAATATTAATGTTGCTTCCCCAACCCTGCTGGAGAGTCACAGTATATATGCCACACTGAATCCCCCAAATCAGAAGCTTTCTGAATTTGAAAACACTCCTGGCCACAGGGGTTTTAAATGGGAGACTGGAGCTGTACATATCTCAGTGTTAGCTAGCGGTGGGCACCACTGGGTGATAAGATTGTAGTTTATTTTTATTTCATTCTTCAGAGTGTCTTGCATTTCCCTATTATCTGCACTATATATTATTGTTATAATCAGGAAAGAAAATCTGTCATTTAAAAAACAACAACAACAAAAAAACTTCAGGCAACAGCCCCTTGAGCTCCCCTGAGCACATTTGGGCTACCCCCCTGCAGCCCTGGCTCCTCCTCCAGCTTGACAGATTCCTGGGCCGCCTCCAGGGACTGAAGGGTGGTGTGGGGGTCTTGCCTGCAGCTCCTCCCAGCCCACTGCACTTCCCCTGCCCCCTGCCCCTGTGCCAGTGCAGGAGTTCTTGCCTTGAGCTGGCCCAACACCCAGGATGCTTCCTGCCCCCATTCCAAGCAGCACTTCTGAGGCCACACCCTTCTCATGCATCCTCCCCTGGCAGTGTCCCGAAGGATAGGGACAGTAAGCTCTGTCCAGGTCTGGCCACTAGGGGACTCCTGGTTTTGCCCTGCCCCCATCAGGGGTGGGAGAAAAGCTGGGTGCACACTGAGATCTCTGACCCCAACCTGCTGAGGCCCCTCCTGCGTCTCCAGGAAAACGCTGAGCTCATTGCCGCCCTCCCCAGCAGCACCACCAGCATAGAAACTTCATGTGCAAATCTTCGTCAGAGTAGACCCCCAGAGCATTTTAAACAAGGCTCAGTCTTTGCCTTGTTCAAACCCACACCTGATGGAGATGGACAAAGCTTAAGTGTGGGCATGATGTTCTTAAAATAGCAAAGACCTTGGGGCTTGGCAAGACGCTGTTGGGCTGTGGTTTGCTAGCTTCCTTAGGCCAGGGGTCCACCTCTGGGTATGTACCAGCCTCAGAGCTCCACTCCCCTGCCTTGTCTCCCCAGACTGCATGATTCTCCTGACAGGAATGTGGTCCAGGCAGCCTCCCCTCTGACATGAGCAAAGACCCCACACACAAGGCCAGTGACAGAGCACTTTGGGGGTCCTTGGCGGCCGGCCTGGGTGTGTGTGCGGTATCCCTGGAGAGCAGGGCTTCCTCCTCGCTCCCCCCTCAGTCAGACCTGGACAGAGAAGTGACAGACTAAAAGCAGCCCCCAAACCGACTAGGATACAGAGACGGCCGTGAATTCCAGCACGTGTGTACCTACACCCACACACTCTCCTTGGAATCCGACCCTGGAAACGCGGAGTGACTTACTCCAGATCCCTCTGGGAATGAGGGAGGGGGCTGGATCGGAACCCTTCTCTCATCAGACTCCGAAGTCTTCACCGCCTCACTGAATCGTGTGCCGCATCCTCGTGGTTTCTAATGCTCGGGCGTGGAGAGCTCAAGCTGCACCTAAGGTTCTGACATCACAGGGAGCAGGCCTCTCACTAACCTGCCACGGCCCCACCCCACCACCCACTCAGGGAGTTTGCAGGGACTTCTGAGGGCTTCGTGTTGCTTCTATATTTGGAGGACTTTTTGGTCTTATTTGTTTCCTGGATCCCTTGTTCTGTGGCCCAAGAGATAGAGCATATGTCACCCTGTCTTGAGATTCTTCTGAACAGAACTGGAAAGGAAATGAGCAAAGATCCTAATTAGGGGCGATAACCCCACAGGGAACTCGGGTTCTTTGCAGCAGACTGTGCTCTTCCCACAGCCTGTGTGTTTGTCAGATGTTTATAGAGTCTTCATTAACCTAACACTCCCTTAGATAAGAGGTTGGAGAGGCACTGAGGACCAGATAAGAACAAGTGGAGGACACTCCGGGACGGCGGGTGAGAGCCTGGGAACTGGCCAGGGGGCTTGGTGCAGAGTGTTCAGCAGGACAATGCTGGCCTGTGCCTCCCAGGCTCCTCCCCACACCCACTAACACAAGGTGGCCACCAGTAGTCTCCTGTCCAGGGGCACTGTGCTGTCCCAAGATGTGCCACAGGGTACTGTTGGTGGCCCTGCCTGTGCTCTACTTGCTGGCCTGCTCTGGGCAGGGGAAGCCTCTGGAGAGCCGGGTCCGGGCATCAGACAGGGGAGATACCCACCAGCTGCTAGGGATGGCCGGAGGTGAGCAGGAGGGAGGCACCTTCGACCTGAGGATGTTCCTGGAGAACATGAAGGTGGATTTCCTGCGCAGCCTCAACCTGAGCGGCGTCCCCTCCCAGGACAAAACCCGAGCAGAGCCGCCGCAGTACATGATCGACCTGTACAACAGATACACCACCGACAAGTCGTCCACCCCTGCATCCAACATCGTGCGCAGCTTCAGCGTGGAAGGTAGAATCGGCTCTGCCAGGGCCCCTGAGGGTTGGGAGTTGGGGGGACTCTGGTCCACAGCTTCACTGCCCAGTATGGGGGCTGCTGCCCACATGAGGCTCTTTAAGTTTCAATTTAAATTAATTAAGATAAAATAAAATGAGTAACTGAGTTCTTTAGTTTCACTAGCTTTGATTCAACTGCCTGCAGTCCTGTGTGGCTAAGGCTGCCCACAGGGCTCTGCAGCTAACAGAGCGTCTCCATCGTGGCAGAAAGCTCCCCCGGGCAGCTGCGCTCTAGGAGATTCTCCCTCTCTGAGCCCAGAGCCACCTTTAGCTCAGCGGGAGCTGCGGGAACGTAGGATCCCTTCGTTCCATCCCTCCTTTTCCTCCCCCTTTCCTTAATGCCCCCTTTCCACTCAGAAACAGGCTACTCATTTGGCCTTGAACCACTGGTATATATTTAAACTGAGAGAACATCTCTCTTGTCTCTCTCATGAAAAGTTGTCAGAGATTCAGATAAATTCTTCTGAGAGATAAACATTGGAGAACTACTTAATTCTTTTCTAAATATAAAGTAATTTCCTGAGGTAGGGGGACCAGACAATGAGAAAGGCAGACTTAGGGCTTGCGCTCACTAACACACAGTAGGGGAAATGATTCGGAGAGCGGGAAGCCAGCTAGCAGGTGCTGGGGGGACTTGCCCAGGGCCTAATCGTTAGGCAGCTGGATTCCGACCCAGGCCCGCCTGTCTGCAGAGCTCCGGGCTCTCCAGCTGCTGCATTCTTCCTCTGAACAGCCCAAGGCACAGGGCCTCGCTGGTGACTGGGCTGGAGCCCTGTAACCTCGCAGGCCTTACTCACGCTGCCTCAGTGCTCCAGCATTGTCCAGGTCCTGGAAACAAGTGCTCTGATCAGACCCCAGCTCTGCCTGTGGACAGCACTCTTGTGGGGGCCAAGTGTGCTGCCCTTCGCAGACCCCACAGACAGGAGGGAGGCGCAGGGAGGGGGGCGTTTGCTCCTAGATGTCTGATGCGGCCCCACAAGCCACTAAGGCCTCCACAGCCACAGTGGAGCACAGTAGGTCACTAGCGCACTGCTCACAGACACCCCATTACTCAGAGATGCCAGTGTCAACGCACTCTGTAGGAGCTGGAATAGCTGGGAGGCGACTGCAGGGAACTGGGACAGGCCAGGCGCTGTGGGGGCAGGGCATGTACCGGTGGGTGGAAGGTCTGGGGAGGGCACAGAAGAATAGACTGGGCATTGAGCATGAGCCAGGACAGTGCTGGGGAAGTTACTGCTCCATCCTGCTAAAGCCTCACATCAACCCAGGGAGGCAGAAAAGATGCACCCCATTCTATAGTTGAGGAAACTGAGGCTTAGAGAGACTCAGGACTTCTCCAAGGCCATAAGCCTAGGAAGGGGCAGAGTCAGGATTGGCACTTTAGTCTGTCGGACACCAAAACTTGCTGGTTTTCATGACAGCACACAGTCTCCCTTCAGTTGGCATAGTAAGTGCTCACAAACGCAACTTCTCTTCCCTTTTGTGACTGAGCCATGGTCTAATGCAGACAAGATGATGGCCACATGCCAGCCAGAAGTGGCACCAAGACAACAGTGTGGCCAAAGGCAAGTCCCATTTTTGCCTGACATATAACAAAGCAGTTGAGGCTAAATTTTTTTCCCCTCAAACTTTAAAAAAATCATCTACTTTCACTCTGAAGTTACGATTACAAATGATTTTTACATCATTTAGATGCTGAGATTTTAATATCGCCTTAATGTTAGAATTTGAGAATTTGACCTTCCCTCCCAGGATTTCTCCTTTACAATCGTACACTCAGGATCAGCACTCAGGAGATGATAGTTTTATTGCTCTTCTATTTGGTTCTTTTTTAAAAGTGAAGGTCTTTGCAGAATGCATGCACTTTGGAAGCTAAACACCTTAAACCCAGTCTCCACTTCTGTAAAAGTGAAATAATAATTAGATCCTCACAGGGTCAAGGTGAAGAGTGCAGTGAAATATGTGTGCAAAGTCCCTAGTGCAGTGCTGGGCACCTAGTAATGCTCAATAAACACCTGGACCCCTTCACTCCAATGCCAGCCATCTCCTGCATCTGCTTTTCTTTGCAAGATCCTAAATGTACCTTTCAAAAAACTCTTCTAGAGCAAAGGCTTAAGTGAAACCAAATAGAGATCTGACAGTGCTACCCAGATGCCCTTTCATCCAAGCCGTGAGTCTCAACTTTGTTGCCATGATGCCCACCACTGTGTGTCTGCATTTCAGATGCCGTCTCCATGTCTGCCACAGAAGACTTCCCCTTCCAGAAACACATCTTGCTTTTCAACATCTCCATTCCTAGGCATGAGCAGATCACCAGGGCAGAGCTTCGACTCTATATCTCCTGCCAAAGCCACGAGGACCCCTCTCATGAGCTGCAAGGAAACATGGTCATTTATGATGTTCTGGATGGAGCAGACATGTGGGATGCTTCTGCAGGAGCCAAGACCTTCCTGGTGTCCCAAGACATCCGGGACGAGGGCTGGGAGACCTTTGAGGTCTCCAGTGCTGTAAAAAGGTGGGTCAGGGCAGACTCCACCAAGAGCAAAAACAAACTGGAAGTGACCGTGGAGAGTCACAGAAAAGGGTGTGACAAGCTGGATATCAGTGTCCCCCCAGGCTCCAAAAACCTGCCCTTCTTCGTTGTCTTCTCCAATGACCGTAGCAATGGGACCAAGGAGACCCGGCTGGAGCTCAGGGAGATGATCGGCCACGAGCAGGAGAGTGTGCTCAAGAAGTTGCCCAGCAGTGGCCCAGCGGGGGCTGGTGAGAACAAGGGCGAAGGGTACACGGAAGGCCACGTGGCCGTGGGGTCACCCTTAGCCAGGCGGAAGAGGAGCGCCGGGGCCAGCAACCACTGTCAGAAGACCTCCCTGCGAGTGAACTTCGAGGACATCGGCTGGGACAGCTGGATCATTGCGCCCAAGGAGTACGATGCCTATGAGTGCAAAGGGGGCTGCTTCTTCCCACTGGCCGACGACGTGACGCCCACGAAACACGCCATCGTTCAGACTCTGGTGCATCTCAAGTTCCCCATGAAGGTGGGCAAGGCCTGCTGTGTGCCCACCAAACTGAGCCCCATCTCAATCCTCTACAAGGACGACATGGGGGTCCCCACCCTCAAGTACCACTACGAAGGGATGAGCGTGGCAGAGTGTGGGTGCAGGTAGTGCCACCCGGGGCTGGGGAGGCGGGGGCTGTAATGAGAGGCCCTGCGGTGGGGACCAAGCCCGTCTGCATGCCAGCCTGGAGAAGGAAAGGGGCCTGTCACGTCCTCTGGGCAGTAAGGATCTGGAGAGAAGAGGGCAGCTGGAGGGCTACCGGGGTGGGAAGGGAGATGATGAAACGGGACAAGAGAAAATAATCCTGAGCCGGCAGAACTCTGAGCAAAGCTGAGCCAGAGGAGTATCAAAGGGTGGGTGACATGTAGCGATTTATAAAAATGAAAGGAGTTGAGGGGGAAGGGGCTCATTCCTATTACCTCAGGGGGTGTGGGAAAGAAAAGTGCTCTACACCAATCATTTCACATATTCCCAGAACCCAGTGAGACAGGTGTTATGACCCTCATTTATATATGTAGAACCCCAAACTCGACAGGTCAAGCAGCACCGGTCAGTTGCCCGACTCCATCTCACAGGTTTCCATAACGCTGTCTGTCTCCAATGCCTAGGACCTTCCCAAGTGCCCCATCGCAGCCTAGCAGGCCCCCTGGTAGCTGAAGGTCAGTTAGATGCTGGGAGGTGGGGAGTGCCGGCACTGGGCTGAGACTGGCCAGTACTCACCTATGTGACCGGTTTGCCTGTTACATCCAGGGCAAGTACGAATCAGTCTGGGCCGATTCAGGGGCCAAAGCTTTGTAAGATCACCCCAGAGTTACTGAGAAGCTACCCCCTAAACCACCTGCAGGGTGGAGAGAGTGCAGGACAGCAATGCTGGGGCCACAGTGGGCATTGACCTAGCTGCTTTGACCTGCTGGCACAGTGCTTGTATGCCCAGCAGTTCACACGAGGCCACCTGCTGCCTGTGGACTCACACTGTGGGGTGGCTTGGGAGGGGCAGACATGGTTTGCCGTGGGGACCGGGGGCTCTCTGACCTGCTTCTCTGCAGTTACTTGCTCAGCATAAGCAGCTCATCATCATAGCACACTGTGGCTCCATCCCAGGGCCTCCTAGGAGACAGGGCTCTCAGGAGACCTCAGGTCCTCGTTGGCTCAGCCAGCTCTGCTTGCATTCCTGACCTTGGGATCTAGGCCCTGTCCTGGGCTTGGCCCGGGTCTGCCCTCGCTGATCCAGGAGAGGACAGCGTTTCTGTTTCCTCTGAACTTCATCCCCCACTCAAGGCACCCAGAAGGGGATGGAGTGATGCCGAGTCTCGAAGTGGTGAGGAGTCTGCCCCATGGCTCTCTGACTGCTAGCCAGGCAGAGTTTGCAGGAAGCCTAGAGAGACCTCAGCCATTCCCACCTGTGGAAGTGCTCAGCGTATTTAAAAAAAAAAAAAAGAATAAAGGTTTGTGCTAAATGTTTACATGGAGCCAACGAACAACTTTAACATAAAAATGCAATAGAACATCATTGTTTAATTACTGGAGTTATTGAAAATACTAATTCCTGGTACGACAATGTTGCTCAATCATAAAGATGGGTGATGGATATCTTCTAGTCCCAATGGTGTGTTTCTATGCCTGCATCAAAGTTTTACTTGGAAATAAAGTCAAATGTCTAATCTGTGTCCTTTTGTGCATATGAGACCTGGGCCTGATGGTCCCTCAACCCCACCCTTGCACCACCTCCCCTACAGGCCCTTCTTTCCATGGGTGGGTGAAGGGGAGGGAATGGAGGTGCCCCGCCATGGGGCAGGGGACATGTGTGAGCAACATCCCTGCACGTGGCGGGCGGACAAAATGTCTCTGTATGGGCGTGTGTGAGTATGCGGCCTGGGCATAAGAATGACTGTAGGTATTTGTAAGCGACCAAGGATAGTTAGCCACCATGCCACCCTCAACCTCCCCACATGTCAGGGGACAGAGGCCCTGGCTCCTGCTAAGAGAGGACATTTAGCCCTAAGTCATCTTTACCTGGCATCCGGGGCCTGCACGGTTCTAGCATCTGCCCTCACTATGCCCCCGCACAGCTGCCCAGCTCCAGCCAAACACCCTCAAGAATACTCCCTGTCCTCAGCCTTCAAGTGACTGCCTTAACTGCCTCGAGCCCAGTGCCACAGCCCAAGTCCACCTTCTGGGACCCAGCTCTAGCATCACCCCTCTGGCCCCTCTCCTGACACTCGGGCTGATCTTCCTGACCCTGAGGACCTCTACCCTGCTTCTCTCTCACAGTTGTCACTGGCTACGAAAGGAACCTGAGAGCCTCTTGTCCTGAGCCTCCAGTGGCAGCAAGTCCCCTGGGTCAAGGATGAGAGCCTCTGGTCTCTGTCACTCCTGGAGGGCTGAAGTGGCCTGTGCTCGGGACAAACTGGCCTGGACGAATGTGCTGGACAGGACATGCACGAAGCCCCAAGAAATGTGCTCGGGCTGCATTCTTCCGCCAGTGTCCCGGCGCTGGGTCACCCACCAGAGCCCGGAGGCAGCAGCACCACCTTCTGGACACTGCCATGCAGCCAGTTAGCCCTCTGCCTAGGGACCGCCCTCCCTGTCGCCTGTGCCATGTGTCCTGAGGCGTGTGCCTTTCTGCAGGGCAGTGAAGTTGTCACCCCCACACGTAGGAAGCTGAAGCCCAGCAAAGTGAGGACTTGGCAAGATTGATGGATGTCCCATGCCCCTCACGTGACCTACTGTCCGGAGTGACAAGGGGAGAGGCAGGCTCAGGGACTGGAGCAGAAGCCACAGGCAGACACAGCGAGACAGCGAGATGGGAGCGGAGAGACTGTGAGGACAGCCAGAGAGGGAGGCTGGGCACCCCCAGCACAGGCTGGCTCAGACAACAACCACCACATGACAACAGACATTTAAATCCCAACCTGTACAAGTGAAAAGGTGATGGGGGCGTGTGGAGGCCTCGCCTTTTGCTCAGAGCCACTTGCCAGGGACTGCTGGAGCAGCACTGGGACCCCAGTTGTGACACCATGTCCACATTCTCTCTGCTGCACTGGTCTCTGTCCTGAAACCTCCCTCAAGGTCTGGGCCACAGCCACAGCAGTGGAAGGAAAGAAAGCTGGGGCACGAATCCGAGGACCCCGACAGAGCCTGTGTTCTCGGGCAGGGCTCTCTCCTGTCCGCCTTGTTGGGTCTCAGCCCCGCCAGGCGCCCGTATGGCACTGTTTGCTGGAGGAGGAGGGCCCCTCCTCTCCCGTTTGCTTAACGATCTGTTCACACAGTCGCTAAACACTGTGGCTCCTACCTCTTCTCTCGGATTCTGCCACAGTTGGGGGAAAGAGACTCCCGGGTCAATTCCTGCTGTAGCTTTTACTTTTCTAAGCCCAATTTAGGCACAGCCATGTGAGCTGGGCCATACAGGTGAGAGAGTGAGGTCACCTTCCCCCGAAACCCTTTCATCATATACTAGGGGTTTGGATCCACATCCTGCTGGTCTGACCAGCTCCCTCTCCCTGGACATCATTTTCTTCCCAGAATGTCCCTCAGAATTCTGCTCTGCCTGCCAATGGGGCCTCTGCCTCTGGGCCCATCTCAGAGGCTCTAGACAGCTCCCATTCCATCCCCCCGGGGTGGGGGTCCTCGCAGCAGGGGAGGAGGGAACGGAGGCCCAGAGGGGTAGACATGCTGGCACAGGCACTCAGTGGGGAGCCTGGACAAGCGCACACCTGTGGGTGCTCCCTCTGTCCCGACAGCTCCTGCAGCAGACCCTGGCTTTTTGGTCTGACGCCACTTGGTGTGAGGAGAGCCAGCAGCATGGCTCCCTGTAGCCCGCGGGACCCCTGCTTGGAGGGCTCGAGCGCACACAGCTGCAGGGTGTGGCCTGGGCTGGGCAGTGGCGCAGGGCTGCTTGGCTGCATGTCCTACTGTCGCCTTCCTAAAATTTATAACATTTTTTGACAAGGGCCCCACATTTTCATTCTGCAAAAGATGTAGCCGATCCTGAATGCATGTGCGTGGTTGGCACCACGGTTTCCCGAGTCCCAGGTCACTCTGGAGGCCACTGCAGGCCTCGACATTGACTGGGTCTGGTGGGATAGGGAGTCCGAGCTTTGCCGCTGAGCGCTAGCCCCAGTGTTTGAGAGAGGGGACCACCCTCCTCCCCCGTGAGCAGTTGAGGAAGCCCAGAGGCTTCTCCGATTTGTGACCAAAACAACCCAGTTCAGCTCCAAAAGGCCGGTCTATTCCAGCCATATAGCAGCTCCTGGGTCCCCCAGGAACCTGGGAAAGTCGGGAGCAGCCTGAGGTGAAGGGTCTCGCTTTTCCCAGACTCACCGTAGTGAGGAGACCGGAGACTACGCACAGGCAGGCAGAACTGCACACGGAGGGCAGTGCATGTTTTGAAACTTCTTTCCTTTCCAAATGGAAGCGTCCACCCCAGGCAGAAATCTCACGCTGTTGGCCTCAGCATCCCTGAAGCTTCTCACGCAGATGACCACCGCCCACACAGGGCGCCTGTTTCATCAGAGCATGACTCTGCTCCTCGGGAAGAAGTTCCTGAGCTGGGGCCAGAGTCCACTTCTCCGCATCTCCTGGGACTGGGTGTCCCGCCTCCCTCCCGGCCCTGCCTCGGGGCCCTCTCCATGGTGCTGAGGGGCCTCTGCTGGGCCAGGCGAGGCCGAGCAGGCCGAGGGGGCCACGGGCCTTCTCCAGTCTGGATCTAAGTGAACAAAGTAAGGACAACAAGATATTGTTCACATCAGCCAAATGCGGTTTGTGGGGTTTTCACGTCTCCCCCATTTTAAAGAAAGAATGAGGAGCGTAGGTAAGAGGCTTTTTAACAGTAATGCCCAGCCCAGCCAAAGAGGCTCGGTTGATTGTCAAGCCATGCAGAAAGGTTAAGGATTATAATAATAGTGATGATAAAATAATGTCCAGGTGTGGCAAAATAAGATGCTGACAACTTTGCCTTGATTTTCAAAATGATTTGTGATCAATTATAGGTTTATGAAATCCCATGGCCCTGGCTCATCTTAGGTTTGGTTCCAACCCACACACCAGGGGGTCCCACAGCCAGGTGCCTACTGATGCCACCACACCTGTGAAGGGAACCAGTCTCACTCAGCCTTCACCCGGGACTTGTCAACCCCCCTGGGCCCAGCTCCAGCCCCGGTCTCCAGGGCCCAGCAAACCATGTGACCTTCCGCTGTGCCTCCCCCCGCTGGCCCTCCTGCTCCAGGCCGAGAGAACCCACCACAGGCACACCTACGATGCCTGTTTGCTCGCTCCTCTCTGACTTTGACCGTGACCCTCATCGCCACATATGACTTGGGACATAGCCTCTGCATCCTCACATGGCCAGGCATGCTCTGCCTCCTACTCAGGCCAGGGGACCCACATAGTTGCCCACCTGCCCACCTGACTCCCTGCCAGAGAGGGAAACAGATGGGGCCTGTTGTGTCCAAAACTCCAGGAAAGCAAAGATATCAATAAGATGCAGCAGGCAGGGCCAGGCCCCTAAACAACAAGGACACGTGCTCACTTGGGCAGAAATGTAGGCTTAGAAGCATTGAGCTGCCACTTCCAGAAGGGGCTTGGGAAATGGTTCTTGAGTCCCCAGTCTGGGGCCTCTGAGGCTCAGGATTCAGGCACTCTGTAAGGCTCAGTGAAGTGGCAGTTAGTACTATTAATCAAGAGATGCAGATAAGAACTGAAGAGTTCTGGTGAAGAGCTTCACAATGCTCATATTCTTTGATGTAGGAATCCTGACTCTGAGTCTCCATCTAATTTTTTAATTTTTTTATTTACGTATAGTTAGTACACAATCTTATATTGGTTATGCTAGTTTCAGGTGTGCAATACAGGGATTCAATATTTTTGTACCTTACAGTGTGATCACCCCACTAATTCTAGCCATTGTCCGTCACCCTGTAAACTCATCACAATATTCTTGATTACATTCACCTCCCCCTTCACCTGTCCCCTCATCCTTCCCTTCTGGTAACCATCCCTTTGGTCTCTGTTTCTATGAACCTATTTTGTTTTTGTTTTTTGTTTTGTTTTGTTTTTAGGTTCCACATATAAGTGAAATGATACTGTATTTGTCTTTCTCTGACTGACTTATTTCACCTAGCATAATACCCTCTAGATCCATCCATAAAAATGGCAAGATTTCATTCTTTTTATTGCTGTGAAATATTCCATTGTGTGTGTGTGTGTATAATATCTTCTTTATTTATTGACCTATTGATGGATACTTAGGTGACTTTCATATCTGGGCTGCTGTAAATAATGCTGCAATGATATATCTTTTCAAAGCAGTGCTCTCGTTTTCTTTAGTTAAATACCCAGAAGTAAGATTGCTGGGTTGTGTGGCAGACCTATTTTCAGTTTCTTTTGTGGGATCTCCGCACTGCTTCCAGAGCGGCTGCAGCAGCTGGAGCCACACCAGCGGTGTGCAAGGGTTCTTGCTCCCCACCCTCGCCAGCGTGTTGTTTGCTGACGTGTTGATAACAGCCATTTTATGGGTGTGCGGTGTGATCTCATCGTGGTTTTGATTGCATTTCCCTGGCGGTTAGTGATGCTGAGGACCTTTTCATAGTTCCGTTGGCATCCGTCTGCCTTCTTCGGAGAAATGTCTTTTTATGCCTTCTGCCCATTTTTCGATCAGATTACTTTTTGTGATTGAGTTATATGAGTTTCTTGAAAACAAACCCCTTCACAATTGCATCAAGAAGAATAAAATACCTAGGGATAAACTTAACCATGCAAGTGAAAAACTTCTACTCTGAAACTCTAAGACGCTGAAGGAAGAAACTGAAGCGACGCAGGTGCGTGAAGGAGGCTCTGTGCTCGTGGCGAGGGCGGGTGAACATTGCCGAAACGACCGCACCGCTCAAAGCAGCTTCAGACGCAACTCAAGCTCGGTCAGAGTGCCCATGTCATTCTTCTCAGAGCTAGAACAAATCATCTTAAATCTGATATGGATCCACAAAAGACCCAGAAGAGCCCCAGCGATCTTGAGAAAGAACAAAGTTGGAGCTTTCATGCTACCTGATATCAAGCTAAATTACAAGGCCATAGTAATCAAAATAGTGTGATACTGGCACAAAAACAGGGTGCCTAGAAATAAGCCCTCACTTATATGGTTAACTAATCTTTGACGAAGCAGGTAAAAATATGCACTGGAGGAATGACAGTCTCTTCAACACATGGTGTTGGGAAACCTGGACCGGTGCATGCAAAACAGTGAAACTGGACCACTCTCTTACACCATATACAAAAATAAACTAACAATGGGTTAAAGATTTAAATGGAAGTCTTAAAACCATAAAACTCCTAGAAGAAAACATAGGAAGTAAATTATTTGACATCAATCTGAGTAGTATCTTTTTGGACACATCCCCTTGAGCAAAAAAACAGGAGAAAAATAAAGAAATGGGACTACATCAAACCAAAAGCCTCTGCACAGCAGAGAAAACCATCAACAAAGCAGAAGTTAACCTACTGAATGGGAGAAGGTATTCACAAACCATATATCCAATAAGGGGCTGATATCCAAAATATATGAGTCTCCATCTGAAAATCTATTAAATATGAAGAAACCTTTATGTTCACTGAATGGGGCTTTGCATAGTGAAAAACAGGAAAGTAACTAAAAAGACCAACAAATAGGAGTATAATGTATTGAACTACGATCAGTTCTTTTCCTCTTTTTTCCTGAGACTGATTCATGGTTAGACTAGAGAACATCAGTGTTTTCTGCATAAGTCGCTGGAGCAACAGCTGAGAGGCAGCAGCAGGACACATGCCTGCTGAGCTCAGAAAGGAAACCATGCAGCGTGTTAGTCTCAGGTCACCCCTGGAAGCCAGCCTCTGGTTACACTTAAAATGACACAGTTTTGAATTCAAGCAGGGCCAGACCAGGAGTGACAACCCTCTCACCCACATGTACCCTATGCCCCCGGATGGATATGTGGGCACACATGTGCATGCACATACCACACACATGCACACATGCACGTAACACACTACCCATGTGTGCACATCACACACAGCACCCACATGCACGTGCTCAAGCATGCGTGTGTGCCTTTGATCCAAAAATAAGCAAAATCACCAGAACTTCCTGACCCATTAGCAACGTCTGACAGTGCAAAACAGCTCAGAGGAGACACCCTTTCTTAGGAGAACTGAGAGAGGCAGAAGGAGAGGAAAGAATGCATGAGGATAGTCCAGCTTACATTCAGGGCCAAAGTATAATATAAATAGAGAATTAGCCACTAACGGCTTTCTGTGCTCAGCTTTATTCATAATCCTGAAAGTGATAATGAGACTCCATTCTCTCCTTATTTACTAGTGTGGATAAATGAAGCCACGTGAGACTATAACAGGTGGGCGCTGGCGAGGAGGGAAATGATCACGGTTATAGGTGGCGGGCCGGACTGCCAGCAGATTTGGTCTCCCTGGGTGCAGTTCAGCAGCATCAGTTAGAGTGGAGAGATCCAGAAACTTCATTTGTGTATCCACTCTAGCAAGAGCCCATGAGCAGAGAGGCATGCTCAGACATAGCTCTGTGACAGTGCTGTGATCCTGGGACACTGGTGCTGGCCTTGCAGTGGTGTGGCGAGCCCACCCAGAGCCCCCTAGGACTGTCTGCTGACAGCTCACAGCCTGCCTCTCCCCAAGAATTGTCCCTAGTTGCCTACAGGAATTAGCTTGTCCTGGTTATGTCACCTCCCCAGGGACAACCTCTATTCAGTGACTGGTTGTGTGGGATATCAAGGCCTGGCCCCTGGCTTCAATTTGGGGTGATTCTGAAGGGTCATTCCTGCTCCACAGCTCCCCTTGGAATGGGGCGAGGCCCCTGTTGCAGCTGCATCCCACTCAGCTTCTCCCTCTTTCCAGTGCAATGTCCTCGCCTTGCTGACAGTGCAGCTTCCTGTCCCTGCTCTATCTTCCCCTGGGACCAAGCATCCATCGGTGGGTGAACAGCTGACTGAAGGTAGTACATGCATTTGGTGGGATAATGCAGAGCTATTAAAAAGCTTACTGGCCCATGTGCAGCAGTATGTCTAGATATAAAAAACATAATGCTGAGTGGAAAGCAAATGCCCAGTGAATGCCCAGTGTGATGTTTATTACATTAACGAAAACCCACACAAAGACTGCATGCATCCCAGAGAGATGCTTACATATGAGGAAGCCATTTATAAAAGCACTAGAAAGGCACACAGTAAATAGAAAGATGGTGAGGAATATCAAAAGGCATTTTGCTTTATCTATAAACGTTTGTTTTCCTTATTTCAGTAATTTTTTAAAAAAGAATACATACACAGAAATAAGAATGGAAATAAACATGTTGAGATTGTTGGTTTGGGATGACTTAAATATAGGTGAATGTTTTGTTTGGGATTTTAAGTAATTTTTAGTATATTTTAAATTAAAAAAAAATTTAAAACAAGAAAAACATTCTGCAGTCATAGCCTCTGAATAGGCAGATTACTCAACTGTCAGCTTCTGAATTGGGGTATCCTTCGGTCTGGCCCTACTTACTGGACTTGCACAGACTTGACTTCTCTCTCTAAGGCCTCTAGATCCTGGGACTTCCAGCTTTCCCATAGTGAGTACTCATGGGTTTGCCCAAGCTCTGAAGACTAGGCCTTCAAAAGGCCTTCATTTCCCTAACATACATATCAGTTAAGAATGCTCTCAGCTGTAGGCGTTAGAAAACTTGACTCAGTTGCTAGGAAATTTGCTTTTCTCAGACAACATGGTTCTGAAGGTGGGCAGCTGCCTAGAACTGGTCAAGAGCTAGATGATGTGATAGCATCTCAGCAATGCTCTGGCCTGTAGCTCATGCTTCTCTCTTCATGGCTTCAAGACGGCTGCCTCAGCACCAAACATCAAATCATATTGCCAACAGAAAGAAGGGGAAGGGATACCCACAGAGAAACTCATCCAGAGGTTCCTCGTAGACTTCTGCTTATGTCTCATTGACTAGACTGGGGCCTACTGGCCAACCCTAGCTGCAACAGGGGTTTCAGAGGAGAGAAGTCCACTTTCCCAGCCTCTGTGACAGCAGGAACCAGGAGGAAGGAGATGGGTATGGTCACTAGGGTCTCCAGCCACAGCACACACCCCATGTCTAAGGCCCACATCCAGGCCCACAGCTGTGTCAATCCTCACCTATTCCTCTTCTCTCCTCCGGGAAGGGGATGCCTATTGGGCCCTCCACAGAGTCTCCATAGCACTCGGCAGTGTCTCCATAATCATCCTTGCAGTAATTTCTAGATATATTTGTCTTCCCACTTGTGAGCTTGATTTGTCTTTGGGTCTCCAGCACTGAGCCCAGGGGGAAGCCAGCGTATAGCTAGATAAATGTCCATTACCTCTGCCCTTTACCCGTCCACACTGTGCAGGGACTTGACTGTGACTCTTACTCACCTGTTAGCACTATGAGACTGACTAGGTGGGCAGGTGGGGAAGACAGATTTCAAAGTCAGCTTGAACTTTCAATCTCCAGGTGTCTGAACCCCCAGTACACACTGCTCGCTCTCCTCAGTGCAGGGCAATTGGAGCATCTGCACTAGGCAAACAAATGCTGCCACTGTGTAGGCCACGCTGGACTTTGCATCTCTGTCTCGCAGCTGCCAGTATGGAAGGGAAGATGAGACCTGGCTCTAAAAAGCATGAAGTGACAGACATGGTTCAAAACCCTGACAATATCCAAGGCTCTACCCAACATCCCTGAGTCTTCGGATCTGGACAGCGAGTGTGTGACCTCCGTGCTTTCTTGGGACCCCAGGATCACACTCACATTGTGGAGGCCACGGGGGCCCCACTCTCCAGGGCCATGCATGTCAGTGCCTGCACTATTTTTCCATTGCTTGGACAGTGCTTCTGCTGGGTAGAGCTTTGACCAGCTTCTTTCTTTGGCTCCCGGTTTGCCCGGGATGGTCCTGGTTTATGCCTGGTTTCCCTGAATAATTAATATTAGGACCCTTGTTTGGACAACATGTTATGTGGTATCCATAGTAAGAGAGTGCTCAGGAGCCAACAGCAGAGGTCAGTTGGGAACAGCAGGGTGGTAAGAAGGGCATGGGGTTTGGGGTCACTTAATGGCTCATGGTTGTGTCAAGGAAATAGGCTTATTGAGTCTTAATGCAGATCACCTCAAAAATGATATACAGGTGCTTCCCAGATACTTAGGAAAGTTCATTTGGGCCCTCACTTTTTCTGAGTAATGCTTAGGAAAATATTAGAGTCACTCTTTTATCTTCTATTACACCCTTTGACTCTGGACCCTTCATTTCTATATCCGCATTTCCTCCCCACCTTCATTTTCTCTCCCTGTACCTCGTTTGGAAATGATGGTCCTGCCTGCCAACATGTGCCCTCTCCATGCACACACATCAGAGGTTCTGTGTGTGCTCAGTACCCAAACCTGAAACTTAGCCAAGTTCTTGGGGCTTACGGAGACACTTGTCACTCCCCTGACTTGTCTGGGCCCAGGGGCCTCACAGAGAAGATCCTGGTGCCCGCTAATTATTAGGGTTCAGACATATACAGACATGTCTGATGGACCTGGGAAAAATGGAAGAAAAAATGCAATAAGAATGGTTAAGTCTTGGGGCAAAATCATCATAAATGAGGATGGAGCCTAGTGGGGAGGCCCTTCTAAGCAGCAGAGTGTGTGACTTGAGACCCAGGGTGAGGCCACACCAGACAAGACAGCCTGGGGAAGAGAAGACGACATGAAAACCAGGCTGAAGAGAACCATTGAGAGGGAAAGTTGGTAGAAGCATAGCAGGAGAGGCACTAACTAGCTCCTCATCTTCCAGAAGAGGGCTGGGCACTAACAAAAGAATATCTTTGCTTAGTGTTGAGAGAGAGAGAGAGAGAGAGAGAGAGAGAGAGAGGAAAGAACAGGAGAAAGCCCCCTAGAAAGCAGATGCTCAAGGGAAGTCAGGGTAAATCTTCATGAACTTGGATTTGGCAAAGGATTCTTAGGTATAAAACCGAGGCAAGACCAACAAAATAAAAATCAGGTTAAGTCGACATCATGAAAATTGAAATTCTTGCATTTCAAAGGACACCATCAAGAAAGTGAAAAGACAAGCCACAGAATGGGAGGGGTATTTGTAAATCATGTATCTGATAAGGGACTTATATCTAGAATATATAAAGAATTCTCACAGCTCAATAATAAAATGACAAATTATCCAAGTTAAAAATGGGTAAAGGGTCTGAATAGATGTTTGTCCAGGGAAGATATATAAATGGTCAATAAGCACATGAAAGATACTTGATATCTTTAGTTATTAGGAAGCTGCAAATCAAAACCACTATGTACTCACTAGAATGACTAGAATCAAAGGGAATGATAATGGGTGTTGTCAAGGGTGAAGGAAAACTGACTCTCATACACTGCTGGGGAGAGAGTCAAATGGTGCAGCCACTTTGGAAAACAGTTCAGCAGTTCCTAAAAAAGTTAAACGCAGACTTACCATAGGACGCAATAATCCACTCCTAGGCACACACCTAAGAGAAATGAAAATGTATGTCCGCACAAAAACTGTACACCGGTGTTTGCAGCAGCGTCATTCACAACAGCCAAAAGCTGGAAATAACCCAAATGCCCTTCGAGTGGGGAATGGATTAACAGAATGTGGTATATACATACAACGAAATATTACAGACATAAAAAGAAAGAAGTCCTGGCACATGCTACAACAAGGATAAATCTTGAAAACATTGTGCTAAGTGAAAGAAGGCAGTCACAAAAGACCACCTGTTGTATGATTCCACTCATGTGAAAGTCCAGAACAGGGAAATCGATAGCAACAGTAAGTAATTTCTTAGGGCTGAAAAGCAGGGATGAGGAATGGCAGGTAGGGGGGAAAAGCTAAACAGTGCAAGATTTCTTTCTGAAGTGATGAAAATGTTGTGATGATGGTTGCACATTTCTGTGAATATACTAAAAACATGGAATTGTGCACTTTAAATGGGTGAATTGTATGCATGTGAATTATATCTTAATAAAGCTGTTTTTAAAACATTAAACAAAACGACATTCATAAAAGTGATATAACACTGTACAAATGGAATGGTTATTTTTCAAATCTATTCTGCCTTCACAAGCTTCTCTCTCTGTCCTCTGCGCATTTTTCTTTTTGTGATTCTAAGCAACTTCTCCAATCCCTCCCGATTAGGTTGCCCTCAGAACCTCGAGCCAGCCTGTCCCAAGAGCTCGGCCCACCTATAGGGACCAGGTTTCCCCACAGAGCAAGCCCTTTCTGCAGCCTGGCTCAGGACACACAACCCAAGTGTCCCTAGTACAGGAATCTGTACTCAGCCAGAAGCTCATGGGGATCTTGATGGAAGAGGGTACACAGGAGGGTAGGGCTCTTAGGAGCGCTCACCAGAGTCCTGTACCTAGATGATCTTGTCTTAGATGATCCTAAGCTCCTGAACCAGCCAGCATTCCCACCTCCCAGGATCAGTCCCACAGCAGTCACCTTGGCAAGAGAAAGAAAGAAGGCCTCTCAACTCCTGCCTCTTGGCCCAGGCCCTGCCTTTCTCTGCTCCTTACCTCTCTCCCTAGTCCCAGAGTCAGTCCTCACGTCAAGCCAGAATCCTGGTAGGTGGTCCCAGACTCACTTCCTGAACCTGAACCATCCCTAGGCCCCAGTCCCTCCAGGGTCTGCCCCCTACCTGCTCCCAAGCTTTCCAGGTAGCCCATGGTCTTAGATTTTCGAGACTGTGATCCACTAACTACTCCCCCACCCCCAAGTCATCCCATCTTATCCCCTGGCTTCCCAGGAAGCAAGAGGTGGTGGCTTCACCCCAGTTATAGCAGAGGATATACCCTGGAGTTATCAGAGACTACATTGCTGGGGTTCCTAAAGCCATAGGGACACAAGCCCCTGTTCATGCTGCCCCTCCACCCACACAAGCCATGCCTGGAGTTATGACACAGGGACAGGAACTAGAGCCCAGGTAAGTAGGTGCAGAATACCTAGAGGGTGGTGATGTAACCCTTCCTTCAGAGGGACCATGCTCTTCAGATCCGCGCTCCCAAGTGAGTTTGCAAACTCCCTCAGCCTCAGCTTCCTCATCGGCAAAACATAAGAAACAGTAGTTTAGGGGAATCACCGCAGATGAGGGTGTGAATGAGGCCTATGACTGAAGGCATCGCCCATAAACAAATACTGTACAAGGCCTGTAGCCGATCTGGGATAGCAGGAAACTGGCTTGACCTTGGTTACTCTTCTTACCTCTTTGCCTTCCTGGTGAAAATGATTTCTTAGGCATGACTTCTCTCCAGATTCGAAATGTCTTCCTCATTTATTTGTGAAAATTGTGTGTTCCAGAACTTTCTTAGGACTTGCATTCCTGTCTTCACCTCTAGGATATCTCTGGACACAATTTAATCTCATTGTCTCTAAACTTGAATTTCTGTCCCACTGCACAGAAAATGTTGGGTTCAGGGAAGCAGTAGGACAACCATTTCTTCAGAGAGGTTTCCATCCTGCAGAGAAAACATGTGGGCCGTGTTCTTACTGGTGATAGGCCGTGGTCACTATTCTGAGTCTGAGCCCCTGACACACCTCCAAACTGATCCAAGTTAAGAGGTCCAGACACCTCTAGGTTCATTGCCTGACACACAGCACCCCCTGGTGGGAACTGCACGTGCAGTTACTCCAGTTACTCCACTTCCTTTCTGCCTTCATACCCGGGCAAATGGTGTCATCTTTGGGGCTGTGAACACTTTCTAATATGAGTGATTAATGCTGGAATAATCTATATTCTAGGACTTCAGTTATTGTTTTCCTTTGATAACACAAAACTGTTAACTTGCCTGTTTGAGAATTGGAAATAATAAATAACAAAACCAGCCCTCCTTCCTTGCCAAAGGCAATACTTCTCAGCTCCTCAAATAATTGAAATAATATTAACTTTACATAAACTGTTCCATAAAATAGAAAAATGAAGGAATATGTGGAAAATAAAATACTCATCCTATGAGTTCAGCATTGCCTTGATGACAAAGCCAAAGAAAAGAAGACTGGAGGTGGGTCTCCCTCATGAGGATGCAAAATCCTTAGCCAAATGCTAGTCAATTGAATCCAACAACATATAGAAAGAATAATACATCACGATCAAGTAAGATTTACCACATATATGCAAGGCTGTTTAAAAATTAAAAGACCAAACAGTGCTATCAACTATATTAGCAAACTAGAGAAGAGAAGCATATGATCACCTCAATAGATGTATTTGACAAAAATATCCATTCATGATTTTTTAAAATCTTCAAACACTAGGAAAGGAAACCTGAAAAAGAGCATCTATGAAAAACAAGCAATCCACAGCTGACGTCATACTTAATGGTGAAAGACAATGCTCTCCCCCTAAAATCCAGATCTGGGAACTGGAGGCCCTAATGAACACAATAAGGCAAGAACAGGAAGTGAAGTCTGTAGATGGGAAATGGAGAAACACAATGTGAATACCCCCTTAAAAAGTTCCAAGGAATCTCCAAAAACATACTCAGATGAATAAATAAATTTAACCTCATTACAGGGTATAAGATTAATAGAAAATGAATAACTGGAAATGAAAATTTAAAGAAAAACTATCATTTACAATAGCACCCAAAAATGCAACGTATAAATTTAACAAAATATTTACATAATATGTAGACTGAAACCATATGACATTGATAAAATAAACCAAAGAAGACCTAAATAAAAAGACATACCATATTTATGAATTGGAAGGCAATTTATGAGTTGTCTTCCAAACTGATCTATAGATTCAACTCAATCCTAATCAGTTGTTTGATTCTAAAATTTAATATCTGAATCTAAAATTTATATGGATAATAAAAGGCACTAGAAAAGCCAAAATAATTTTGATGAAGAATAATGAAATTGTAAGACTCACGCTACATGATTTTAAGACAAACAATGAACTGTAGTAACAGACTGTGTGGCACTGATGCTTCTTTCTTTCTCTTTCTTTCTTTCTTTCTTTCTTTCTTTCTTTCTTTCTTTCTTTCTTTCTTTCTTTCTTTCTTTTTCTTTCTCTTTCTCCTTCCTTCCTCCCCCCTCCCCCCTCCTCCCCTCCCCCCCTCTTTCTTTCTTTCTTTTTCAATCCTCACCCAAGGATATTTTTTCCATTGCTTTTCAGAGAGAGTGGAAGAGAGAGAAAGACAGAAAGAGACAGAGAGAGAAACATCAATGTGAGAGAGACAGAGATGCATCGATTGGTTGCCTCTCACAAGAGCCTGGACCAGGGCTGGGGATAGAGCCTGCAACTGAGTATATGCCCTTGGAGGGAATCGAACCCAGGACCCTTCGGTCCTAAGGCCAACACTCTAACCACTAAGCCAAACCAGCTAGGGCCAATGGAAGCCTTTTCAACAATTAGTTCTGGATCAACTGGATATTCACATGGAAAAAAATAAACCTTGACCCCCTATTGCACACCTAGACACAAAAATTACTTCAAAATGGATTATGGATGTGAAACCTAAAACTATATGGCTTCTAGAACAAAATATTAAAGACAAGCTTTGTGGCCTTGAGATAGGCAAAGGTTTCTTAGGTATGGCACAAAAAATATAAATTATAAAAGAAAAACTGATAAATTAGAATTTATCAAAATAAAAATTTGATTTTCAAAATTCATTGTTAAGAGCATGAAAAGACAAGCCACAGATTAGTATATATGCAACCTATGTATTAGGCAAAAGGCTCGTTTCCAGAATATAAAAATAACTCTTACTTAATCAATAATAAGAAAAATCCTCCTCTCTCCTCCCACTCCCAACAAATGAGCAAAATATTTAAACAGATATTTTACCATAGAATACATACAAATGGCCAATAAATATAAGGCTCCCCCAAAAATGTATACACACACTTTAAATAATAATAAAGGCAGTGTTTATTAAAATACATTTCATTTTCAAAATTGAGCTGTCAGCTGTTGAAGTGTGTATACATTTTTTGGGACACCCTGTATATAAAAAGATGTTCAACAACTTTTTGTAAGTCATCAAGGAAATACAAATTAAAATCACAGTGAGAAGCCACTATATGCCCATTTGAATGACTGAAATTAAAAAGTCTGACTATACCAATTTTTGGTACTGATGTGAAAAAATTGGAAGTCTCACATATATGGCTCGTAGAAATTAAATTTTAGAAAACAGGTAGTTTCTTAAGACCTTAAACATGCGTTCCTGTCCTACCAAAAATGAACACATACGTTCACACAGACTAACACTTAAACTTTCACAGCAGCTTATTTGTAAGAGTCATATAGCTGTAAGTCTATGAGAACATGAGTGTATAACAAACTGTGATGTATCTATAGAATGGACTATGACTCAGCAATAAAATAAATGAGTTGATGGTACTCTCTACAACATCGGTGAATCTTAGAATCAATGAAGTAAAATAAGTGAATAAAAGAAGACAAACAAATAGTACATATGGTATAATTCCATTTATATAAAATTCTAGAAAATAACAAACTAATCTGCAGGGCTTGGAGATAGAGATGCAAAGGGGCATGAGGAAAATTTGGAGATGAGCACAATATATATTATCATGATTGTGGTAATAGTTTTATGGCTGTATAACATGTCAAAACTCATCAAATTCTACACCTCTAAAATGGGCAGTTTCTTGTACATCAAGCTGTAAAAACAACAACAGAAAAGTATATATTTATTATATAATATAGAAGTTACTGAAAATATAATAAAGAAAACAATCAAATAAACAAGTCCACGTTTCCTTTGGTTCAGTGAGCCCAAGGCCACTCTACCAATTCCAGGAGACATAGCAGCTCTACCTAATATATAGAAACAAACACAGGGAAGCAGCCAACATGTGGAGACAAAGAAACATGTTTCAAATGAAAGAACAGAAAAAATCTCAAGAAAAAGAACTAAATGAAAGCAAGCAAACTACTAGATACAGTGTTCAAAGCAATGGTTATAAGGGTACTCAAGAAATGTAATGAGAACTTCAAGGAACTTAGTGAGAATTTCAAGAAAGTTAGTGAGAACATCAATGACATAAAAAGGGACCAGTCAGAAATGAAGGCTACACGAACTGAAATGAAGAATAATTTACAGAGAATCAACAGTATAGTAGAGGACCCTGAGAGTCAAACCAGCAATTTGGAATATAAGGAAGCAAAAAACACCCAACCAGAAGAGCAAAAGGAAAAAATAATCCAAAAATATGAAGATAACGTAAGGAGCCTCTGGGACAACTTCAGTTGTCTCAACATTTGTATCATCGGGGTGATGGAAGGAGAAGAGAGGAAGCAAGAAATTGAAAACCTATTTGAAAAAATAATGACAGGAAACTGCCCTTACCTGTTGAAGGAAATAGACATACAAGTCCAGGAAGTACAGAGAGTCCCAAACAAGAGGAACCCAAAGAGGCCCACACCAAGACACATCATAATTCAAATGCCAAAGTTTAAAGACAATGAGAGAATCTTAAAAGCAGTAAGAGAAAAACAGTTAGTTACCTACAAGGGAGCTCCCATACGACTCTCAGCTGATTTCTCAACAGAAACTTTGCAGGCCAGAAAGATTCAAAGTGATGAAAAGCAAGAACCTACAACCAAGATTATTCTACCCAGCAAAGCTATAATTTAGAACTGGAGGTCAGATAAAGAGCTTCACAGACAAGAAAAAGCTAAAGGAATTCATCACCACCAGACCGGTATTACATGAAATGTTGGAAGGGTCTCCTTTAATAAGAAGAAGAAAGAAAAAAAATAGATACAAATATGAGCAATAAAATGGTAATAAATACATATCTATCAACAATTGAATCTAAAAATCAAAATAAATGAACAATAAATCAAATGAACAAAATAAACTGTTGAATAAAATAGAACCAGGGGCATAGAAACAGAACAGACTGAAGAATCTCAGAGGGAGGGGGGGGTGGGAAGAAAATAACCAAAGAACTTATATATGTATATGTATAACCCATGGACACAGACAATAGAGGGGTGAAGACCTGGAATGGGGCAGAATCCAGGTAGAGGCAGGCAATGAGGGAAAAATAGGGGGGCATCTGTAATACTCAACAATAAAGAGTTTTAAAGACTAAAAATTAAATAAAATAAAGACAAGATTCAACTTGCTTTGAAATGCATCCCAAAAATATATTGGCTTGAGGGTTAGAGAGGGAGTGGAAGAGACAGAAGTAAGATAAAGAAAGGGTAATAAAATGTCAATGGCAGGATCTAGGTAGATAGTACATGGATATTTGCTGGACGACTTGAAAATATCCACAATGACCTTTGAGAAAAATTGTAACATGAGTTGATAGACAGATAGATGATGATAGATGATAGATGATAGATGATAGATGAGATAGATAGATAGATAGATAGATAGATAGATAGATAGATAGATAGATGATAGATAGATGATGATAGATGATAGATGATGATAGATAGATAGATGATAGATAGATAGATAGACAGACAGACAGACAGACAGACAGACAGACAGATAGATAGATAGATAGATAGATAGATAGATAGATAGATAGATGATAGATAGATGATGATGATAGATAGATAGATAGATAGATAGATAGATAGATAGATAGATAGATGATAGATAGATAGATAGATAGATAGATAGATAGATAGATAGATAGATAGATGATAGATAGATAGATGAGAGAGAGAGAGAGAGAGATGATAGATAGATATAGATAGATGATAGATGATGATAGATGATGATAATGATATAGATAAATAGATGATGATGATAGATGATAGATAGATGATAGAGATGATAGATAGATAGATGATAGATAGATAGATGATAGATAGATAGATAGATAGATAGATAGATAGATAGATAGATAGATAGATAGATAGATAGATGATAGATAGATAGATGATAGATAGATAGATGATAGATAGATAGATAGATAGATAGATAGATAGATAGATAGATAGATAGATAGATAGATAGATGATAGATAGATAGATAGATAGATGATAGATAGATAGATAGATAGATAGATAGATAGATAGATGATAGATAGATAGATAGATAGATAGATGATAGATAGATAGATAGATAGATAGATAGATAGATAGATAGATAGATGATAGATAGATAGATAGATAGATGATAGATAGATAGATAGATAGATAGATAGATAGATAGATAGATGATAGATAGATAGATAGATAGATAGATAGATAGATAGATGATAGATAGATAGATAGATAGATAGATGATAGATGGATGATAGATGATAGATAGATGATAGATAGATAGATAGATAGATAGATAGATAGATAGATAGATAGATATAGATAGATAGATAGATAGATAATAGCTAGCTAGATAGATAGATGATAGATAGATAGATGATAGATAGATGATGATAGATAGATAGATAGATAGATAGATAGATAGATAGATAGATGATAGATAGATAGATAGATAGATAGATAGATAGATAGATAGATAGATGATAGATAGATAGATAGATAGATAGATAGATAGATAGATAGATAGATAGATAGATGATAGATAGATAGATTAAGGATGTGGGTGGGTAGGTGACTGGGTGGGTGGGGGGATAAATAACCAGACAGACAAGGCCTCTGACCACTGCAAAAAGTGAATGTAACACGTGACTTGCATCTTCCTGGATTGCCCAGTGTCTAGGCATGCTTTTTTGAGCATCTCAAAAGCACACCTTCTGAGTCATTTAATCTTATGCCAGTGTCACTGCAGGGTGTGCCCTGGAGTGAATACTAAGTCTGGAAATTTCTCAAGTGTACAGACACTCAAGATAAGCATATGCCTGTGGAAGGTTTGGGGCCTCAAAAGTACCTGGTACCCCAGAGTCCTAAGGGTAACCCCTGCCTCTTGAGGTATCTCTCCCTAACCTCACAGAGTAGCTCTGGTCACAGGCTGCCACTCACCAACTCCTGCTGAGTCTTTGGATTCTTCATTGTACCTGTGAACACTGTTACAACAGTACTGTGAGGTTTTTCTCCTCTTGAGGAAGTCAAGGCACAGAGCAGTCATGTCACCTAATCTAGGTCTCTACTCTAAAAAGCAGCAGAGTTTTGGAGGCACTCCTAAGCTCATACTCTTGACACTTCTGCCCATGCAGCTGTTTGTACAAGTGAAGGGGAGGCAGGGCCTTCCAACCCCATCCAACTCCAAACTCAATACCCAAGATCACACTGGAACCCCTTGTAGCCCCTGGGTTAATGGCTAGGTAGGGCTTCATGGGAAGATGGACAGCATCTCCTGGCTCCCATTCTGGGACATGCATAGAACATGGTCTCTCCTAAGGTGCTCCCACTGGGAGACTAAGACACCCCTCTCTCCTGGAGAGTATGGAGAACTCTGGAGACAGAGCTTCCTCCTGCTGAGCTCAGGCCACACCCAAGGAGGACAGGTTGCCTCCTTTTGCTGGCACTATCTAACTCAGACAACCCAGTGACATGCAACAAACTCCAGTTCAGTTTCTCCTCTGTGAGGCTCTGGGCCATTCACCAAATCAAAGTGCAGCAACAGCTCCAAGCATCCCATCTTGAAGCTGCATTTTAATAAGAGTGCAGGTTGGCCGGGAGTGGCTCAGTGGTTGAGCGTTGACCTGGGATCCAGGCTATCTGGGTTCGATTCCTGGTCAGGGCACATGCCTGGGTTGTGGGCTCGGTCAATGACTCTCTCATCATTGATGTTTCTATCTCTCTCTCTCCCTCTCCTTTCTGCTCTCTGAAATCAATAAAGATATATTTAAAAAAAAAAAAAAAAAAAAGAGTCCAGGGGAAGTACTTTCCCCCAAAAGAAACTTATTCCAGTTCATCTTAGCCCCCCATCCTTCCTGGTTCAGAGGCTCTGCCTGGGCTCAGGCAATGATGGAAAAGTATCTTTAGAAGACCAGAATGCATGCTCAGAGCTATGATTCCCCAAGTGGAGATGGAACGGAAAGATCAGTATTCCCAGTGGGGACTAAGGAGGCCTTATTATTATTATAAACCAGGCTCACTTCATTGGCTGCAAATGGTGGAGTGATGTGACCATATGTCACTTGGGCATTAAACAAATCCTAATGAGCTAAAAATGTTTCTTTTAGCTAACTAACCTCTTTGGCCTTCATAAACCACTTGGTAAACATCCTCAGATAATGATTTCCAGAGAGTAAATTGTGGCTGTCAAGTGTGTTATGAAAGCCCCCCACCCCCAACCCCAAGGCCACCTCCTCTGACTGCCTGCGGAGACACACATGTGTGCCTGCGTGCTGTCTGCACAGCCCAAGAAGTGTGTGCTGGAGAAAACAGGTCCAAGTGGGAAGAGTAGAGCCTGGCCACTCTCCCAGCACTCTTCTCTGGCTGTGTGACCATGCTTTCAGCAGTAGTTGTCTCTGAGCCATAGTTGTCTCATCTGGTAATTGAGTGAAATGCCCACCTTTGGAAGGATGAAGAGAAAAAAAACAGGGGTTCTAGGTCCTAGGCAGGACCCACGTCACTTCCACTTGAAGGAGCAGGAACTGGGAACTTGAGAGTCCAGTGGTTGGTCACCTGGAACCGGCTCATGTGCTCCACACAGAAAGGGGAGTGATCTGGTTACCAGTGGGGCCTGAAACCACAGGGATTCAAGTCCTACTACTCAGTTCTCCTTGTGAGGAGTCGGCTATGGACCGAGCTCTCAGCCAACAGGAGAATGGATGCTCCTCAGACCTCAGAGCTAACTTCATCTGGCCTGGAATCCCTGGTTCTGTGGTGTCCAAAAGCAGGTCCCCTCCTCACTCGCCAAACGCTACGCTGAGTTCCAGACATGTCATTTGAAAGCTGTCAGGAGGACCACTCTGGTTCCCTGGAGGCCTGAGCAGGGCATGGGAATAAACTTAAAACCCTGAAGTTGAGGTGGGCCTTGGACTCAATCTCTGCACTGCCTGAGCCGATGACCCCACAGGCTTTCTCCCCACTCCCACTTCCCCCCACCTGCTAAACTGTTTCTTCACCTATAAAATAGAGATAACATCTAACAGGGAGGACATAACTGAGTGCTTCCTTCTTGCTTGATATTGTGAAGTGCTCTACATATACTTTCTCACTTAATTACACAATAAGTGAGACCTGAAGCCACAGAGCGCAGAGTGGCAGAACCAGGCCTCCAATGAATTCTATCTAATTCCAGAGGCATGGGTCACCAGTGCAGTGGGGAACTGCTATTTACTTGTAAGTTAATAACTCCACCTTGCAAGGAAGACTGTTAGCCTATAAAGCATGGAGCACAGTGCCTGCATGTGGCAGGAACTCAAAATAAATGGTAGTTATTCAAATTATTATGCACAGAGGTGACACAGCAAGATGAGATTCAACATACCTCTGGGTCAAACCACCACTTCAGCCTGGCCCCCAGGGCTGATGAGCTTGAATTAGCTGGGATTAAAGGCTTACTGGAGGTGGAAGCCAAACCTCAACTCCCACATTTAGCCTCAGACCTTCTGTATGCCCACTAAGAAGGGTAATGAAACAAGGCAGCCACACAGGGCAGCACTGTGGCTTCGCACATGGCCAATGCAGCTCTGTGCAGGAGCCAGCCCTCCTCCTGGATGCCCATGATGAGAGAGTGGGCCATGCTTTGGTCCAAGCTGCTCTGCAGCCTGGCTGGCTCCACACACCTCTTCCAGAAAACCTGGTGCTGTACATGGCCAAGGTCCTCCTGGATAACTACTGCTTCCCTGAGAATCTGATGGGCCTGCAGGAGGCCATCGAGCAAGCCATTGAAAGTCGTGAGATCCTGGGCATCTCAGACTCTCAGACGCTGGCCTATGTCCTGATGACAGGGCTGCAGAACTTCTTTAATGACCCCCACCTGGTCATCTCCTATGAGCCCAGTGCCCTTGCAGCTCCATGGCAAGTCCCAGCACTCACCAGCCTCACACAAGAGGAGCCGCTTGCCCTGCTGCAGAAGGGCATCCACCATGATGTCCTGGAGGGCAATGTGGGCTACCTGCAAGTGGACAATGTCCCAAGCCAAGAGGTGGTGAGCAAGCTTGGGGGCTTCCTGGTGGCCAGTATCTGGAGGGAGCTCATGAGCACCTCCGCCTTGGTGCTGGACCTCCAGCACTGCACTGGGGGCCATGTTTCTGGCATCCCCTATATCATCTCCTACCTGCACCCAGGGAACACAGTACTGCACATGGACACTATCTATGACCTCCCTTCCAATATGACCACCAAGATCTGGACCTTGTCTTAGGACCTGGAAGAGACGTACAGCGCTGACAAGGATGTGGTGGTCCTCACCAGTGGTCACATCATAGGAGTAGCCGGGGCATTGAGTGCATCCTCAGATGCGCAGGGTCATCATGGTGGGTGAGTCGATCACGGGGGGCACCCTGGACCTCCAGAAGCTAAGGATAAGCCAATCCAATTTCTTCTTCACCCTGCCTGTGTCCAGGTCCCTGGGGCCCTTAGGTGGAGACAGCCAGATGTGGGAAGGCAGTGGGGTGCTGCCTTGTGTAGGGATACAAGCCAAGCAGGCCCTAGAGATGGCCCTGGCCATTCTCACACTGCGCAGGGTCCTGCCAGGAGTCATGCAGCTCCTGCAGGAGGCCCTGCAGGACTACTACATGCTGGTGGACCACGTGCCCACCCAGCTGCACCACCTGGCCAGCATGGACTTCTCCACTGTCGTCTCTGAGGAGGATCTGGTCACTAAGCTCAACGCTGGTCTGCAGGCTGTGTCCAAGGACCTTAGGCTCCTGGTGCAGGCCCTCAGGCCTAGAGAAGCCTCTTCTGGTCCTGAGGCTGGAGCCAATGACATGTCCCCCCCAGGTGGCTTGAGTAGTGCCAGAGGATGAGATTGCCCTGTAGGTCCTGGTGAACTTCATATTCCAGGTATCGGTGCTACCTGGAAATGTGGGCTACTTGTGCTTTGATAGACTTGCCCATGCATCTGTGCTGGGGGGCACTGGGCCCATACATCCTGCGCCCAGTGTGGGAGCCTCTACAGGACACAGGGCACCTCATCATGGACCTGTGCCAGAACCCCGGGGGGGTGTCCTCCGCTGTGCCCCTGCTGCTGTCCTACTTTCAGGGCCCTGAAGCCAGCCCCATGTGCCTCTTCACCACCTATGACCTCTGCACCAGTGTCACGCAGGAGCACTTCATCCGCACGGAGCTGCTGGGTCAGCTCTACGGCTTTCAGTATAAGGTATAGCTTCTCACCAGCCACTGTACTGCCATGGCTGCCAAGGCGTTGGCCTTCCTCATGCAATCGCTGGGCTGGGCCACGCTGGTGAGTGAAATCACTGTGGGCAGCCTTCTGCAGAGCCGAACTGTGCCTCTGCTGGAGACCCCAGCAGGTGGCCTGGAGCTCATGGCGCCTAAGCTCACCTTCATTGACACCCACGGTGAGTGCTGGCTGGGGGGCGGCATGGTGCCCGATGCCATTGTGCTGGCCGAGGAGACCCTAGACAGAGCCCAGGAGGTGCTAGAGTTTTCCACTGCAGCCTGGGGGCCTTAGTAGAGGGCACCAGATGCCTGCTGGAGGCCCACTATGCACGGCCAGAGGTCATTGGGCAAATAAGAGACTTGCTAGGAGCCAAGCTGGCCCAGGGGGCCTACTGCACCATAGTGGACGTGGAGTTCCTGGCCTCCCAGCTCATGGCTGACCTGCAGGAGATGCCTGGGGACCACCATTTGCTGGTGTTCCACAGCCCCTGGGAGCTGGCTGCAGAGGACGCGCTCCTGCTGCTCCCTGCCCTTTTCTCCCCAGAGGAGATCTCCTACCTTACTGAGGCCCTGTTCAAGATGGAGGTGCTGCCAGATCGGCTGAGCTACTTGCATTTTGATGCCTTGGCCAAGCTGGAATGGTGAAGGTCATCAGACCGCAGCTGGTGCAGCTGGTGTGGCAGAGGCTCGTGGGAGGTGGTCACTGAAGCAAGGAGGGGTGAGGGAGCAGGGAGAGTGGAAACCAAGGAGGAAAAGCTGACAAGCTGGCATTATTGGTTCCAACAGGACCCTGACAAGTGTGAGGACTGCCATTCCTCTGCAGCTCCTGTCTTCCACTGGCTGAGGGTTGCCCCAAGGGACATGATCTCTCTCAAACTCTGAGGAAGCTTGGAAAAGGTTTTGAAGTGGAGAGTAGGAAAACCTAAGTGTGTGCTGGAGGCAGGGCCCTATCAGCTGGGGTCCAGATGCAGCTGAAAGCAGAGGAGGGCTGAGGGCACCAAAAGCAGCTACTGCAGAATTGTTATTCCATTGCACAAAAACAGAAGCTGAGGTCTGGAAGGGTGCAAAGGAGAGTGGCCCCTGGGAGCTTGTTAGTGAGAACAGAGCATGACCTGCAGGCCATGTGTCCCAGTCAATGGGGACTCCTTGCCCTCAGTCCAGCTTGCAGAGCTGGCGGCCTTCTAGCAGCCTTGGAGAGAAAGGGGGAGGCCAAGGCATGATGGGGGAGCCCAGTAAGTGCCAGTACTGTGCTAGGCTCATAGTGCCTCCAAATTCTAATTGAGGGCTCACTCCTTCCAGTGTAGTCAGAGTTCACAGTTTGGTGTTACATGTGGATTTGGATTCTGGCTCTACCACTTACTGGCTGTGTGACCTTGGGCAAGTTACTTAATCACTGTGTGTTTCAGTTCCTCATTAAAAAGATGGGAGTTATTGACTCCTCTACCTACAGGGTGGCCACAAGGCTGATGGTAGGTGCTACAAAGTGCTCAGCACACAGCCAGGCCCCTGTAAAGACTCAGGGACCCCATAGCTAAAGTCATCCCTCCCTGCCCCAAGGGAGAGGAGCAAGATGAGCTCAGGGACATCAAGAAGTGTCTGGTGAGATCAGGGAAAGCAGAGTGGAGCCAATGCCTAAGCCTTTCAGCTCCAGGGCATGGGGTTGGCATCATGGGCATTCTTGGTAAGGAGGCTGCCAGCCACACGTGGTTTCATTGCCCAGGGCTCCCAACCACATAACCTCCCCCACCATCAGAAAAGGTCCTGGCACTTACTCCCTCCTTCAGAAATGTTTCCCTTTTTATACCCTTAATATTCCTCTTGACACAAAGGAAATCTTTGGTGTCTGCCTTTCCAAGCTTTGAACTCTGCTTCTCTCCCAATAATGAATTGGATCTCTCAATCTTTCAGATCCCTCCCCTGACGTCTTTGAAGACCTGATCAATTTTCCTTCCACACTACCGTGCTTGAGGACAACATTGGCTATTTGAGGTTTGACATGTTTGGAGACTGTGAGCTGCTCACCCAGGTCTCAGAGCTGCTGGTGGAGCAAGTCTGGAAGAAGACTGCACACGGGTGCCATGATTATTGACATGAGGTCAGTGGGCTGGGGGTCAGGAGTCCCTGGCCAGGCCAGGGCTGCTGCTGGAAGACAGTCAAAGTTATGGGCCCAGTAGAGAAGATAACAAACCCTAATGGGAATTGAAGAGGACTGGGTCACCTGGCTATCAGGACTCTGGCCAGGTAGCCCAAGGGTCTGATTTAATTGGCTGGGTGAGACCCCAGCACTGGTAAAATTTTAAAGCTTTTTTGATGAACCCAATGTGCCTTCCAGGCTGAGAATTACTGAGCTAATTCGCTGGTCCCCAACATGCCTGGCTATAGGGTTCCTTGGAGAGGGAAAGGGGGAGGCAAGGGAGACGTGAAGAACACTGATTCCGTTGCCTCCCCGCCAGCCCTACTGAGTCCAAAACTCCAGGGGCAAGCCTCCTGGGATGACAGGCATCATCCCAGGTCATTCTGATGATCAGTCATGTTTGGGACAGGTAGGTCTCCACCTGTGGTGTGGCTCACATCATAGAAAATGAACCCACCATCACCCTGGTCATGAGAATCATAAAGCAGGAGTTCCAGAGGGCATTTACAAATCAGCTAGTCTCCCCTTCTGCTTCTGTATAGGTGTGCCTGATAGAGGTGCCTTTCCCTCAGAGACAGGGGGCAAGTGGAAGAATTCTCTCTGGCAGTTGCCAGGGTCAAGCTCCCCATGACTCCTGGGCCCACCAGAAGCTTCCCTGGGTACCCTCCATGGCAAGAGGAGGGGCAGGCTCTTAGACAAATGCTGCTGGGATTGGCTGAGATGGAGTGTCTAGCTCTAGCAGTTGGCCTGCAACATTCTCATGGTTCGTCATCACTAGATGGCTCTGGATCCCAGACTCTGGTTCTCCTCCCTGGGAGAGAAACTGTCTCCCAGGGCTCCAGTGTGCATGCCCAGAGCTTGAGATTGGGGGCTCCTGTATATACCTCTGATCTCTTCATTCTTCAGAAGTCTAGTAAACATTTGAGAGGCCTTCATGCTAAGTCTCTCTCTGCTAACTAGTGCCATACACTTTTTTTAAAAAAATGAAAGGAGACCCAGCCTATAGGTGTGCTTTGCTTAGAGATCCTTCCAATCTGCGGTTTGGAGGTTCAGGTGCTGAGGTCATGGGCCCTGAACCTAGCCAGGTGATCCTAGACCATCAACCAGCCCCATACTCTTTGTTTCCCAGATGAAGAGACAGGGGCCCAGGAAGATGATGACACGGGGCAAAACTAAGTGGCCTGGGACAGGCATAGCCACCCTCACTTCTGATGCAGTTTTGCAACTCTGAGCGCTCTGTCACACTATTTGCCATTAGGATACCTCAACGGAGACACCTAGTGGGCTTTGTGAAAATATTGCGAATGCAACTGGGAAGGACAGTGTTCCCAAGATGTGTTCCACTCACAGGAAACATGGGTGCATGGAAGCAGTCCATTGTCAGTAACTGGGGGAAATTTATCAACAAGCTCCTGACTGCAGGACTTGTCTCTTGTTTTCAAGAGACTTGTACTCTGGGGAACTTAGACCAAGAAATTCTGTAGGATGAGGAAGGGGCACTACAGTGAGGCTACCTGGAATTAGAACCATGTGCAGGACAAAGGTGCAGGCCTCCCAGAGGGGCACCAGGGGCCTCAGTGTGAGTTCTGCTCTCAGTGGCCTCCATTCTCTCCCCTCAGGTTCAACATCGGAGGCCCCGCCTCCTCCATCTCTGCTCTGTGCTCCTACTTCTTCGACGAAGGTCCTCCCATTCTGCTGGACAAAATCTACAGCTGGCCCAATGACTCTGTCAGTGAGCTCTGGACCTGCACCAGGTTCACAGGTGTGTGCAGATGCCTTTTCCTTCCTGTTCTCATTCTAGAAGCTTTGGAAAATTGAAGAAAGACAGCTTGGGTTCAGGTAAAAGTAAATGGAGTATAAAGCCCTTCTCCTACACCATGGACTTTTATACTTTGCACATATGATCTTTAATCCCTGTAAAACTTGTACCATTAGGCCCATTCTCTAGAGCAGGAAAATTAATCTCTCCTGATTATAAAATCCTGCCTATATCACTCAGCTAATGAGCAAAAATGCCCAAACTTAAACACTGGTTTGTCTGAAACCAAAATGTCTCCCATTCTCCCCACTACAACCATCTACCTGAAAGACATATGCAGAACTAGAAGGATCCCCCTGCCCATCACCAGATCCCTCAAGGTTTCTAGTGTTCACCTTACCTGGCTTCTCGGCAGCAGCTCAGCACACCTGCCTACAGAGTCCTGATGCTGACAGGGCTTCCGCTGCCTGCCTAGGCCAGAACAGTGAGCAGGGGGACAGGGCAGGCTGTGCGCTTTCCAGAGCCATGACCCTCCCAGGCCTGTCACTAGTGGACAGCCTCACTCTGTCCCCTTGCCCAGTGCCCAAAACTAAGAAACCTGCACTTCCAGTGACAAGAGGAAGCCAGGAGACCAGTGGATGTCCATGTGACCCAAAGAACACCTTGCAGTTTCCACTTGCACACTGCCCTATCACACAAGCATTGGGGGTTTCCAGTACACACAGTCAACGCTATTGCAAGATGTAAATACAAATCAGAGCTCGTGAATTCTAAATTCAAACAGATGTTCCAGACCAGGAGCTAAACACAGACTCAGATCTGCAGATCAGAAGTCCTCAAACTTTGATGTCTACTCTGGGAGCCTCTGAGCATGGACTGTGGCTCAGGTGAATGGTGATTTGTACAATTCATATGAATTGTGAAGTGTAAGGTGAATGCCAAATTTCAAAGGCATTTTATGAAGATGAAGGATTTAAAATATCTCATCAATAATTTTATTTAGCTATGTTTTTGAGATGAATATATTTTGGACATACTGAGTTTAAAAAAGCATTATTAAAATTCATTTTATCTGTTTCTTTTTACTTGTTTAATGTGGCTACTGGGAGACCTGAAATGACACTGTTGCTTTATCCTGGCTCATGCATCATTCCCTTTGGACCTCACTGTCCTAGAGGCTTGTTGTCAGTGTATCACACAACTCACAAATTTGGCTCTTCTGAGGATCCAAAGCGAAAAGAGAGTATGTCAGTTTAGCTATTTTTATTATTATTATTATTAATTAATTTATTTATTTATTAAATATATCTTTATTGATTTCAGAGAGAAGAAAGGAGAGGGAGAGAGAGATAGAAACATCAATGATGAGAGAGTCATTGATCGGCTGCAGCCCGCAACCCGGGCATGTGCCCTGACTGGGAATCGAACCCCGATCACCTGTATCCTAGGTCGACACTCAACTGCTGAGCCACTCCCGGCCGGGCTATTTTTATTATTAATAAAAGGGAAACACTCCTCTTTTTCAAAGAAGTCAAGCCTTTTCCCATTGCTTGGTGATAAAAGAATTGGAGGTGTGGCTCTGAAGCACTTACACGCTCAAGATTGGGTGCATGTTCTTATGCCCATTTTACAGATGCAGAGGCTGGGGCTCCAGAAGGTGGAGTGACTCGCATGCGGGCGCGAGGATGCAGAACTAAACCCCAGGTCCTCCTCTCTGTGGGTCCAGACAACATGGGGAAGACCCAGGTCCCCCAGGGGGTTGCCTTGCCTCCCCATCTTGAAGGGCCGTTTCTTTTGCAGGCAAATGCTACCAGCTCCAAGAAGAGCATGGTCATTCTGACCAGTGGTGGAATGGCTGGCACAGCAGAGGAATTCACCTACATCATGAAGAGGCTGGGCCGCGTGTTGGTCATCGGAGAGGTGACAAATGGGGGCTGCCAGCTTCCACAAACCTACCACGTGAATGACACACACCTCTACATCACCGTTCCCATGGCCTGCTCAGTGGGGGCTGCAGACGGCAGCTCCTGCCCCACGTGGCTGTCCCTGGGAAGCAGCCCTCGCCAGAGCCAAGGAGGTGCTCCAGCACACCTTGATGAGGGGAGGCGGAGACACGACCAGTAGGCTACCTGAAGGGCCTCCGTGAGCACAACCCTCGTGTGGGTGAGACCTCTGGGCCACATACTGAGGAAGCTTAGGTACGTGGTCCTGAGTGAGGGCCCCGAGAGGCGGGAAAGGGATGTGCTGAGCTCTGGTGAGGCTTAGAGGTGGAAGTACCCTTGGAGCTCATCCACCAGCCTGAGCACCACTGCCAGCATCCTCCGTCTGCACACCCAGGGAGATGGCCTTCTTCATAATAGCTGTTCGGGGAGGTGAAGTCCAAGTCTATACTCATGCTTCCTAATTGCCAGCACTTGGTCATCATGATGTCAACTGGAGCAGACCTGTCCAATCGAGTTATAAGGTGAGCCACAGGTGCCAGGCATACGTGAATTTACGTTTTTTTGTAGCCACATTTAGAAAAGTATAAAGAAGCAGGTGAAATTAATTTCAATAATATATCTTACTTAATCCACTATATTCACAGTAGAATCATTTCAACACTCAGTATAAAAATTACTATGAATGAGATGTTTTTGTACAAAGTCTTTGAAATCTTACAGCACACTCCCACTCTCCTGTGCCACATTTCTAGTGCTCAACGGATCCTTAGCTGGCAGCTCCCGTACGGGACAGCGCAGGCCGAGGTGAGGGGCCCCTGCTCCCTAAGAACAACTGTCTCCACTCTACCCTCCATGCACCTGCATGTCCCTTCTGCCTGGGGTCATTTCTGCCCCCACAATGCTGCATTGTCCTCACGGGCAGGAGCTGTCCGACTCAGCTTCGCCTCCTACTGTGCAGGCAGTGGGTGCCCTGTGAATACTGGGCTGCAAGTCTCCGTTTTCCTCAAGTGGCAGCCCTCGAACACTCGAAGAGAAGTCTAGTTCACTTAGAATCCTCTCCTCCCAGCCCCAACTGCCCCCAGTCCAACTCTGCACAGCAGGTCCCTCCTTCCTTCACACGTGCCTCCCATGCCCTTGTTCTCCGGCTCCTGCCAAGGCCCCAAGGCGCCATGCAGCATCCTGACATGCCAGGCTGCTGCCAAGGGGAGAGCAGCGCTGGACGATGGTCTGGGTGTCTGCCCTGCTCTTTCAAGTGTATCCTGTTACTGTGATGGCTCTGGTGACCAAGCCCACTCCTGACAGGGCGAGAAGATTGTAGCATGCAGACCCCAAGACCGCCTCCAAGGCTGAACAAGCCCCAGGAGGAGGTGAGGAGCACAGGGGTGACCTGGGAAATCAGGACCCTGGTGGTGCCCTGGGAACTATGCACCAGGGACCCCAAAGTGAGAGCTACCTTTAGGACTCTGCCTAAAGTCATGGTGGGGGTGAGGCCAGAAGAGCAGGGGTATATCAGGCCCCAAGATGTCTGAATGAGGACGAGGACTGGTACAGTCTGGCCTTGCGGCCTGTTGAGTCCAGGCCACGGATGCCATTTCCCCAGGGCACTGGGCTGATTTGACCACAGAGCCCTGACTTCACCAGCATCCTTCCCCGACTCCGGAGCTGTGGAATCTGGGCATACTGCTGGTCCACCACCAATGCCACTGGAAAATTTTGAACCCTCCCTGCCTGAACAAGAAAGCCCAAATGGAAGGCAAGATTTCACTCGTTACTTTTCCTTCTGCTAAATTCAAATAAGATTAAGTGCATGATTGAATTTTAGTAGTATTGTATACGGCAATCTCAACCTTTCCCTTCATTAGACCTATTCACGTCTAGGCATATTTGGTCCCCTAATATGCTTACATTATAGGGTTCTCTCTCGCGCTCTCTCTCTCTCGCTCTCTCTCTCTCACATACACACACATGCACACACACACACACCCCATATATATACACACACACACACACACACACACACACACACACACACAGGGGGTCCAAAAATGTATACATACTTTAACAGCTGATAGCTCAATTTTGAAAATGAAATGTAGTTTAGTAAATACTGCCTTTAAACTTATTCAAAATGTGTGTATATATTTGGGGCAGATGCCCTATATGTATGGCTATCTGATGATCACCTACATTAGACCTACATGATTTCTTCTAGGTGGTTGAATCAGGGGTAATATTTTAAGTTTCTTCTCTATACCTTTCTTTTTTCTTAAATCCTTATATGAGTACATATGATTATTTTCAAATGAGGCAATCATTACTCCAAAAAGGAAATAAATAAGATAAAATAAATTATACAATTGAGCCTGTAATCATACCTTAGTGATCACTAGTGGTTAACTTTTTCCATGGGTTTTACTTTCAATATCATTTGGATTTCCTTGATTTGCACTACTGGCATTCATTTACAGCTTATTTTATTTAAGGCTTCAGGCTAGGTGCTGTGGGGCTCACATATGCTGAGGTTCTGCTGGGTCTTCACTAAGGGAAGGGGCAGAGCAGCTCTCAGGTTGGGTAACGTGCACAGTGCTCTCTTCCGGCATCACAGCACATGGGCAGCTGTCATCACCATCTCCACAGGAGTCAGTGGAGACTTGTAGAAGCTCAGTAATCCACAGGAGGCCACACATCTAGCACAATGGACATTTGCCTGGCATTTACCACCCAGCATTTGCACCCCCTTTGGATGTTCAGAGAATAGCTCCCCATGTGACCCTTTGGGAAACAGACTCTCTAAGAAGCAGTGAGGTGGTTGGGAGCCCAGGTTCCAGCTTCAGCCTATTGAGGTAGGAAGGCAGCCTAGCCATTTCTCAATTGTGTAACTCTGGGCAATTTACTTCACCTCTCTGAGCCTCAGTTTCCTCATCTCTGCAATGGGAGAGATAATAGTACCTTTGAGTGCTAGAAGATTAAATGAGTTAATTCAGTGCCCAGCAAATGTGAGCTGTCACCATGTCCCCACTCTGGCGCTACACACCTGGAAGCCTACTTTCCCAGCTCCTTGACATCAGGGTTTAGGCACGAGGTCCTGCCTGAGCCAATCAGAGGCTCTTGTGCAGAATATTTCATCTGGAGCAAGTGACCCAGGGGATCTGAACAGCAGCAGTGGCCAGATGTTCAGTGTGCAAAGCAGCACTTTGTACCCCTCCTCAGTGTCCTCCTGCCTGACCATGGCTTTGGCCTTGTTCTTTGTCCCTGTGCATGGTCCAGCCTGGGTCCCCAACCTTCCTATCCAACACTGGGTGCAGCCCAAGCTCCTCTCAAGACATCCTTCTCAGCTTCAATTAACCATAGTCTTTGCTTTCTTACAACAAACTCCACTGTCTGGAACAGCTGCATAAGGGGCAGGAGAGGTGAATACATGTCTGTCTGGATCCAAAGAGCCAGCTGTTTCCACCATGTTATGAATAGGCCCTGAGCCTGGTCTTGGAAGAGGGACTGAGGTGAGAGAATCTAGAGTCCTGGGCAGAGCGAGTGAAAAGGGTCAACCATCCTGAGGCCAACTTTTTTGCTTTGACACCTGCTTGGAGATTGATGACTGGAGAAAAGGGAACGGGAAACAACATCCTACCAGGCAACTTTTCTGGTGGCAGGTGAACCACAGCTGACCAGCAGTCTCTACTCTGATGTCCTGCAAGCCCCTCAAACTTTCCATGTCCCAATATGAGCTCATTACTACCATCCTCCCTCACACTGCCTGGTCAAGGCCAGCTTCTGCCCCCAGGTCCCCATCTTGCACACAGTCACACCTCTCTCCAAAAATCAGAGCAGAAATCTGGAAGCCACTTCTTACATTCTCCCTTCTGCCCCCTGCCCCTCTACCCTGTGCCCACACAATCATCAGGACCCAAGAAGAGTTATTTGAGTTAATAGTCCTCTGTTCTAGGCCCACTTGCAATCCCTCTCCTTTATCTTGAGGTCCCGGATCTATGCTTAAATCTCCACTACAGCCCCCTGCCCCATTTCTGTGCTTCAGCCTGCACCCAAGGCTTCTGCTCTGCCATGTAACCTTCTCATGTCTTCCTCTGCTTGAAGACCCCTCATGGGTCCCACTGCCCACCAGAGAGAGGAGCTGGGCCAGGCTGTTGTCTATTTCCCCACCTTCCTCCCACCCCAGCTTTCTCTGGCCTGTGGACCCCTGGGTCCCAACCTCAAGAAAGAGCCTGTGGTGTGTTAGGTCTTCCATACTCTCTAATGCCCTTTGATCCACAGGACCTGCTCTGATGTCAGTTGGTCAGATGAAGTCCCTCACTTTTCTGTGCATTTCCTCAGTCCCCTGGGAACCCCTGCCACAGTGCTTATCTTGTATCATCAGTCTTCCCAACTGTTCTGTGAGGCACTCAAGGATGGAAACTTAACCTACTTGTCTCTGCTCTTCCAGGCCAAACAAACTTGGCATCTGGGGAAGAGAGCTCAGCACACCATGGATGGATGAATGAATGAATGAATGAATGACCAAACGGGACCCCTGTCCACTTAAAAGACTTTATTGTGTGATGCAGATCTTCAAGGTGTCTATTTCTCTGCCCCTCCTGGAGATGTGTCAGGAAGGGAGATCAGCCAAGAGTGAGCAGAGAGGACTGACCTGTGTGCAGAGGTGCTAAGGCAGCTGCAGGACTCCAGCTGGGCTGTGTTGTAACAATAGCAAACTCAAACCACACTCTGGGCAGCTAAACCATGAGGTTGTTATGCATATAAAGAAACACAGTCACATGCTGGGTTCATCTCCTACATCCACCCAGGATCAGATCCTGAGGGTATCAGGCCAGCCATGGCAAGTGGTGGAGGCAGAGAAGACCTGGGGACCAGGTGTGAGCAGAGTGGGATGGGGACAGGGAACAGTGGAGCACATCTGCTCCTTGACCAAGGCTAATAGCACAGGGCCAGGGTGGGAGGGATGAAGGGAGGTGATGTTACCGGACAGTGGACGTGGCCCTTGGTGGGTCTGCCCACGGCCAACTGGTAGTATGTGAGTTCTTGACTGCACAGGAAAAATTTCACAATATAAGTCCAGGGACTATGAGGGAACATTTATTAAAGCTGAGGACAGTAAAACAAGAAAGGCCTTAGCATAGGAGAAGCAATAGGAGAGCCTAGGCTGGGCTGCTCCGGCTCTCTGGAAAGTGAGAGAAAAGAAGGTCTTGGGGTCAAATTCAGGAGACCAGCCTGTGACGAGCTGCCTCTGCCCATTGCTGTCTTGGTTGCAAGTCTTGTGAGGTCCCTTAGAGTTCAGGAGATCCCTACCTGTGGGGGAAGAAGAGAGGGAAGAAGAGGGGAAAGGGAATGGTGTGAGGCTGCATGCTGGGTCCTTTGTCTTGAGGCTTTTATCCCTCTGTTGCAGGCAGGAATCTTAGGGGAAGTCTCAGGGGAGGGTTTCAGCAGAATACTCATTAGTTTTCCAGGTGTGCTTTCAGGGTCATAGTCTCCCAGTGCTAGGGCAAGGAGTTGTTAGTCATTGCAGCTGGCCCTGGCATCACCCACCTAGTTTTGTGGCTTTTCTGGACCAGGAGTTGAAATACAGCTGAGGCCTAGATATTAGCTCCAGGAAAGAGACTTTCTGTATCAGCTGTAAATTGCTCTGCCAGTTGGTTTAGCTGTCTGTTTCAGTTTTGCTGTTCCACTTGTCCTGGCTGCCTGGCCTATCTCATCGGCTCTGGGTTCCTGGGACCTACCTCTAAGTGTTGTCCCACAGGAACAAGCCACACCTCTGTCAGGCTCTCTGTGGTTAGAAGAGGAAAGAAGAGGTGGCAGGATCCTTCACTGTCAGGATCCTTGCTAGAGACTTGATTCACCCTTTCCCCAGGAGGCAGGGGTCAGGGACTTACACAGGAGGAGTGTGAAGGAGGCACCTGAGAGGCCCCATAGTCCTCTCTCTTCAAGGAGTGCTGGAGCACCAGAGGAGAGGTCCAGCTCTTCTCCCATCTCACCTTCCTGCTTCCTGTGTCCCTGCATCTGCCCACACAGCCCAATTCACAGCCAGGGGCCACATTTGTGGGCCCTGTCTACCCACACAGCTTTAATGCAAGGAGAGGACACGGCTCAAAAAGAAAAATGCAGCATACCAAATTACACTGGTGGACAAGGAAACCTTCCTATGGAGTCCCCACTGGACAGTTGGTGCCCATCTTGCACGTCCTGGTCCCTATAGGGTTAGTTCCATTTGGCCTTGCTGACCAAGGCAGCTGGTGCTAAAAATAGCCTCCTAATCCAAGCAGCTTAGAATAGCAAGGGTATCAGAAGCTGCTGGCTTCCTGTCTCCTGCTCTAGGAAAACACAGGATGGCCAGGGAAGAAAAAGTTGAATTGAAAGAACCCCAACCCTCCTCCCAGCATGCACTGCCCCCTCAGTCCCCATTCAAAATTGGCTTCAAAAAATTATTTTCTCCTAAGAAGTGGCACAAATCAAATCACATCGAAAAATGATTTATTTTTAAAATAAAATGTTTATTTTCTATGGGATTTATATCTTGCTATGTGATCTTGAGACCTCCCACATGACTTCTAGTACAAAAAACAAAAACATTATGCAAATAGCCAGGGTGTGTTAACCAGCTTTCTGCAAAGAGGTGGCCTGCAGGAAAGGCCTGCTGCCTCCAGGGGGTGCAAACACTTTCCAAATAAGGAAGGATGCCAGGTTCACCTAGGGACAACTGCTGCCTTTCAGACTAAGAAGAATTCTCTTTCTGTGCCCAGAGGAATAGGGTAGTATGGATGAGGCTAGCAGGGCCAGGCCCAGCACCTGGCCTCTTCGAAGACTGAGACCATAATAGAGTTAGGGGACTCCAGCTGGTGGTTCCTGCCTCTCCCAATCACCACCACCAGTAATGTACTTCCTTAAGTCAATGCATTCCATTTTGGCAATCAGTGTTTAAAAGCCCACTGAGAGAAATTAAAGATGGCAGCAGACTGAGTGGAAGCTACACTGACACTCTCCAGGACTAAAATGGAATTTCAACTAAAATACAGAAAAACCATCCTGAATAATCAACTGCAACTGAAAACGAGCTGGAGAGAATCCTCATAACCAAGGACATAAAGTGGAGACCACATAGAGACTGGTAGGAAGTACGGAGGCATGAGAGGGCTAGCTGGGCTCTCACAGGCAACAGCTGAAGGTCCAGAGGGAGATCTCAGTTGTGGGGGCTTCCCACTGAGGACTCTGGGGCCTAAACCCCAGGCTAGGATTCCCAGCCAAGAGCACCAGAACTGAGAAAGGTGCCCACATAACATCTGGCTGTGAAAAGCAGCTGGGTTTTTGTCTGCCAGGGAGAGACAGCTGAAAATGCAGGCACCCTCTTAAAGAGCCAATGCACAATGTTTCATGTGCAGCCACTCATGTTGGGCTCCAGCAGATGAAGGGCAGAGTGGACCAGAGCTGCATAAGGAGAACCTAGGCTTGTGGGCTCTGGAGATAGAGCTCAGAGGGCACCCCTTTGGATTCCTGTGTTGAGTCATTCCTCTATACAGCAGAGGACATCTTTCTCAGGCAAACAATTTGCTGCATATTCCTGGGTGGGGGAAGCAATTGCTCCACCTGCTGGAAAACCTCTTGCCCTACCCAGAGGAGTTTCTACAGCCTGAGGCTCATTAAGAGAATCAGATTAATCAGCCCGCAGGCAGAAGCAGACCTCAGAGTGCTTTGAGTCCTTGCCTGATCTCCTTCTGGACCCTGGCCTTAGAAAAGCAGACTTTGATGTGCATCTTGATCCTGTCCAAATGCACCCAGCCCCAGCAGAGGAGACCTCAAACCAAAGGTTGCTGATAGCTCCAAACAGTGTATTCAAGGACAGTCACAAACAGCCTCTGACATTATCCTGCACCAGAGACCTTCCAAAAAGACTAAGAGTCCTCACAGATCTACCTAAAACATAGAAACAAACCCAAATAGGCAGCCAAAATGGGGAGACAAAAAAACAAACCCCAAATGAAAGAACAAGAGAAGTCTCCAGAAACAGAGCTAAATGAAATGAGATAAGAATCTATCAGATATAGAGTTCAGAATACTGATTGTAAGGATGCTCAACAGCATGAAAAAAGATATGGAAACTATGAAGGAAATGAAGAATGACATAGCAGAAATAAATAATAGATAGGAAGGAATAAATAGCAGATTAGAGGAAGCTGAGAATCGTATCAGGGAATTAGAGGACAGGGCAGAAAAAAATCACTCAATCAGAGACCCAAAAAGGAAAAACAATTAAAAAACAGGAAGATAGTCTAAAGTAGCTGTGGGACAACGGGAAATGTAACAATATTCACATCATAGGAATGCCAGAGGAGGTCGAAAATAAGCAAGGGTTAGAGAACCTGTTTGAAGAAATAATGGCAGAAAACTTCTCTAACCTGGTGCAGGAAAAAGTCACACAAGTTCAGGAGGCACAGCGAGTCCCAAGCAAGAAGAATCCAAAGAGGCCCACACCCTGACACATCATAATTAAAATGCCAAAAATTCAAGACAAAGGGAAAATCTTAAAGGCAGCAAGAGAAAAGCAATCTGTTACCTACAAAGGAGCTCCCATAAGGCTGTCAGCTGACTTCTCATGAGAAACTCTACAGGCCAGAAGGCAATGTCATGAAGTGCTCAAGGTAATGCAAAACAAGGATCTGAAACTAAGACTGCTCTATCCAGCAAGGCTATCATTCAAGATAGGTAGTGAAATAAAGAACTTCCCAGACAAAGAAAAGGCTAAAAGAGTTTATCACCACCAAACCAGCATTGCAGGAAATGTTAAAGGGACTGCTGCAATTAGAAATAGAAATAGAAAGAAAGAGAAACATAGGCATAAAGAATTAAAATGGCAATAGATAAGTATCTATCAACAATAACCTTAAATGTAAATGGATTAAATGCTCCAATAAAAATACGTAGGGTAACCTGAATGGATAAGAAACATGATCCAAATATATGTCGTCTACAAGAGACCCACCTCAAAACAAAAGACTCACACAGGATGAGGGTGAAGGGATGGAAAAAAATTTTCCATGAGAATGGAAATGAAAAACAAAAAAACTGGGGTAGCAATACTCATATCGGACAAAATAGACTTCAAAATGAAGACAATAACAAGAGACAAGAAAGGTCACCACATAATACTAAAGGGATCGATCCAACAAGAGGATATAACCCTAATAAACCTATATGCACCCAATATAGGATCACCTAAATTTATAAAAAAACATCTAGAGGACTTTAAGGGAGAGATCAACAGCAATACAGTCATACTAGGGGACTTTAACACTCCACTGATTTCACTGGATAGGTCTTCCAGACAAAAAATCAACAAGGAAACGGTGACCCTAAATGACACACTAGGTCAGATGGATTTAATTGACAGTTACAGAGCATTTTATCCAAAGTTGCAGAATATACATTCTTCTTAAGTGCACATCAGTAGACTAGTGGATAAAAAAGCTGTGGTACATTTATACCATGAAATACTATGCAGCTGTGAAAAAGAAGGATCATTTATCCTTTGGGACAGCATGGAGGCAAGTGGAGAGTATTATGGTAAGCAAAATAAACCAGTCAGAGAAAGACAAATACCACATGATCTCACTTATATGTGAAGTGTAATAAACAAAATAAACTGATGAACAAAATAGATCCAGAGACATAGAAGCATGGAACAGATTGAGAGATCTCAGAGGGAAGGTGGGGGTAGGGGAGTGGGTGGTAAGAGATTAATCAAAGAGCTTATAGACATATATGTCTATAAGCATAACCCACGGACACAGACATTGTTATGGGGAAGGCTTGAGAGTGGGTGGATGAGGGGTGGAGGGGATCAACAGGGGGAAAAAGGGGCATCTGTAATACTAGAAAGAAAGAAAAAGCCCACTGAATTAGCTGGCCTCTAATTTCACAGACAGTCCTGATTTCTGGCCTGTGTTTGGCCTTTAGGCTGTGAGGACTGCCTTTCCTCCCTCTTCCCTCCTCATGCCCCAAATAGAGTGGAATTCACTCACTTTCAGTAACTTAATTATGTAGTTATTTGATTAGAATCCATGGCCTAAGATTTAGAAATGTTCCAGTAATTGAAAAGCAGGATCCCAGACTTATCAAGGTTTTACTTTTCTTCTACATACAAACAGAAAAAACAGGTCTTGGTTAAAATTGAGAAATAAAATGGATCTGAATTCAAAATGTCTTATTTTAACCTCATTAGCACATTTTTGGGACTTTAATAAGTTTTAACTGAATGGCTACAGAGAGATAATTTATTAGAATATAATTAGCCATTTTTCTAGCCACAGTAGGTATTTTCCTTCCCCTTGTCTGCTCATTGACTTGGTGGCTCCTGTGCTACCTGCCTAATGAGAGCATTTCCAGAAAACCACCACAGCCCAAGACCCTGGCTGAGGCAGAGGAGAGAAGACAGAGCACCCTGGGAAATAGCAGCAAAGCCACTAAGGCCGCATAAGGAGAGGACGTGGTGTTAAAAGAGGCCACCTTCTTAGGCGTGGGGTGCTGGGAAACTTCCTCTGAACTTGAGAGGCAGGAGAGGAATTTCCAAAATTGGTAGGATTGCATATCCTACTAAAGCCAAAGGATGGGGTGCAGAAAAGATTAAATTTGACATAGAGAATTTAAGGAATGTGGCAATTTTTACCCAACAATTGTAGAGAAAAATTTATACCTGCTGATGTAATGTTATGTGGCAACATCACCAGCCAACCCTTAAATGGTAAAGAAGGTGACAGAGTGTGTTTGGGCAAAGTCGTGATTAAAAGTGACTGCTCGCGGGTAGATAAAGGAGGGCAGACGAGAAGAATGGATGAGACAGGATTCAACTGTCAAGAGTACTTTGGGAACCCAGCTGGTGACAAGTAGTAACTGCCACATTCATAAGCTGTAAGCCATCACCTCTATAAGTCATCCTTCAGTTTGTCAATTTCAATGTCTGCAAAGCAACTTACATTTACATCAATTTTTACCAAACTAAACTCCATCTTAAAAATTGATTTGGGGGAAAATGCTTTGTTGTGCTTCTTCATAACTTTAATTAACTTAGCTTTAATTTATTAATTTCTCTAAATGTCCCCCTTGCTTGTGAGTAGTGTGGTCACTGTTAGTAATAATTCCCTTTGAGGCCATATCCCTGGTCCCTCAAGGAGTACAGCAGGCCAGGAGGGCCCACAGACCTAGACCTCACAGATACCTCAGGAACCCTAGCCTTGACCTCACCACCACTTGTCTTACAACACTCTGCAGGCCAGCTTATCCATGGACATCAGTCTTACTGCTGTGAAATGAGGGAATGGACTAGAATTTTACAGTCTCAATTCTGAATTTCTACTTTGTCTTAGTATAATGCTTTTATGCCTTTCAAAGTGATTTCAAGAAATTATGGACCAATCTAATAAGCCAGAGGAGGATGGCTGTGCATACCATTTGACAGATGTCAAAACCCCTAGAGAAGCTGGTTCAAGGTTTGTCAGCGGTGAGGCTGGAGTAGCACCTGCTGTGTGCCTGCATCGGTCCGCCTGCTGGGGATGCGCCGGGCACACAGCAGCAAAGCTCCCTCCTGGAGCTCACATTCTACTGACAGGGGACATGGTAAACAAACAATTGTAGGCAAGATAGTGAAAAGCGCTAAGGAGAAAGGCAATAAGAAATGTGTGTGTGTGTGGTGGGGCGGGGTGCAAGGTGAAGCCAATGTCTGGTTCTAGTTTTAAAACCACCCACGAGGACACATGAGCACGCTGAGCAACTGTGTGGTAGGCTAGGAGGGATGCAGCTCAGTGTGAGGAGGTCCTGGGGTCTGGATCTTAATTCATGGTCTTAGGAAAGTCCGTTAACCTCTTGGAATTTAGTTTTAGTTTCCTCAGCAGTAAAATGGGAATTAAATACCTCCCTCCTAGGTATGCCATGTGGATGAAATGATGCCTGTCACTGCACAGTGTGGAGCCTCAGGTCCAAACCTGTGAGGGGCCCTTTCTGCCCCACATGGGACAGCATAAGGGGAGGCTTCTTGAAGCTTCGGCCTCTCTGTGGGCAAATTCTGCCCCCACACAGCTCCCAAGGGGCTGACCTGCAGACCATTCCTCCAAGCCTCCCCCTGAGAATGGAGGTGCTCTGTTGGTGCCTGTAGGGAGCAGCCCAGCTCCTCTCAGATGTGAAGGGAATGCCTCAGGGAGTCATCGTCATCTCCTCTCCTACAGCCATCCTTTCCTTCCCACTGAGGCCAGGATTGCCTCTCAGAGCTGGCCCTCCTATGCTCTGGTCCAAACTCTTCTCCTCTGAGGCCTCTGTGTGTCTCCATCTTCTCTAGGGTTTCCTCCCCACCCAGTTCTCCTCATGCTAACCTTTCAGCACCCTAGAACCTCTACAGCTCGGCCCTCCTCCCCAGCACTGCCCTCCCTGACTGAATCCCAGTGCCTCCTGGACTTTGAGGCTCAGCTCATGCCCTCACTCCTCAGGAGGCCTCAGGGGTGCCCTACTCCCCTCCCCACAGGTCTGATTTGGGCATGCATCCCCAAGTTACCCCCACCAGCTCTTCCCAACCACAGCCTGAGCCCTGTGATGGAGGCCCCTCTAGAGAGCTGCAAGCTGCAGGTCAAATGAAGAAATCCTGACAGCAAAGTGGAAACCAGTCATAAACAATGCACTGACTCAGAAGAATTCCCAACAAATGGCCTCACACAAACTAGCCTGCAGGACAGCAGTGTGTGGGGCCCGATGTTTGCAAGGACAAACATGGAAAAGCAGAAGAGATAATAGTGGCACCCAGGACTCTCCCAATTCTCACAGTGTCTTAAGCCTTAAGCTTTTGCACATGCTCCCTTCCCAAGAGCCACACATTCAGAATGTGGAGAACCATGGCTGAGTTGTTGATCCCAAGTCTTCACACTCCTACAGTGGATGATACACCCACTCTCGTTACATTTCACTCCTTAACCTTGAACTTGGCCACTGACTTGCTTTGGCCAAAGAGGCTTTAGCAGAAGTGACCAAGGCAGAGGACTTGCTGCCCTGTCCTGTAATCATGACCATGAACAAAGCATGATCTGGAAAGCCCCAGTTCCAGAAATAAAGAACATGAACCTAAGGATGGAGCCAAGCCCGAGAAAGACCAGCCCCACCCCAGCCAACGCACAGACCCTGAATGAGAAATCCACACTCTGAGTTGTTTACCACTTAGATTTTGTTATGTATCAGCAGATGACTGATCTGGACAATGATAGTAAGTATCCCTTAGACAGTGACCACACAGCTCCAGGTGGTGTGCTGGCCAGTTCCATGTAACTCTGACAACATCCAAAAGCACAGGTGTCATATCTCTTTTACAGATAAGAAATCTGGGGCTCAGGCAGTTAGAGCAGTTTGTTCCAGGGCAGGGCTATCAGTGAGAGGGCCGAGGCTCAATCCCAGGCTTGTCTGCCTTCATGCCCCTGCTGCATGCCAAACTTGGCTCTGTGGAGCCAAAGGAGTGGTGACAGGAGCAGGCCCTCACTCTTGCAGATGCTAGAAGCACTTTGTGCCCCGTGGTCCTGACACCTGGGTTAGCAAAGGGCATCATTTAATTTCAGCTTTATTTACTTCAAAAGACATTGCAGCTGAGGACTGTCCTTTTCAAATTATGACTGAGCTGTTCATCTACACATCCCAGTTCAGACAGCCCTACAGACAACTGCAGATAGCCTCTTACAGGGAGCCCCAGTGAGTCCCTGCTGCCCCTTGCCAAAGTCTGGACACTGCAGAGTCCCACAGCCACCTTCATCTGTGGGAAGCCATGTGCCGGGAGAGGTGGTGGCGCTCCCGGAAGTGCTCCTGGCAGATGGGGCATGTAAGTGCCTCTTCTGTCGGCTTCTTAGAATGTGGGTCAGGCTCTGCATGCTCCTTTTTGTGGTGGGACCGCATATGAAAAACCAGGTCGGAGGTCAGGTGGAAGGAGAGGCTGCACTTTGCACACCAGTTCTGGGTGGACAAGCCCAGGAAAGTGAACGTGGGTGGCAGGAGGGCCTGGGAGCCAGTGGAGGGTGGTGAGGCTGTGGGCACTTGGGCCATGGCATGCTTTAGCCACAGGGTGGGAGCACCCAAGAAAGCACTGCAGAGAGGAGCACCCTGTGGCAGTGTCTGCAGGTTCAAGAAATCACCCACCAAAATCTTGGCATTGGAAAGTCGACCCCAACAAGGGATGTCTACCATCTTGATGAGCCCCAACAGCTCCCCCAGGGCATCTGCAGGTTTGCCTGCCTGGAAGAGCGAGGTTGACCCAGGTCTCCCCGATGGACATCTGGCTGGTTTGCTGAAGGCACTTCTCTGCTCCCTTCCGGCTCTGCTGGGCCACAAAGAGAAGACCGTACTGCCAGTGGGGTCCCCGGGGACGCCCTGGGCCAGCTGCTGAAGGCCAGGCTGGCTCCTGAGGCCATCATGTTCCCTGTCCTTGGCCGGCCTGCCCTGTAGCCTTTCCTTCAGCCTAGGCACCTCCATGAAGGCGCTCTGCCCCTGTTCCCAGCACACTTTCTGGGCCAGTGGCTTTTCCAGCCTAAGCTTGCCCTGGGGTGTTGACAGTGACACCTCCACACAGGACTCATCCTGGCCACCACTGCTGTCAGCCTTGGAGCCTGGGTGGTTTTTTTTCTGTGGAAGCACTGGCTGGCAGCCCCGGCTTTGCTCGGGTTCACTACGCCACCATCTGTTTTCAGCTGAAGGGCTCCACAGAGCCCCCTTCCCAGCAGCCATGTTGACTAGCAGGGCCTGGGACAGCTCAGCAAGGTGGAAGCTCCAACAGTTGTCATCTTCATCTTCAGGGCTTTGGAATTCTAGAGGGCTTGTTTCAGGGAAGAGCCATGAGATTGGAGAGCTCCCCTGATGGTTGGGCCAGCCATACTTGGACCACTTGGACCACAGGACTCTGCAGAGAGAGGAAGTAACAGGTAGCTGTTTGCATCCAAAGAACCCTGACTACTGTAGATGCCTCAACTCACCCTGTCTCAGCTCTATGCCACCTACTTTCGCCTCCAGGACTCCATCGGGGGGAAGGACCACACTGCACAATGCTGCCACCCAGAGACATGACTCAGTGCTGTCTCTGCACCTGTGAGCATCCAGGTGGCAGCTGCTGTAATAAAGGAACACACAAGGCATCCACCAGCCATCTGACTTTGTTGAAGGCTCTAACAGGTTTGCATGCTGATTTAGGGCAGTTTGCATTCCTTGTTAAACGGCATGCCAATTCCTCCTGCCAAAATCGTCAGAAGTGCCAAGAACTTTAAGCACCTGGGGACACGAGCTCCTGCAGGTACAGGTGTCCAGAGAGTAAAAAATTGAAGCAATAAATACCCATACATGAAAGGGTAGGTGTGGGGCTGTGTCTGTCCACCGCTTCTACACCCAGGGGGCTGTCACCTCTGTGCTTGGCCCTACCCCTGGAACAAGTGGGGATCTCTCCTGTCTCTACTCCCTGAAAGAGCCAGCACTTGGTTCTCCTCACACATTAATCCACTAGCTTTCCTTCTGCTCACCTGGTAACTGTCCACTGTCTTCTTGTGCCCACTTGCTGGGCATAGTCAGTTGGACCAACTTCTATACTGCTCTTGAGGCTTCGAGAAGAGACATATAGTGGTCATGTTCGAGGGTGGCACTGAGGAGGAGAGGTGCCTTCAGCCCTGCTGGGGAGGCATTCATCCCTGCCTTTCCTTAATCAACTCTGCCAGCAAGTTCTAGAAATTGGGAAACCCATCTGCAAGTGCCCACCTCAGCTGGTGCCCACCTCATGCTGGGCTGCAGGACTGAGTGCTCCAAGCCTTTGTCATCAGGAAATATTTCCCCAGGCCCAGGAGCCCTGAGGAGCAGGCGGCTGAGTCTCATCGCTGGTACTTGCGCAGGCGTATTATGCATAAATACCACGTGGGCTCCTGTCAGCTCCTTCCTCTTGCCATGCCTCTTGTCCCACATGGAAAAGGAAGCCCAGGCACCCTGCCTGCCCTCCCGCCCTCCATCTCGGTGGCAGAGTCTGTGATATGTGTTTTGCATATGTCACCTCCTTCCATCTTTACCCTTTTTCACAGATAGGAGGATCTGAGTTTTGGAAAGCTACACACCTGCCTAATGTGGCCTGCAAGTGGGAGGTGCAGCTGGGGCTGAAACCCAAGAGTGTGTCCCCAAAGCCTGCTTTGGTTGTGTTACCCATGTCACACTCACAGTGCCCCAACTTGTGCTTCCAGGGGGATCTGAGCCCTTCTTTTTAAAATTTAACTTAATTTTATTTTATTGTTGACAGTATTATAGATGTGCCCCAATTTTACCCCCCTTTACTGCTCTCCTCCCAGTCCCTGCCCTACCCCAAGCCTTCACCACACTATTGTCTGTGTCCATGGGCTATGCTTATAAGTTCTTTGGTTAATCTCTTCCTGTCTCCCCTTCCCTCCCCTCTGAGATTCGTCAGTCTGTTCCATGCACCCATGCCTCTGGGCCTATTTCGTTTGTCAGTTTATTGTGTTCATTAAATTCTACTTATAGGTGAGAGCACCTACTGTATGGGAGAACATATTTGCCAATGACACATCTGATAAGGGGTTAATTTCCAAAATATATAGAGAACTCACAAGGCTCAACAAAAGAAAGACAAATAAACCCAATTAAAAAAATGGGCACAGGACCTGAATAGACACTTCTCCAGAGAGGACATTCGGATGGCCAAGAGACACATGAAAAAATACTCAACATCACTATTCATCAGAGACACGCAAAAAAAACCCCACAATGAGGTATCACCTCACGCCTGTCAGAATAGCTACCATCAATAAATCAACACACAGCAAGTGCTGGTGAGGGTGTGGAGAAAAGGGAACCCTGGTGCACTGCTGGTGGGAATGCAGACCGAGCCCTTCTAACATCCTTCTCAAACCAATTTCTCAAAAAGGGTGACATTGACATCAGAGGTCAGTGCTGGCCAATGTTTCTTGAAGAAGCAGAGGAGCCCCATCAGTCCACTGAGTGCCCCTGAGCTAACCATGCCACCTCTCCCAGCCCCATTCCCCATCTGTAACTAGGGTTGGGCTGCATTATCTCCACAGTCCTTTCCAGATCTGCCAGCGCATGGCTGTAATCGGGGTGAAGCCAATTCTCTCCTTTCTCAGAGTAACTGGTTGTCTTAAAGCCCTATCGGTCTACAAAGAAACACACACCCAGGCACAATCATATCCTCACACATACACATACACACATACATAAACATACACTCACACTCATACTCATATACATATAACTCTCTCTCTCTCTCTCTCTCTCTCTCTCTCTGTCTCAGACAGTTCTCTATGACCATTTAGAGCAGGGGCAGGAAACATATTTTTCTGCCAAGGGCCTTTTGGATATTTATAACATCATGCGTGGGCCATACAAAAGTATTGTTGCTATGAAAAAGCTCCTGGACTTATTGAATTTTTAGTCCCACCTGTGGTTGCCTGGGCAGGGCCACACCAAATGATTTTGCATGCCTTATACTGCCCCTGAGCCAGACGTTCCCCACCCCTGGTTTAGAGCTATCATCTAGATGTCTTTCCCAAGCCTGGGCAGAGCCTCCCTGCTGTCCTCCCCAGCCTGCTGCGCCCCCACATCCCTCTGCAGACGGCCCCACTGGGCTGCCTTCTCAGCCCAGGCAACCTTTGCCAGCCACAGCGCGTGGACCCTTGTTGCCTGAGCTGCCCAGAGTGCCCTGAGCCACGGAGGTGACAACCCTCTTCTCAGCACTGAACTTTTGGACATGTGGCTTTACTGCAGGATGGAATATTTTGCTACCAGGATCCTTCATGATATAAAAATGGAAGTCACTGTTTATTGACTATCTGAGGGTTTATGTGCCAGAGGCTTAATCACCTTACTTCATGGAGTTTTCACAGTAGCCACATGAGGAAAGCTGCATGTCTCAACCCGACCGCATTCATGTCGAATCTGCCAAACTCCAGGCTGCTGACCTCAGTGCTGCACCCCAGCTCCAAACTCAGGCTGCTGACCTCAGTGCTGCACCCCAGCTCCAAACTCAGGCTGCTGACCTCAAAGCCGCACCCCAGCTCCAAACTCAGGCTGCTGACCTCAGAACCACACCCCAGCTCCAAACTCAGGCTGCTGACCTCAGTACTGCACCCCAGCTCCAAACTCAGGCTGCTGACCTCAGTGCTGCACCCCAGCTCCAAACTCAGGCTGCTGACCTCAGTACTGCACCCCAGCTCCAAACTCAGGCTGCTGACCTCAGTACTGCACCCCAGCTCCAAACTCAGGCTGCTGACCTCAGTGCTGCACCCCAGCTCCAAACTCAGGCTGCTGACCTCAGAGCCGCACCCCAGCTCCAAACTCAGGCTGCTGACCTCAGAGCCGCACCCCAGCTCCAAACTCAGGCTGCTGACCTCAGAACCACACCCCAGCTGCCAAATGTCAGGCTGCTGACCTCAGAGCCGCACCCCAGCTCCAAACTCAGGCTGCTGACCTCAGTGCTGCACCCCAGTTCCAAACTCAGGCTGCTGACCTCAGAGCCGCACCCCAGCTCCAAACTCAGGCTGCTGACCTCAGAGGCGCACCCCAGCTGTTTGAGACACTGTGCATCTGGATTCTGCCAACTGCTGTGCTAGGTATTCACCCAACTTCACCTCCACAGTGCCATGAGACAAACCTTGATAATAGCAATGAGGAGGAGACAGAAGAGAAGGAGATGATATAGTGTAATAATCATGATAATAACGAGGAGCAGGAAAGGGAGCAAATAAAGCAAAAGAGCAGATGAGGTGCTGACGGGACTTTTGGGCTGACTCCCAACCCCCCGAGGGTCACCACTCTCCCATGCATCAGCACAGCTGGGTAAGGTCACTCTGGAAGTGCAAGAATGTCCTACACAACTCTATCTGCAGCCCCATCTAATCTCTGTCCACTCTGTGCCACAGTCACCAGATCTGAGCTTCTCGGAATGGAACACGATGTTAGTCTGACGTGGCTCGTCCCCGTGAGCCCCGCTTACCTCTGACGCTCATCTCTTCTTGTTGATAGACTCCCAGGGTCCTTTCCAAAGCCAGCGTCAGACTCTGAGTCTCATCCAGCTCCAGGTTACATGCACCTCTGTCTCGGACCCCAACACCTCTCAGACGCCCTCTGCAGACATCTAATGTCATCTCCGGGGTCACCCCCTGCCCTGGACAGTGAGCTCTGGGACAGGAGACCACATGCACTGTCTCACTCCTGCTTTCCCACCTGGACCTACCAATGCCCTCTGAAACTGGAAGATGTTTCTCTGTGTCTGGGCAAAGCGAAGCTCCTCCTTCCTTTCTCTTTCCATAGACACCAGCCGCCCTGGCAGCAGTGGGTCTATGCAGCCCTGTCCCCCCCGTGCTCCCAGCCAATATTAATGACCACTTTGTTGCCCTTTATTCTCTTCAATAGCCTCAGTTTATCTTGGGATCTCACACCCTGACACTATTTACTACTGGTCCTCGTCATTCTCTATCGTGTGTGTCCTGAGAAGGGAGTTTTCTTGTCCCTCCTGGTTCTTTCAGTCTGAAGTCAGCCACATACCCTCTGAGTCTCCAAGACATCTTTCAATACCACCCATGTCCTTCCTATTAAAAGAATCTGATCAATCCCAGACTCTCCAACCGTTTTTTAGTCCTTAGATCATGGGATTACTAAGTGATGATCTTTGAAACCATCCAAAACTGACTTGTCAAGTTCACAGAGTGTCTGATCACATCCAGCTGTCCCAACCATGGGGATGCTTCTCCTTCAGGCTCTCAACCTTCCTGGGCCACCAGCCAGGATTCTACTGACCAACAAGGGAAGTGCTACATTCTGAAAGATGAAGCCTCACCCACCCCACATTAGGTGGTAAAAGCACGTTTCTTTATTACCCATTCCCCAGGCACTGAACGCAGACTTAGATCATCCCTTCATCTGAGACGCACTGGCCACATTTTCCCATATTACTGTCCTTTTCATGCCATCCCAGGTGATCCCATGTGATCATCGAGCCTTATATCACATAGAAGTGCACAGGCTCTTGGGCCAGATGCCTGGATCAAACCTGGCTCTGCTCTTACCAAACCTGTGATCCTGGGCAAGGTGCTGATCTTTTCTCTGCCTCTGTTTTCTCATTTGTGAAAAAGGATCACCTTGTTGCCCGCTTCATTAGGTAGTTGTAAAGATTAGGTGGATTAGATGGATTATATCTAAGTGCTGCCCTGGCCGGTTTAGCTCAGTGGTTAGAGTGTCAGACATGCAGTGAAGGGTCCTGGGTTCAACTCTGACCAAGGGCATGTGCCTCAGTTGCAAGCTAGAACCCCAGCCCTGGTCAGGGCCTGTGCAGGAGGCAACCAATTGATGTGTCTCTCTCACATCTGTTTCTCCCTCTCTCTCTCCCCCTTCCACTCTCTCTGAAAAGCAATGGAAAACATATCCTCTGGTGATATATATCTAAGTGCTAAAGCCCAATTCAACAAACATCAGGTAGTTTCAATTTATCAATTTATTATCACACTACTGCAAAAGGTCAGAGTCCAAGTCATGGCTGCCTTCCCTCTATTCTGTGTACCCAGGGACTGGTGCACAATCTTGTTTAATGAGGGACCAAATGGCGGCACTTTTCCTCTCCCCTCCACTTACAGAAGAAAGACCTATTAGCAAACAACCAGGTGACCCCATTTTTCTGAGATATGAACATGCTTTCCACCCAAGTCAGCGAGCTGGCCCCCGGAAGTTCCAAGCTGCAACTCAGAAACTAGAATCTTATCCAGTGACACCATCTACACAGCCAGCCAGTGCCTTCTTGTGTTTGCCTTCCTTTCCAGCTAAAACAAACAAGCGCAGAAAATATCTCCTGTGCTTCAATCCCTTGGTTCCCTAAAATCTGGAGCTGCTTCTCAGGCCCTTTTGGGAGATTTCAGAGGATAATCATCTATCAACCTCTTCTACATATGAATTGTGAGACCCTGGGTTTTCTTAATGAGAGAAACAGACATGTTTTCTAGACATCTTCTTAACCCTGGAATCCTGAGAAACTTAAAAACTGAAGAGTTGCCCGGGCTTCCATGGAGGCTGACTGGTGGTGCCTTGGAGATGGGAGAGAGGAGGCTTCCTGGCCAGCCCCTATAAGCTCTATGTCCAGCTGTGCCTACACCCCTCCAGCATCAGTGCCTGCTGTGTTCAAACAAAACTAAGTGCAAGGCTTCCAGGATGCAGTCAGCTACCAGGCCCATAACGAGGTCGGCTGGAGACCTAACTTGGCCATGTGGATCAATTCCAGTGGCTGTCTTTAAGGGAAATGTCCATGGTTTGTGTATCAGATTTCCAAGCTAGACTCTACCTGATGCCAACAATAGCATCATCTACTAGAAAGGACAGTTACAGCCTACTTAAAAAGCAAACAAACAAAACATTTTAAAGCATTGTTCAAGACTTAACCCTGAATTTAAAAATATGGTGTAATTATCTGTGTTAAAGAAAAGCTGTCACCTCCTGGGTTTCTGGAAAAGAAATGTAAGCAAAGCACACATGATAATTCTGTCATTTGAAAAGCACCCATTTCACCCCACCCCAGAATTCTAATACACTGGAAGTCAGTGGTTAAAGCAACTTAAAATACAATTTGTCCAATCAAGAAAATAGTCTCCCAGATCAAAGCTCTATGTATATACCTATGAATTTGTCCAACATTCTTTTATCTAAAATGAAAGATTCTTTCAACAAATACATTGCAATCTTCTTCCATCACATTTAGTTTTTGTTTACTCCTTCTGTGATTTATCTACTGACAAATTTCCTTTTCTATATCAACTGAACAGTTTAGTAAGCTGAATTATTACTAAAAATCATAATAAACTCAGAAGAGGTTAATTTATAAGAATCCAAAGCTTCAAATGTTAGGTGGTAATTAACAGCTTTAAAAGCAAACAAGTTTTCTTTTCACAACTTAATATACATCTATCTATCTATCTATCATCTATCATCTATCTATATAAGTTTCAGTATATTTGTTTGAACATATAACTCTCTATATTAGAAAATATCATGAAATAACGTCTCTCTGACAAAATTAAAATTTTTAATGGAAAACAAAAAATTACTTTGATATACAACATTTTTATTTTATTCCTTAAAATGACTCAGATTTGTTTATCTAGGTTTCTTCACTTAGAATGTGTCTAAGACAATCTTTGATGTTAAGATAAAATATTTCCACCATGGTTACCTAATGTTAACATTAACTTCAAATGCCATAATAATTGCTATAAAATGTCTCATTCAACATTAATTATGTAACTTAATTTCTGCACATCAACAGCATTGACAAGTATATATGTTGAAAATATACAGTGAATTTCTTACTTTTAACTCTCACTAAAATGTTTCACATGCCAAGCCCTGGCCTCCCTATTGTCTGAATCCAGCCCCTCTCCCCGCATCTGCCTGGCCTCGCAGGGCCCCCACACACCGATGGCGGGGCCTCAACGTCCCCTAAGTGTTCAGGAAAGGTTTAGCCTTGTGGGTGCTTCCTGTGTCTATTACTAAAGGCAGCTGTCAAGAAACGGGTTAAATCAATGTCTTGTCTCTAAAGCCAAGTATTTTTTCCAGCTCATCCTGAGAACCCAGAGATCTGTAACTTGGCCATCTGTGTATTGTCCCGCAACAGGCAGTGAGCAAGTTACATGCCCAGGCCTTTGGGTGGAACCTGAGGGAAGATCTGGGGCAGGTGCCCCTCTGCTAGCCTAGGGCCCGGCACAGGCCTTGGCTGAGAGCAAGGGAGCCACACAGATGGGGGGGCACAAAGATGAGCGGGGGGGGGGGGGGGGAGGGGGGAGGGGGGGGAGGGGGGATGGGGGGAGGGGGGATGGGGGGAGGGGGGGATGGGGGGGATGGGGGGGAGCCACACAGATGAACGGGGTGGGGATGGGGGGGATGGGGGAGGGGGGAGGGGGATGGGGGATGGGGGGAGCCACACAGATGGGGGGCACAAAGATGAGCTGGGGGGGGATAGGGGGGTGGGGATGGGGGGTGGGGGAGCCACACAGATGAACGGGGTGGGGATGGGGGGGAGCCACACAGATGAGCGGGGGGGGGATGGGGGATGGGGGGATGGGGGAGCCACACAGATGGGGGGGCACAAAGATGAGCGGGGGGGGGATAGGGGGGTGGGGATGGGGGGTGGGGGAGCCACACAGATGAACGGGGTGGGGATGGGGGGGAGCCACACAGATGAGCGGGGGGGGGAGGGGGGGGGCAGTGAACTGCAGCCCAAAGGGCCCACCTCAGGGAAAAGCGCCCTCGGGGGATGTGCTGCGCGGCAGGAGAGCTGGGAGGAGAGGAGGGCGAGAGAAACAGCAGTCGGACAGGGGAGTAGGAGCGGAGAAGAGAGACCAGAAAGAGTGAGACAGACGAGAGAGGAGAACAGGAAGCGACAAGAGAAAAGGCGGAGCCCAGAGGCAGAGGCCGACAGGGCGGCGCCGGGGAGAAAGGGGGTGGCGACGGCAGGTGACGGGCAGGGAAGCGCGGCAGGGGAAGGCAGGACTAACCCCCGCGGAGAGCCCGAGGAAGCTGAGCGGAATCCCGACCCCGCGAGCACCGCCGCTGGGCGCCAGGGGCAGGGGTCCCCGGGGCAGGCGTCCCCGGGGCAGGGGTAACAGGGGCAGGGGTAACAGGGGCCCCAGGGGCAGGGCAGCGCACCCCGCCTCTTGCAGACCCGCCACCGAGCGCTCCGGCGCCGCGCCGCGCCACCCCAGGGAGACCTGGGCGGGCGGGACCCTGCCCTTCCTTCCCGCAGCCCCGCCTCGGCCACGCCCGCCCCGAGGGGCCCACAGGCCTCCGCAGGGACCTGGGAGCCGTGGAGCCGGCCGAGGGGCGCAGTGGCCTGGCCTCCGGGAGCGGCGGGCCCGGCTCCGACGCCCAGCGCAGCCAGCACCCGGGCTTCCCGCGGGCACGGCCCTCGCAGGCCCCACACCCTCCGCCTCGGCCTTCGCGGGTGCCCGGCAGCTGGGCACGGAGGCGGCCCCCTGGCTCAGGCCCCGGCCAGGGCCCAGGCTGCCCTTGCCTGTGCGTCCTGGCTTCTCTCTTGCGCCCTGCGACCCAGGCAACCGCAAGGATGTCAGTCCGGGTGCTCCACGCCCCTGCCCGCGGGTCCTCGGGCGCTGGCCAAAGGCCCTCCCCGCCCCGCCGAGCAGCGGCTCCAGCCGCTGGGTCTGCGCCCAGCCTCCCCGCCCTCGCCCCCGCCTCGCCCCCGCCTCGCCCCCGCCTCGCCCCCGCCTCGGCCCCGCCTCGCCCCCGCCTCGCCCCCGCCTCGCCCCCGCCTCGCCCCCGCCTCGCCCCCGCCTCCCCGCACTCGCCCCAGCCTCGCCCCCGCCTCCGGGGCTGTGATGCGGTCGCGCTGCGTGGCAGAGCCGAGCGCGCAGACCTCCCAGCGCGAAGGGCTAGAGAAGTCAGGGACCAGGGCGGGGGGCGGCCAGGCGGGGGAGTGGGGAGGCCTCTGGGGGCCGCTCCGGGCTTAACCTACCCGCAGCTCCGCCTCGCGGCGCGCGGTGAGCGGAGATGGCAGAGCCTCGGGTGCCCAGCGCCTCGCAGTTGCAGCCAGATGTGGGGGCACCTTCTGTGAGCCCAGGGCGGGCGGGGCCGCGGGGCAGCCGACTAACCTGGGGAGGGCGCGGGGCGCCCAAAGGAGCCCCGCTCGGGCCCTGCGCCTTCCTCCCCGCAGGCAGCACGCGCTCCGGGCGCCTGGGCGAGGCGCAGGCTCGCGCGGTGGCAGCCGCTCTGCTTCCCGAGGTTTGCGGGCATCTGTCACAAAGATTAGGTTGTAAAGGACAAAAAAGATAAATCTGAGGTAGGGAAAGGAGGATTCAGAACTAGAGAGGTGGCCCTGAGGTGCAGCTTTCCTTTCATGAGGAGAGCCCGTTGTGAAGATGGAAATGCGGCGCCAAGGCCCAAAGGCAGGGCTCGCCAGCCCCAGCGAGGTCGCGGAGCACCGAGGGACGTCCCCGCGCTCCGCCTGCTGAGTCCAGCCGAGCAGTGCCGCGGGCGCTGGGCTCACCGGGGGTCGCTTCCTAAGTTACATAAATGTCAAACCAATGTGCTGTACATCTGAAACCAATATAAACAATATTGAATAGCAGTTTTAATTGAAAAATAAAAATTTTTAGAAAAGAGTGAGCACAAAACAGGTGTCTTCAGATGTGCAAGGCCTAAGGTTGATGGAAGAACTGCTAAAGAATGTGCTTCTGAAGGAAGGAAACTGAACTCAGACGAAAGAAGAGGGTTTCAAGAAACAAGGGTGAGCAAAGGGGCTGAAAAACCCCATGACTGCTGGGAACACCTATGCACTGAAATCACAGGGACAGTCACCAACGTAGATACGTTTTATAAAGTTTATATATGGAGAGAATAAAACAGGGTTAGGTAGGTGGACTCTCAGAGGGTAGAGCAGTTCCAAGAAAGTTTCAGCCATGGACATGGACAGTCCTGGGGCCGTCACAGGCGCCTGAGCTCTCCTAGGCATGGGCCTGCGTCGGTGTCCCTCCTGGGAGCAAGGGTGTCTCCTCTGTCAATTGGAGGTGGATGGTGGTTGTGGGTGGGGAGCCCATAGCTGCTTCTCTTTCAATTACGTTTCCTACTGTCAGAGATCTAAATGGTGCATTTCCATGGCTCCTCAATGTGAATGGACTTGACTTACAAGATAAAGGCACAGTTTGTTAAGTTCATTTGTTTTTAATCTAGCTATATGTTTTCTAAAGGAGACACATCTAATACATAAGGACATATAAAAATTGACTGTAAAAGAATAAAAAGTCATGCCAGAGATGCTGGGCAAACCAAAAGGAGACTGGAGTCTACAATGCAGAAAAAACAGTATTAGGGTTAAAGAGGGTAAATTCTTAATAATAGTTTCATTTTCCAGAAAATTACAAAAGTTTTAAACCGGCATACACCTAATAAACTAACAATGAGAAATAAATAAAGAGAAATTTGTGAAACCCACTATTATAATAAGAAATTTCAGCTCTCATTTGTCAAAAAGACAAAATATTTCTTAAAACATAGATTTGAACAACAAAATAAACCTGGTTTAATGGGTTTATAAGTAATCCTCCACCCAATCATGCATTGAAACAAGTTTGAATAAAATTCAGAGAAATAGTACTGTACAGACAATGTTCTCAGACCACAATGCAATTAAGGTGGAAATTAATAACAAAAATAATTTTTGAAAAAATATGTACAATTGAAAATTTAAAGTCTTACATGTAAATACTTATGGATCAAAGGAAAAATCAGCACTAAAATTAAAATATACTTAAAATCAAATAGCATAAACATATGAAAGAGAAAGTTAGAGGAAAATTTGTGGCCCAAAAGGGGTGAAAATAAATTATTTAATAATTTACCAAAATATATTGGAATAAGAATAGTAAAATAAACAAAAAGAAAATGAAAAGAAAAGAAGACTTTAGAGAAAGAACAAATAAAGTAAAAAATATATAAAAATTAAAATAAAGAGTAAAAATAAGCGAAAAATTATTTGAAGAGTTCACTAATATAGATAATACTTTAATAAAATTAACCATAAAATAAGACAGTGCTTCCCAATGTTTTAAAAAATATAATTTTCTCAAGGGGAAAAAAAATACCTTTTTTCTTGTGTCACCTCATGAAATTTTTTACCACGTATTTACTGTATATCTCTTTATGTACTCAGTTTTATAATTAAAACAGTAAGTCTAATTTTCACCCCTTTGGGGCAATATCCTCCCTGTTGTGAATGCTTAGAATAAGAGATAAATAATAAAATAATACTAGGAATTAAAAAGTATATATAACTACAGATAGAGCAGAACTATAAAAATCAGAAATATTCTGAACAACTTTATACCAACATATGTGAATAAATGTCTAAATTCCTAGAAAAAATGTTACCTAAAATGACTGATAAAAGAAATAAAATAATTAAATAATAATCCAGTGAGTCAGCCTGCTTAGACTTTCATAACTAAGACCACAGTGTATGTGGCTTAAACTAACAAGTTTACTTTCTCACAGTCCTGGAGGTTGTAAGTGCAAGATCAAGGTGTCAGCAGGGTAAATTTCTGCTGACGTCTCTCTTCTTGGATTGCAGAGAGCTGCCTTCTCACTGTGTCCTCACCTGATCTTTTCTCTGTGCTTGCACAAAAAGAGAGCTCTGGTATCCCTTTCTCTTCTTATGAGGACACCGGACATATAGGGTTAAGGTCCAACTCTTATGACCTCATTTAACCTTAATCACCTCTTTGAAGGCCACATAATGTATTAGGGCTTCAGAGTATGAATTGAGGGGGTGCAAAATTCAGTCCATAATATTTGCTGAATATTAAATAAATTCAGCAATGTAAAGACTTCCAACAAAGAAAATCCCAGCCACAGATGATATAATAACAAACATTGAATAAGAACATTATTGGGATCATATTCAAAGTCTTTCCAAGGAGAAAGAAGGTAAAGAAAAACCTTCAGTGCATTTTATGAGGCTATTACGTAATATCAAAACCAGTTAAGGACATTACAAAAATAGGAGATTACAATCAGAGGTTAAAAAAGGAAAAAGAAAACTAAACTAATAGTAAACTTAATCTATTGGTGTTTAAAAATATTAATAATATATAAAATGTTAAAATTGGTTTTATATGCATTAATGTAATTAGTCATATTAATATATTACTGGAGAAAAAATATATTCATCACAATATATGCATAAAACAGATTTAGATAAATTCAACACTCATTCCTGATTTGTAGCAAACCAAAAATAGTAAGGATTTGGTTGCCGAATATGGTAGAATAAAAAGACCCTGAATTCACCTCCTCCTACAGAAATACTGAATATACACCTACATACAGAGAAGTTCCTCCTGGGAAACAAATGAGGGATGATTGAACAACTTCTGCACAACAAACAAGAAAGGGAATATATAGAGAAAGGTAGGAGAGTTAGAGATGTGGCAACCATGGGAACCCTACCCTAACAGAGGCACCTATAGCAAGGAGGTATATAACTGAGAGACCCATACTCAGATTCACCTGGCCTGGGACACTGTGATAAAAGAGCAATTTAAAGGGCACCTAGACTATACATAAAAAATAAATCCATTTACTGACTCCAGGGCACCTGCCAAATGTGTGAACTGTAAGAACTTTCTGGAATCTATAAGAACTCTTTGAGATTAAAGGTTCTGGTGAGCACTATTTTTATATTCCTTCTGTACTTATATAGCACAATCTGGAGCTCAGTCCAAGTGCTCTAGCCTGCTTTGCAAGGCCACCACAGTGCATCTTAGCCCTCTTTGGCCAGTGCCTACCCCAGGCAGCTAGCCAACCAGAGCATACCTGAACACACATGTCCAGAGCACCTCAACCTGTGCCTGCCACTGACCAAGCCAGGCAGCCCCAGGGCATCTGAACCCATGCCCACTCCAAATCCAGCCACCCAGTCCATGAGAGAACCCCAGATGCCATAGACTTTCTCTGACTACAGTTGGCCTGCCAAAGCCACACTACACATACAGTGTACATAAAAGATACTCTTACTCAAGGGCACCCTATAAGATATGGAGAGGTTTCATCTAATTTATAGAAACCAACACAGAAAGTCAAACAATCTGAAGAGACAAAGGAATATATTCCAAATGAAAGAACAAGAACCCTCTCTCCACCCCCAAAATATTAATGAAACAGAGATAAGTAACTTGCCTGATAAATAATTTAAAGTAATAGTAATAAGAATGCCTACCAGACTTGGGAGAAGAACAGAGTAGCACAGTGAGAACTTTAACAAAGAGTTAGAAAATATAAAAAAGAACCAGTCAGAACTGAAGAATACAATACTGAAATGAAAAGTACAATAGAGAGGATCAATAGCAGATGAGATATTACAGAATCATGGATTGACAACTTGAAAACAGAAAAGTGGAAATCAATCAAACAGCTAAAGAAAAAATAATTATGAAGAAACAGGATAGTTTAAGGGACCTCTAGGACAGTTTCATGAACATTAACATTCACTTTATAAGGAGTCCCAGAAGGAGGAGAGAGAGAGAGGAGCAGAAAACATATTTGAAGAAATAATGTCTGACAACTTTCACAACTTGGGGAAAGAAACAGACATCCAGGTCTAGGAAGCACAGAGAGTCTCAAATAAAATGAGCCCAAAGAGATACAAGACATATTATAATGAAGATGGTAAAAGTGGAAGATAAAAAATCTTGAAGGAGGCAAGAGGAAAACAACTACCCACATACTAAGAAAATCCCATAAGCTTATAAGCTGATTTCTCAGTAGAAACATTGAAGACCAGAGGAAGTGGCCAGGTATATTTAAAGTGCTCAAAGGAAAGAACCTACAACCCAGAAAACTCTACCCCACGAGGTTATCATTCAGAACTGGAAGACAAGCAAAACCTGAAGTTTATCACCTCTAAACTGGCTTCATGAAAAATGTTAAAGGGTCTTTTTTTTAAGCAGAAAAGAAGAGGCCATAACAGAATTAAAAAATATATGAAAGAAAAAAATTACACTAAGAAAGGCAAATATACAGTAAAATCAGTGGATAAGCCAAGTCAAAAGCTAGTATGAATGTAAAAAAACAAAAGTAGCAAAGTCAATTATAGCTGCAATAAGTAGTCAGGGGATACACAAAACAAAAATATCTATAATATGATATCAAAAACATAAAGCATGGAGGGAGAGTAAAAATATAACACTTTTAGAATATACTGCAACTCAAATGCCTATCAGCTTAAAATAGGTCAATGTATATGAACTTCATTGTAACCACAAACCAAAAACCTACAGGCTACACAAAAAGATAAAGAAAAGGTACCCAAACATAACACTAATAAAAAACATCAAACCAAAAGGGAGACCAAGAAAAGAAAAAAGGAACAGAGAAAAACTACAAAATCAACCAAAAAAAAAATGAACAAAACATCAATAAGAACACACCTATGGATAATTATTTTAAATGTAAATAGACTAAATGCTCCAATCTGAAAAGACACAAGGTAGCTGATGAATTTTAGAAACAAGATCCATTTTTATGTTGCCTGCAAGAGATTCAGTTCAGATATAAAGAGAAGGGATGGAAAAGATAATTCCATGTAAATAAAAACAACAAAAAAACCTGGGATAGCAATACTTATATCAGACAAAAGAAGCTTTAAAACTAAATCAATAAAAAGAGACAAAGAAGGGCATTACATAATAATAAAGGGGTCAATCCAAGAAGAGAATATAACATTTGTAAATATTTATGTACCCAACATAGGAACGGCTAAATATATTAAAGCAAATATTAATAGACATAAAAGAGAGTTTACAATAATAGAGGACTTTAATACCCCACTTACATCAATAGACAGATGACCCAGACAAAATCAATAAGGAAACATTGGCCTTAAATGACGCATTAGACCAAATGCATTTAAGAGATACACACAGAACATTATATCCCAAACCAGCAGAATGCACATTCTTTTCAAGTGTACATGAAACATTCTCCAGGGTAGATTACATGTTAGGCCACAAAACAAGTCTCAATAAATTTAGGATTAAAATCTTATCAAACATTTTATTTTTTCTAACCACAATGCTATCAAACTAGAAATCAATTACAAGAAGAAAACTAAGATTTACACAAACACATGGAGACTGGGCAACATGTTATTAAACAACCATTAGGTGAATGAGGAAAACAAAGAGAAAAAAAAATACCTTGAGACAAATGAAAATGGAGACATAACTTTCCAAAATCTATGGGATGCAGCCAAAGCAGTTCTAGGAGGGAAACTTACAGTGATACAAGTCTACTTCAAGTAACAAAAACAAACAATTCCCAAATAAACAATCTAACATTACAACTAAAAAAAAACTAGAAAAAGAAGGAAAAACAAAATCTAAGTAGAAGAAAGGAAATAATAAGATCAGAGTGGAAATTAACAAAATAATGACTAAAAAACTAATAGAAAAGGTTAATGAAACTAAGAGCTGGTTCTTTGAAAAGGTAAACAACGTTGATGAACAGTTAGCCAGACATGTCAAGAAAGAAAGAAAGAGGGCCCAAATGAATAAAATGAGAAATAAATAAGAAGTTACAGTTGACACCACAGAAATGCAAAGAATTATAAAAGAATACTATGAATAATTATACACCTTCAGATTGACACCTAGAATACACAATACCTAAAAACATACAATTTTCCAAATCTTAACCAGAAAGAAACACAAAATTGGAACAGACTGTTTACTAGTAACAAAACTGAATCAGTAATCAAAAACTTCCAAAAATGAAATCTCAATAGCAGATGGCTTCACAGGTGAATTATACCTAACATTTAAAGGATAATTAACACTTACCCTTCTCAAACTATTCCAAAAAACTGAAGAAGAGTAAATGCTTCTAAACTCATTCTACAAGGGCAGCATCACCTTAATATCTAGAACAGGCAAAGACACTGCAAAAAAGGAAAATTACAGGCCAGTATCCCTGATGAAAATAGATGCAAAAATTCTCAACAAAATACAGTTATGCACCACTTAAGAATAAATATATATTCCACGAAATGCATCATTGAGTAAATTTGTCATTGAGCAAATATCATAGAGTACAATTACACAAACAAACCTAGATGGTATAGCCCACTACTGTAATTGTATGTGTTATACTTTTACGCAACTGGCAGTACAGGTTTGTTTAAATCAGCATCACCCCAAACATATGAGTAATGCATTAGGCTATGATGTTAGGATATCTATGACATCATTGGGTGATAGGAATATTTCAGCTCCATTATAATCTTATGGGACCATTGTTGTACATGTGGTCCATCATTGAGTGGGATGTTGTTATATGGTGCATGACTGTATTGGCAAACTGAGTTCAAGAATACCTTAAAACATCATGCACTATGATCAATTGGGATTTATTCCAGGGATGCAACAATAGTTAATATCTACAAATCAAACAACGTGATATACCACATTAACAAAATCAAGGGTAAAAATCATATGATCATCTCAATAGATGCAGAAAAGGTATTGGACAAAATGTAACATCTATTTATCACAAAAACTCTCAACAAAGTGATTATAGAAGAAACATACCTCAACATAATAAAGGCTACATATGATAAACCCACAGATAACATACTCAACAGTAAAAAGCTGAAACCTTTTCCTCTAAGACCAGAACAAGGCAAGGATGCCCACTCCCACCACTTTTATTCAAGATAGTATTGGAAGTCCTACCCATAGCAATCAGACAAGTAAAAGAAATAAAAAACATCCAAATTGGAAAGGAAGATGTAAAGCTGTCACTATTTGGAGACAGCATGATACTATAAATAGAAAATCCTAAATAGCTGACATAAAAACTTTGAGAACACTGGGTCAAATGGCAGTTTCAGTTTTAATTTTTTGAGGAAACTCCATGCTGTTTTCCCTAGTGGCTACACAAGTCTGCATTCCCACCAGCAGTGTACTAAGGTTCCCTTTTCTCCACACCCTCGCCAGCACTTGTCATTTGTTAATTTATTGGTGGTACCCATTCTGATAGGTTTGAGTTGATACCTCATTGTGGTTTTAATTTGCATCTCTCTGATGATTAGTGACTTTGAGCATTTTTTCACATGTCTTTTGTCCATCTGTATGTCCTCTTCAGAGAAGTGTCTATTTAGGTCCTTTGCCCATGTTTTAATTGGATTTTTTGTCTTCCTTTTATTAAGTTGTATGATTTCATTATATGTTGTGATCCTACTTCTGGGAATATATCCTAAGAATCCTGAAACACCAATCAGAAAGAATATATGCAGCCCTATGCTCATAGCAGTGCTATTTACAATAGCTAAGGTCCAGAAACAGCCCAAGTGCCCATCAGTAGATGAGTGAATAAAAACACTGTGGTACATTTACACAATGGGACACTTTGCAGCTGTAAAAAGAAGGGTCTCTTATCCTTTGAGACAGCCTGGAGGGACCCAGAGAGTATTATGCTAAACAAAATAAGCCAGTCAGAGAAAGACAAGTACCACATGATCTCACTCATATGTAGAATATAATGAACAAAATAAACTGATGAACAGAATGGATCCAGAGACATAGAAACATGGAACAGACTAATTTCAGAGGGAAGGTGGGGGTGGGGGTGGGGTGGGAAGAGATTAACCAAAGAACTTATATGCATGTATGCATAAACCATGAACACAGATAATAGTGTGGTGAAGGCCTGGGGTGCGTGGGTGAGGGGTGGAGGGGGTCAGTGGGGGAATAAAAGGGGGACATCTGTAGTACTTTCAACAATAAATATAAATTTATAAAAACAAACCAAAAAAAATTTATAAGAGCAAATAACTGAATTTAGTAAAGTTGTAGGCTACAAATTTAACATTCAGGAATCTGTTGCAAATTTAACACTAATAACCAAATATCATAAGGATAAATTAAGAAAACAATCCCACTTATAATTACACCAAAAATAATAAAATACTTAGGTATAAATTTGATCAAGGAGGTGAAATATTTGCACTCTGACAACTATTAAACATTGGTGAAAGAAATTAAAGACAGCACAAATAAACAGAAGAACATGTCATGCTCATGGACTGAAAGGAGTAATGTTGATAAATGTCCATACTACCCAAAGCAATCTACAGACAATGCAATCCCTATCAAAATACTATTGTCATTTTTTACAGAACTAGAACAAATAATCCTAAATTTAATATGGAACCAAAATAAAGGACCCCAAATAACCAAAGCAATCTTGACAAAGAACAAAGTTGGAATTATCAAACGCCCCCATTTCAAACTATACTATAAAGCTATAGTGATTAAAACAGTATGGTCATGACACAAAAACAGACATATACATCAATAAAACAGAATGGAGAGCTTATAAATAAACCCTAGTTTATATGATCAATTAATCCATGACAAAGGAAGTGGCATATACTATAGAATAAAGACAATCTCCTCAATAAATGGTGCTGGGAAACTGGACAGATACATGAAGAAAACTGTACCACTTTCTTACATCATACAAAAAAAATAAACTCAATAAAGATTTAAATGTAAGACCTGAAACCATAAAACTCTTGGAAGAAAACAAGGGTAATAAACTCTTTGGCATTAGTCTTAGCAATATATTTTTTGGATATGTCTTCCTGGGAAAGTGCAAAAAAACAAAAAATAGGCAACCTACTGAATGGGAGAAAATATTTGAAATAATGTAAACAATAAGGCAGGGGTGGGGAACCTTTTTTCTGCCAAAGGCCATTTGGATATTTATAACATCATTCATGGGCCATATAAAATTATCAACTTAAAAATTAGCTACGGCAAGAGCTCCTAGATTTATTGAATTTTGAGCCCCACCTGCCATTGCCGCGGCAGGGCCAGACCAAGTGATTTCTCTGACCGAACACGGCCCATGGGCAGGATGTTCCCCACCCCTGCAATAAGAGGTTAAAATCCAGAATATATAAACAACTCATACATCTCAGGGTGAAAAAACAATCCAATTTAAAAATTGTCATAGGACATTTCTCCAAAGAAATACAGATGCCAACAGACATGAAATGTTGCTCAGCATCACTAATCACCAGAAAATGCAAATTGAAGCCACAATGACACTTCATACTTGTCAGAATGGCCATCATCAAAAGTCAACAAATAAGTTGACAAGGATTTGGAAAAAGGGAATCCTGTGCACTGTTGGAATTGTAAATTCATGAGACCACTGTGGAAAACAGTGGACCTCAGCCAGGGTGGCTCAGCAGTTGAGCATCAGCCTATGATCCAGGAAATCAAGGCTCAATTCCCAGTCAGAGCGCAAGCCTGAATTGTGGGCTTGATACTCAACAAGGGGGCAGCTGATCAATGGCTCTCTCATCGCTGATGTTTTTATCTCTCTCTCCTTCTCCCTTCTTCTCTCTGAAATCAATAAAGATAAATTTTTTAAAACAGAAAAAGAAAACAGCAGAGCTACCTCAAAAAATTAATAATAGAACTATCATATGACCCAGAAATTCTACTTCTGCATATTTATTTGAAGAAAACAAAAACCCTAATTAGAAAAGATATGCACCCTTATGCTCACTACTGTATTATTTACAGTAGCCAAGATATAGAAGCAACCTAAGTGTCCATCTATAGACAAATGGGTAGCCAAGCTGGCAAGGCTCAATTGTTCAGCACTGACCCATGAACCAGGAGGTCACAGTTCAGTTCCCCATAATAGCACATACCTGGGTTGGGGGTTCAGTCCCCAGTAGGGGGTCTATAGGAGGCAGCCGATCAATGACTCTATCACCATTGATGTTTCTATCTCTCTCGTCCTGTCCCTTTCTCTCTCCGAAATCAATAAAAATATATTTTTAAAGAATAGACAAAGAGATGGCAGCACTCTGACAAGAAACAGAGCACCCTTGCTTCCAGCCATGGACTGGATTTACAGCTAAAACAATGCATTACCATCTTGTAAAAATAAGAGAATTATACCTAACTGGAAATATTTCAAGTACGCAACACTGAAGAAACATTATAGAGTCTGGTAAGACAGGGTGAGTATAGAAAGGGGGAGTCCCCCCTGAAGCCAGTGTTGGCCTGCAAGGCCCAAGGGTTAGAGGCTGCAAAGCTCCCTCCTCTTAGGAGTGTAGATCACCATTCAAAAGCTGAGATCTCAATCCCCAAGCTGAGGAGAAGGGAAGATAGAGACCCTGCAGGGCTGGCAGGGGGGGCCAGGAGAACAGTGTGCCTATGAAGAGGGTACTGCGCCTTTCAGTGAAACAACTACCTAATGGCAGCAGCTGGGACAGGAGAATTTCACCCTGGGAACTGGTCACAGGAAGGCTGTCCCGCAGGGTATGGCTTCCTAATAGAAAGGGGCCAGAGGGCTGCACTGAGCAGCAGCCTAAGGGGATCCTCTGCTTTCCTGTAAGGCATTGTGTATAAGCCCAGAAAGCATTTGAACTATATGGCATGGGAAAGCGAGCACTCCCACTGCCGGAGAGCGGGACTGGAGCTGCTGGTGGGGCAAATCAGAGAATTTTGACCTGCTCTGAGGGGAGCGTGATAGTGTGCAAGGCGCTGCTCCAGTTTTACTGAGATCAGCTGTGCAGGAAACCTAGGAGGGGCTGACTCTGTGATCCCTCCTCCTTGGTCCCGAGGCACGAGGATGCTGGAAACTTCCAGGGTGGGTTCCCTATCTGTTTGTTGCTTTGTGCGTATTTGATTGCTGAACGGGTGTCCAATTTCATGGCTTGCTTTGGGGAGACAGACCAGTGAAAGCTGGGATTTGTGTCTCTATTGTGGAGAGTTTGAACTGAGCACCATGAGAGATCAGCCCACCAGGTCTGAGAAAGGAGGGACAGAGCAGGCCTACCTCTCCTGCAGGCTAAGAGCACCACCCCCAACAGGAAAGGGGTTGGTTCAGCTCACTGAAGCCCCAGATATCCCCTCAGGGCTGTGCTCACAGGAAAACAACACAAAAATAAGATTTTCAGGGACTATTGTTTGGGAACTGGAGGAAAAGCTTAAAACCCCTTTTGGGGGCTGGGTTGGCAATGTGCTCATTGGAGTCTTTTTTATAATCAAGCCCACTGAGTCCAAGCCACTGAAACTGTCCACATAGAAAAGGCAACAGACTGAAGCCAATCTGAACCTGCAGCAGGACATTGTATGGGGAACTAGAATTGGAGGACAGGGTAGAGACTGAGGAGCTGGCTTTGAAGCAGAGACTAACTTCCCCACAGTGAGTGCCTGACAGCGAAACCTCCAAGTAAGGGGAGCAATATCCTGAGCTACACTAGCCAGCCTGCACCCTAAAGACTCTTCAGAAGACTCTGGAGTAAGATCAGGTGACCACAAGAGGAAGGCAAAATAGCTGACAAGTGGAGGTGGTCCACAGAGAGCCTCAGACCAACCAACTACATAAGGACACCAGGGCCAAACCTAGACAGCTCCTGATATTCGCAGATACATAAGCACTTCTCAGGGGACCCCAAATTAGCATATAACAGGGAGCCTCATTCAATATAGAGTGCCCAGATGAAGCTCATCTGGTTGACTTTTTTTTTAAGCAGAAAGAAGGAAAAGAGAAAAATTTTCTTTTTAAATTTTTGTTTTTAATTTTTAATTTTTAAAATATTTGTTTAGTCTTGTTTTTTTTGTTTTTTGTTTTGTTTTTCTTTCTGTTCTTTTATCAAGATTTTATTGATATTCCCTGCTTTATGGCTGGGATATTATCATTATAACCAATAAGTTTATTGTTCTTCTCTTTTGTTCCCCTCATATCTCTTATTGGACTCTCCCTGTCCTTGCTTTATGTCTCTCTTCTTGTTCCATTGGCATAACTTACTTTCTTTTCTCCTTTCCTTTCCTTTCCTTTCCTTTCCTTTCCTTTCCTTTCCTTTCCTTTCCTTTCCTTTCCTTTCCTTTTCTTTTCTTTTCTTTTCTTTTCTTTTCTTCTCTTTTCTTTTCTTTCTTTCTTTTCTCCCCTTTTATTCTCTGTCTTCCTGCCTTTCTGTTTGTTTGTGTTTGTTCCTTTATTTTATTTTTATTTTTTATTTTTCAACCATTTTCCTATTCCTACACTCTATCCTTAATTTTTTGCTTGCATTTCTTTCCTTTCAGAATCTTTTCTCTGCCCCTTTTATCTCCTAGTAGCTTCTCTATTTTTTACTTTTTATTTCATTATTATTATTATTATCAATAATATCCTTTTCTCTCTCTCTCTCTTTTTGCTTTAGCATTTGCATGCTTGCTTCACTCTCCCAATTCTACTTCCTCTTGGGATGTTTTTGTTATTATTGTCAGGATATTCTGTAAGTTACTCTTTGTTTCCTGGCAGCCTGGCTGTGTTTTGTTTTGCCCTGTCAGCACCTGTACAACAGCTCACATGACGTGGGTGTGGCTGACCCTCACCATTAGCCCACCTGAGAGGAGGGTCCTCGGAAGAATGGGTCAACAACCATCTAGACCTAATCACAACTGGAGAACCCAAAGAACCCACAAAAAAGGGACAGGCCTAGAGCAAAGAGCTAAGAAGTATAAGGAAAAGACACCTCTGGGCTCCACTGGACTCACACTACAAAATTCCACCCCACAAGACTGGGAGACAGCAAATATATCTAATATATATATATATATATATATACACACACAAACACTAAGAGCCACCAAAATGGGGAGACAAAGAAACAAACTAAAGAAAAAAAAATTGTCAGAAAAAGACCTTGATGAGATAGAGTTAAGTAAATTATCAAAAAAAAGAGTTCAGAGTAATTGTAAAGATGCTCAAGGAAAGTAATGGGAAGAAGAAGACACTTAATGGGAAAGTCCAGGAACTTAGTGAAAACATGAAAAAAGAGCTAGATATGATAAATAAGAACCAGGAAAAAATGGAGAATACTATATCTTCTATCAAGAATGCACGGGAAGGGATTAAAAGAAGGCTCAATGAAGCAGAGCATAGAATAAGTGACTTAGAAGACAAGGGAGAAAAAAAATCACTCAATCACAGCAGCAGCAAAAAACAAAAAACAAAAACACTTAAAAAGCATGAATGAATACAGTTTAAGGGAACTTTGGGACAACATGAAACAAAAAATGTTTGCATCATTGTGGTATCAGAGGGGTAAGAAAGTCAGCAAGGGATAGAGAATCTGGTGGAGGAAATAATGACAGAAAACTTCCCTAGGCTGGCGAGGGAGAAAGCCTCACAAGTTCAGGAAGCACAGAGGGTTCCGAACAAGAGGGACCCAAAGAGACCCATTCAAAGACATATCATAATTAAAATGGCAAATGTCAAGGACAAAGACAGAATATTAAGGGCTGCAAGTGAGAGACAAGCAGTGTCTCTCATAAAGCTAACAGCTGATTTCTCAACAGAAACACTTCAGGCCAGAAGGAAGTGGCATGAAGTTCTCAAAGTAATGAAAAGCAAGAACCTGCAATCAAGATTGCTTTATCCACCAAAGCTATAATTTAAAATTGAAGGTGAAATAAACAGCTTTCCAGACAAAAAAAAAAAGGCTAAAGGAGTTCAGTACCACAAAACCAGCATTGCAAGAAATCCTAAAAGGATTACTTTAAGAAGAAGAAGAAATACTGAGAGAGAGGTACATTGGTATAAAGGGGAAAATGGCCTTAAATAAGTATATATCCATTAATAACCTTAAATGTAAATGGAATAAAGGCTCCAATCAAAAGACATAGGGTAGCTGAATGTATAAGAAAATAGGACCCATATATGTACTGCCCACAAGAGACGCACCTCAAAATAAAAGACTCACACAGGATGAGAGTGAAGGGATGGAAAAAAATTTTCCATGCAAATGGAAATAAAATTTTTAAAAAGCTGTGATACCAATACTCATATCAGACAAAATAGACTTCAAAATGAAGACCATAACAAGAGAGAAGAAAAGTCACTACGTAATACTTAAGGGATCGATCCAACAAGAGGATATAACTCTGATAAACTTGTATGCATCCAATACAGGAGCACCTCCATTTATAAAAACACAGAGTACTTTGAGAGACTGATGGCAAGACAGTCATACTAGGGAACTTTAACACTCCACTGATTTCACTGGATAGGTCTTCCAGACAAAAAATCAACATGGAAACAGTGACCCTAAATGCCACACCTGATCAGATGGATTTAATTGACATTTACAGAACATTTCACCCCAAAACTGCAGAATATACATTCTTCTTAAGTGCCCATCAGTAGATGAGTGAATAAAAAAGCTGTGATACATTTACACCATGGAATACTATGCAGCTATAAAAAGGACAATTTATCCTTTGGGACAGCATGGAGGGAAATGGAGAGTAATATGCTTAGCGAAATAAGCCAGTCAGAGAAAGACAAATACCACATGAACTCACTCATATATGGAATGTAGTAAACAAAATAAACTGATGAACAAAATAGATTCAGAGAAATAGAAGCATGGAACAGACTGAGGGATCTCAGAGGGAAGGTGGGGGTGGGGGGATGGATGGAAAGAGATTAATCAAAGAATTTTTATGTCTATAAGCATACCCCGAGGACACAGACAGTGTTATGGGGAAGGCCTGGGAGTGGGGTGGATACAGGGTGGAGGAAATCAAAGGGAGAAAGAAAGGGACATCCGTAATACTTTCAACAATAAAGATAAATTTTAAAAAATGTTCAAACACATGAAGTCTAAATAGCATGTTAGTAAATAATGAATGGATTACCAGTGAGATCAAGGAATAAATTTTAAAAATTCCTGGAAAAAACCCAAAATGAATAGACAACACCATCAAATTGATGGAACACACAGAAAGCAGCCTTGAGATGAAAGCTCGTCACACTTCAGGCATATCTCAAGAGACAAGAAAAAGCTCTAACAAACCATCTAACAGTACAACTAGAAGCATTAGAAAGCGATGTAATGTGCAGCACAGGGAGCATAGTCAACAAGGTCGTGATAACATTGTGTGGTGGCAGATACTTGCTGGGCTTACTATGATGATCACATTGCGAGATACAAATATAGACTCGCTATGTTGTACACTGGAAATGAATACAATAGTGCATGTCAACTATATTTTAACAGCGCAAAAGACTATTAGGAAAATTTCCTAATCTGGTAAAGGATCTGTACCAAAAGTCTTCAATAAATATCATTTTTAATGGTGCTGTGTCAGAAGTATTATCTTTAAAATCAATAATGTCTCTATCATAGCTTCTACATAACATTTTACTAGAGAACTAGTCAGCACAGTGATTTTAGGCTTTGTTTAAAATTTTACATAGAACCCCAACAACTCTGCAGATAATATTTCGGGATAAAAGAGTTTAGTAAGTTGGGCAAATGCATCAATAAATACAAATATTTATTCATAATAGCAATAAATATTTTAAAACTTTATTTTAAAATGTCATTTTCTAATTTTTTTTCTCTTTTGAACATTTTTATTGATTTTTTTAGAGAAAGAGGGAGAGGGAGAATAGAACATTGATCTGCTGCCTCCTGCATGCCCTCTATGGGGGATAGATCCCGCAACCCACCCATGCATCTTGACTGGGAATTGAACCAGCAACTTTTCAGTGCATGGGACGAAGCCCAACTAACTGAGGCACACTGGCCAGGGCGAAATGCCATTTTCTATAATAGAAAAATATAGAGTATTTAAGGAAGGCACTTGACAAAATCTTTATATACCAGATCTTCATAGGGAAAAGATGGATTAAATACTCTTTGTGAAAGATAAATCTTTAAAACTTATCAGATATAATGTGTTTCACCTTAACAGGGAATAATTTCTTAAATGGGATACAAAACTGCAAAAATTAAAAGTTCTTCAAAATGTCAAATTAACTCAATAAAAAGTGAGAACTTCTGGATTATTAAAAGACAATAGATACAGTGAAAAACAAGTCACACACTGGAAGAAGATATTTGCAACAGTTGAGAAAGGATTAAGATCCGGAATTTATAAGGAACACAGAAGAATGAATATAACAAAGATAAACACACCTGAATCAGAGAATGGATAAAGGCTGGAAAAGGCACTTCCAAAATGAATGACCCCAAACTTCCTGAACAGAAGAATAATTACATCAGTAATTAGGGAAATCCAATTAAGTCCCTAATGAGATGTATAAATTATAGGTAAGTGTATGAAAATTTAAGATTAAGTATCATGAAGGATGTGAAGCAAGGAAAAGAAAATATGTTAACGAAGATGTATACCAATCTCATCAATTCCAATATAGCATTTATTTAAGACATTGCAATACAGTAAATAGCACAGCAAAAACAAAACAATAAACAGCTGGCGAAAACATACCTTTTATTACTTGTAATTTTAGTTCTGTTGAAAGATCTATTTCAGACTTATTAAAAAAGGGTGTTGTGTGGGTTTTATTTTTTAGCATATATCGCTCTTCCTTTGTGCGTACAAAAACAAGGAAATAAAATAAACGTTCTACTCCAGCCTACATTTTTCAATCACTTTTGACTCAGAGTTTCTGTGCCCACATTTTTCCATGGGGCAGAGACAAGCCATCCCACTCAGCTCTCTCTGAATTTCTGGTTCTTGTTTATGTCCTTGAGATTGGGGGTTTCTTTCACAATGTAGTAAACTGGAAGGTCCCTCACACACAAAGGACTTGGCTTCCTTGCACAACTTTCTTCCCCTTCTGGACACTTCTTTCCCCTGGGTGACTTCAGTGTTCAACCCATGACCATTACAACGCTCTGGTCTCCCAATTCCTTCACTCCTCACCTGCAGTGATGCCCTTATCTAAGTCACATCCGCTGCCCTGTCAGTTTACAGAACATCAGAAGTTCTTGAGAACACTAATGGCCACTTAAGAGGGTTTGAATTCAGGGACAACTGGAGGCTGCTTCTTACTGTCCCTCAAAAGATCCCAGACACCTGCCTGGGTTGTCAATAGGCAGGTCACTGGGCAGAGCTGCAGGTCACAAAGTCACCATGCCAACCTTCATGTCCATTATACCAGGGCATTCTATCTCCGCAGGGCCAGAGAAGGATTGAGCAGGTAATGGGAGCCCTAGCCCCATAATTAGACACTAGCCTCTTCCACCCACAGGGCAAGTACCAGGTGAAGGGTTTAGGGCACCTTGATGGAGGGTCTGAGGTGCCAAGGCCTCTGGGGTTCAAGCAGAGATCCAAGGTGACTGGATGCCGCTGGCTCTGATCCCAGCTTTGCCCCAGGAGACGTTAGGTCCTCAGGGGTGGCCAAAAATGGGGAGTAGTGGCCACTTGGTGCTGGCCTTGGCTCTTCCTGCTGTTACTTCCACTACCAACGCCTTCACTGCTGAAGCAGAGGGAGCTTCCTGCCACACTGAAGAAACTTCCTCCAGGGCGCCAGGCACCACAAGACGAATGGAAAAAAGCTGAAATCCTTCAGGGGCATCTTTGACCTCTATCTCATCTTGAACCTATGAGTGGCCCTCCCAGAATGACCCAGGGTGCTCCCCAAAGGTTTAGCTCCCCCTTGGGTCAATATATGGCGAAAGGGAACCCCGGCATGTGAGAGAGGGGAAGCAAAGCCAGTCTTGGCCAGACACTCTGTATCCTCCCTGTTCCTGAGGCAGAAGGGAATACCCCAGGCATTTGTTCCCTAAGGCTTTTTCATTTGGAAAGGGAAAAAAAACCAAACACCTTGGGATCCTAGATATCTCTCAGTCTTCTATCACTATGGCCTGGATCTGGAAACCACATGCCCTTTCAGAGCTGAGGGAAAGGTGACAAATAGGAACTTCCTCCTGCAGTTGTCAGAAGCTCACTGGGTTATGGGTTTTGTTAGTTTCATTTTGTTTTCACCCAATGGCTTCCATTTTTAGTGGGTCCCAGAGAGATTGCTGTGCTTCTAAGGGGCATTAACTAGGTGTCACTCCTTAGAAAGTTCTTTGCTTTGCTGCTGCTAAGGATTTTGCTGGCCTCTCTGACCCTCTGGAAACCCACACTGCAGTTCCTGTGCACTTTCAGGACAGATTGGTCTGCCTGGGTGTATTCCTTGGAAGCTGGGCTGTGGATTAGGCACCTTCTGGCCCTCAGAGAAGGAAAAGGGGGAGCTAGGTTGCAGTCTTGGAGGGATTGCCTCAGTTCCATTTCACCTCCTCTGCTGGGCTGAGAATACACCTCACTGCTCAATGGTAACAGTGGCCTGACAGCCAATAATATGGTTGAAGCATTGCACAGTTCCCGTGGCCCTGTCACTGCACTTCTCTCACCCTCAAAACTATCCTGGCATGTAGAGTAGCGAAGGTGTTTCCATGCAAACTTGCCTGGAAGGGGGCAACTCCTAGAGGTTGGATGAAGGAGCCCAGAGGGTGGTGATAGTCATAGAGTTCAGGCTTCCTGTGCTGCCCATATTCTAGTATCCCAGGCTGTACTGCCTCTGATTCCTCTGATTCCCCATGGAGACTCATGATTTGGGGGAGGGGCTGATGCCCAGCTGCAAGTTATAAATTGGTTGAAAGAAAGAAGAAAAAACAGTTCTTTAAATCTTGAAATAAAAAACACAGAAGACCTATTTACCCATTTATGTTTCAAAATCATAAAAGTTATAATCAGATTCCAAGATGTCAGTGGATTGAGTGGAAGCTACACTGACACTCTACCAGGACCAAACTGGAATTACAACTTAAATATAGAAAAAAACATCCTAAACAATCAGCTGCAACTGAAGACTAGCTGGAGAGCACCCTCATAACCAAGGATAAAAAGTGGAGACTGCATAGAGACTCATAGGAAGTGTGGAGGTGCAAGAGGGTTGGCTGGGATCACACAGGCAGCAGCTAAAGATCTGGAGGGATAGCTCAGCTGTAGGATTTCCCACTGAGGACTCTGAGGTCTAAACCCCAAGCTGGACTCCCCAGCCAAGAGCACCAGAACTGAGAAAGGTGCCCACATAACATCTGGCTGTGAAAAGATGCAGAGTTTCTCTCTGCCGGGGACAGTTGGAAATGGAGGCACCCTCTTAAAAGGCCAATGCACACAGTTTTGTGAGCAGCCACTCACTTTGAGCTCCAGTGGTGGAGGGAGGGCAGAGTGACTAGACCTGTGTGAGGAGAATCCCAGAATGTTGACTTGGGGGATAGAGCTCAGAGGGCAGCAATCTGGATTTCTGTGCTGAGTCATTCCCCCACACTGCAGAGGACAGCTTTCTCAGGCAGACCTTTACCATTAGAGCAGCTTTTGCCTGGGGGGAAGGAATTTTCCCGCCCTGTTGGGAAATCTTTAGCTGCAGCCTGTTGAGTTTCTATAGCCTGAGGCTCATTAAGAGACTGAAAAACAGCTTCTGGGTTCTTTTAGTCTTTTCCTGATCTGCTTCTGGACCCAGTGCTGGGAAAGCAGACCTTGGAGCACATATTGGTCCTGTCCAAGACACCCAGCCCCAGCAGAGGGAACCACCAGCTGTGGAGTGCAGAAAACTTCAAGTAGGGTACTCGAGGCAAGTCAGAAACAGTATCTAACATTGGCCTCACTAGAGACCCTCCAAAAAGTCTGGGAACCTTAGCATATCGACCTAATACATAGAAACAAATCCATCAGTCAGCTAAAATGGGGAGGCAAAAAAAACAAAACCCAAGTATAGAACAAAAGGATTCTCCAGAAGAAGAGCTGAGCCATCTATCATATATAAAATTCAGAATACTGATCATAAAAATGCTCAACAGCATGAGAAAAGAAATGGAAACTATGAAGGAAATTAAGAATGACATAGAAGAAATAAAAAAATAAAAGAAAACATTGAAAGGAATAAACAGCAGATTAGGGGAAGCTGAGTACTGGATCATTGAATTAGAAGACAGGGTAGAAAAAATCACTCAATCAGAGAACCAAAGAGAAAAAAACAATTAAAAAACAGGAAAAAAGTTTAAGGGAGCTGTGGGACAACAGGAAATGCAACAATATTTGCATCATAGAAGTACCAAAAGAGGTCAAAAATAAGCAAGGGCTAGAGAACATGTTTAAAGAAATAATGGCAGAAAACTTCCCTAACCTGGTGAAGGGAAAAGTCACACAAGTTCAGGAGGCACAGAGAGTCTCAAGCAAGAAGAACCCAAAGAGGCCCACAACCAGATACATCATAATTAAAGTGCCAAAAATTCAAGTGAAAGAGAGAATCTTAAAGGTAGCAAGAGAAAAGCAATCTGTTACTTACAAAGGAGCTCCCATAAGGCAGTCAGATGATTTCTCATCAGAAACCCTACAGGCCTGAAGGGAATGTGATGAAGTATTAAAGGTAATGCAAAACAAGGATCTGAAACCAAGAGTACTCCATACAGGAAGTCTTTCATTCAAAATAGATGGTGAAATAAAGAGCTTCCCAAAAAACAACAACAAAACCCTAAAGGAGTTTATCACCACCAAATCAGCATTGCAAAAAATGTTAAAGATACTGCTGTAATAAGAACTTGAAATAGAGAGAAAAACATAGGCATAAAGAAATAAAATGGCGATAAGTACCTATCAGTAATAACCTTAAATATAAATGGATTAAACAGTCCATTTATAGGATATATAGGGTGGCTGAGTGGATAAGAAAACAAGCCCCAAATATACGCTGTCTACTAGAGACCCACCTCAGAACGAAAGACTCACACAGACTGAATAAAAACCCACCTTCTGGAGGATTTTAAAGGAGACATTGACAGCAACACAGTCACAGTAGGGGACTTTAACACCCTACTGACTTTACTGGATAGATCCTCCAGACAAAAAATGAACAAAGAAACAACGATTCTAAATGACACACTATATCAGATGGATTTAATGCCATTTACAGAACATTTCACCTGAAAGTTGGAGAATATGCACTCTCCTCAAGTGCACATGGGACATTCTCAAAGACAGACCACATGTTAGGGCACAAAACAAGTCTCTACAAGTTAAAGGAAATTGAACTTATATCAAGCATCTTTTTGTACATTTACACTATGGAATACTATGCAGCTGTTAAAAAGAAGAATTCCTTACCCTTTGAGACAGCATGGTGGGACCTGGAGAGTATTATGCTAAGTGAAGTAAGTCAGTCAGAGAAAGAGGAGTATCACATGATCTTACTCATATGTGGAATCTTAGGAACAAAATAAACCGATGAAACAGACTGAGGAATCTCAGAGAGAAGGCAGGAGTGGGTCAGTGAGGAGAGATTAATCTAAGAACTCATACGCATATATGCATAACCCATGGACACAGACAGTGGTGAAGGCCAGACAATAGTGTGGGAGGAGTACAAGGTGGAGGAGATGAATGGGGGTAAAAAAAAAAAAGACATTTGTAATACTTTCAACAATAAAGAGAGATTTTTTAAAAAGTTATAATTATCCTCATCGGTTCACTCAACTGTTGAAGCTGTAACCATTCATATAATTTTTTTGTTTTTTCCCCCCACATCTTCTCCTTTTTAAAACTTGCCCCTGGATCCTGTCAGTGAGGTACTTCTAATAACTGTTTTGGTGTTGCTGATTCAACTACCTGTATGCTCAGCCCCAGTGAGCCGTGTAATACTGGCCTTGGTCCTGGAACACTTCCTTAGCAGGAGATAAAGGGCCCACACCACCTCTCTCAGTCTTCTCAGCTAGAGTGGGAACACCTTTTCTTTTGAACTTTCTGAATACTCTTTATGTCTGCTTAAACATGTGCATCATATAGTGCCTGGCCAACCCATTAGAGTCTCCACAAGAAGAGTCTGGTCCCTTCCCCTGTGGCAGGAGAAGGATGTGCCCAGGCCACCTGCCCTCCTCAGCCATCAGGAGAGACTCACTGGCTGTGGCAGACCAATGACCACTTCTGAAGCTCAGACTGCTGTCTTATTATGTAAGTGAAGAATTATTCCCTCCAGTGGTTGATTCTTGTGTTTTCCTTGGGGACTCTGATACCAAGATGCAGTTGGTCATAAAGTTAGTCTTCCCTTGAGATTGGTAATTATTGTCCGAAACTCTGCTCCCAAGGGACTGATAAAAACAACAGGTGAGCTTGGAATTGTATAGTGTATTTCTGTTCTCATAATGACTCAGTTTGTAAGATTACAGTTGTTTTTAATTCCTTAAAGCAGTGATATTCAACCAGTGAGCTGCAAGAATTTTTAAAACATGAAATACCTATTTAGTGAGGGGCACTAACCTATTTTCCCTTAGACTGCCAAATACAAAAATGACAACAGCCAACCCAACAATAGCCATCTGGTGTGAATGAATCAAAATTATACCTTTTTGTCAGATTGGCAAAAAATATATATTTTTTGGTGTGCTGCAGAATTTTAGTATTAGTTTATGTGTGCCATGAGATGAAAAAGGTTGAAAATTGCTGCCTTAAAGAATTGGTTTGCAGCGTGAGTGATATTGAGATGACGACCTGCCCTCTCACTACATTATCTTCAGTTTGCTTCTTTATATCAGGGAGATTTTTCCACATCCTCACCAGTATTTACCATCTCTGGTCTTTCTGATGGTAGTCATTCTAATAGTTGGTGATATCTGCTGGAAATCATTTTAATTTCCCTGATAAGCACCTTACCATGCAACTCTTGGTCATTTGAATTACTTGTTTAAAAATGTGTCTTTGGGCCCTGACCATTTTTAATTGGATTATTTGGTGTGTGTTTTTGCGATTGAGTTTTAAGTTGCTTATATATTTTGGATAATAACCCCTTATCAGATATGTGGTTTTCAAATATTTTTAGTACTCTGTAGGTTTCCATTTCCTTTTGTTTATATTTATTTTCCTGTGCAAAGACATTTTAGTTCAATGGAGTCCACCTTGTTTATTTTTGCTTTTGTTTCTGTCTTTAGGTGTCATAATGAAAAACTCATTGCTAAGACTGATGTCAAGATTTACACCTATGGTTTCTTTCAGAAATTTTATTGTCTTAGGTCTTACATTTAAGTATTGAGTCCATTTCAAATTTATTTTTGTGAGTTATATAAGATGAGGTCTAATTTCATTATTTTGATCAAGATCCAATTTCCCAGCACCATTTATTGAAAAGACTCTCTTTACTCCATTATTATTGGCTTCCTTGTCAAATATTAGATACATGGGTTTATTTCTGGGATTCTCAATTCTTTTCCATTGGTCTATGTGTCCCTTTTTATGCCAGTACTATGCTGTTTTATTATTATAGCTGTTTAATATAGCTCGAAATCATGAAGTGGGGTGCTTGTAGCTTTATTTTCTTTCTCTGGTTATGTTTGGCTGTTCAGGGCCTTTTGTGGTTCCATATGAATTTGAGGGTTTTTTTTTTTTTTTCAATTTCTGTGAAAACTGCTATTGGAATATTGATAGGAATTGCATTGAAAATAAAGAGGCATTAGATAGCATGAACATTTTAACACATATAAATTATTCCATTCAGTGAACACAAGACTTCTCTCCATTTATTTGTGTCTTGTTTAGTTTACTTTATAAATGTCTTCTAATTTTCAGTGTAAAGATCTTTCACCTCCTTGCCTAAATTTATTCCCAAGTATTTTATTGTTTTTAATGCTATTGTAAGACTGTTTTTCTTATTTATTTTTCAGGTAATTCATTGTTAGTGTGTAGAAATGCTTCAGATTTTCATATGTCGATTTTGTACCTGGCCACTTTGCTGAATTCATTTATTACATCTGAGTTTTTTGGTGGAGTCTTCAGGATTTTCTAGAAATAAAATTATCTCATTTGCAACTAGAGCCAATTTAACTTCTTTCTTTCCAGTTCTAATACCTTTTATTTTATTCTCTTGCCTTATTTCTCTAGTTGCGACTTCCAGTACTATGCTGAACAAGAGTGGTGAGAGTGGATACTTTTGTCTTGTTCCTTATTTTAGAAGAAATGCTTTTAAACTTCCACCATTTAGTGTATTTGTGGGCTTCTCATATATGGCTTTTATCATGTTGAGGTTCATTCTTATTTTACCTAATTTCTTGAGTGTTTTTTTCTTATCAAAAATGGATGTTGAATTCTGTCAAAAGTTTTTTCCTTACCTGTTGAAATATGGTTTATCTCTCATTATATTAATGTGATGTGTCATATTTATTGATTTGCAAATATTGAACCATCCTTTCATTCCAGGAGTGAATCCCACCTGGTCATGGTGTATTATCCTATTGTGTTGCTGATTTCGGTTTGCTAGTATTATGTTGAGAATTTTTGTATCTATATTCATCAGGGATATTGGTGTGTCATTTTCTTTTCTTATAGTGTTCTTATCTGGCTTTGGTATAAGGGTAATGATGGCCTTGTTAAATGAGCTTGGATGTGTCCCCTCTTCTTCAATTTTTGGAAGAGTCTGAGGATTGACATTAATTTTTCTTTACATGTATGTTAAATTTCAAGAATAAAGCACTGGACTTTTCTTTTAGGGGGAGGGTGTTGACTACTGATTCAATCTTCTTACTCATTATGGGTCTCTAGGTTTTCTATTTCTTCCTGATTCAGCCTTAACAGGTTGTATGTGTCTAGGAATTTATTCATTTCATCTAGATGTTCAGTTGTTGGCATATAGTTGTTCATAGTAATCTCATATGATACTTTGTGTTTCTGAGTATCAGTTGTAATGTCTTCTCTTTCATTTATAATTTTATTGACTTGGATCTTCTCTTTTATCTCTTGGTTAGTCTAGATTAATGTTTTAAATTTTATTTATCTTTTCAAAGAAATACTTTTAATTTTGTTAATCTTCTGTTTCCTTTTTCTCTATTGCATTTATTTTTGCCCTAATCTTTATTATTTTTATCTTCTCCTAACTTTGGGCCTAGTTTGTCTTTTTTCTAGTTCCTTGAGGTATAAAATTCGGTTATTTATTTGAGATCTTTGTTTTTTTTCTTGATGTATGCATTTATTGCTATAAATTTACCTCTTAGAACTGCTTCTGCTTCATCCTACAAAGTTTAGTATGTTGTGTTTTCACTTTTGTCTCAAGATACTATTTTTTCCACTTTAATGTTTTCTTTGATCCATTGGCTGTTCTAGAGTGTGTTATTTAACTTCCATGTATTATTGAATTTTTCACTTCCCTTCCTGGTATGGATTGCCAGTTTCATACCATTGTGGCCAGAAAAGATCCTTTGTATGATTTCAATGTTCTTATATTTCTTAAGACCTGTTTTATTTTCTAACATATGATCAGTCTGAAAAAATTGTTCCTTGTGCACTTGAGTGGAATGTGTATTCTGCTGCTGTTGCATGGAATGTTCTGTGGATGTGTGTTAGGGCCTTATGGACTATAGTTTTATTCAAATGCACTCTATTGAATTGATTCTCTGTCTGGATGATATATCCATTGTTGAGTTTGGGAATTAAATATTCCAATTGTTATTTATTGCTGTTTATTTATCCTTTATTTATATTAGTATTTGCTTTAGATATTTAGGTGCAATGATTTTAAAACCACAAACATACAATATCTTCTTCATGGATTGACACCTTCATCATTATATAAGGACCTTTGACTCTTTTGACAATTTTTTGCTTAAAGTCCATTTTGGCTGATGTAAGTATAGATACTGCTGCTTTATTTTGGTTATCGTTTGATGGAAATATCTGTTATCACTCCTCACTCTGCCTACGTGTGTCTTTAAGGATAAAACAAGTCTACTGTAAGTGTAAAATTGTTTAATCTTGTGGGGTGTTTTTTTTTTAAATGAATTCAGCTATTCTGTGTATTTTGTTTTAAAATTTTAATCCATTTACATTTAACTTAATTATTGATATGTAAGGGCTTGCTATTGCAATTTTGTTGATTTTTTTTCTGTTTTGTAACTTCACTGTTCTTTCCTTCTTATTCTATTATCTTTTGGTATGATTTGATCACTTTTGGTAGTGCTATGCTTTGACTCTTTTATCATAATTTTTTGTGTGACTACTGTAGGGATTTTTTTTTTTTAGATTCACTTTATTTCCAACTGTTATGTAATGGATTCATTTCTTTTGGGGGATATTGAATTTATTGGGGTGACATTGATTAATGAAATTATATAGGTTTCAGGGGTAGAATTCTATAATACATTATCTGTATCTATATTGTATTGTGTGTTCACCACCCCAAGACAAGTCTGCTTTCATCCTCATTTATTTCCCACCCATCACCATATATGTTCGACTTACCCTCTCCTACCTCCCCCATTCCCTTTTCCCTCTGGTAATCACCATACTGTTGTGTGTCTATGAGTTGTTTTTTATTTCTTGCTTAATCTCATCATCATTTTCGCCCAGCCTCACTACTACTTCCCCTCTGACAGCTGTCAGTCTGTTCTCTGTACCTATGAGTCTGTTTCTTTTTTGCTTGTTAATTAATTTTGTTCATTAGATTCCACATGTAAGTGAAATCATATGGTATTTGTCTTTCTCTGACTGGCTTATTTCACTTAGCATAATACTCTTCAGGTCCATTCATGCTGTCGCAAAAGGTAAGATTTCCTCCTTTTTTACAGCCTAGTAGTATTCCATTGTGTAAATGTAACAGCTTTTTTGTCCACTCATTTACTGAAGGATACTTCAAATACTTCCAAATATTGGCTGTTGTAAATAATGCTGTAATGAACATAGGTATGCATTTATTATTTCAAATTAGTGTTTTAGGTTTCTTCAGATTCCCAGAAATGGAATTGCTGGGTTATAAGGCAGTTTATTTATTTATTTACTTACTTACTTATTTACTATTTATTTATTTATTTATTTAATCTTTATTGTTGAAAGTGTTACAGACCCCCCCCTTTTTTCTCTAATGATCTCCTCCACCCCATATCTGCCACCTCCCAGGCCTTCACCACACTATTGTCTGTGTCTATGGATTACACATATATGCATATAAGTTCTTTGATTAATCTGTCCTCAACCACTCCCCCATCCCCACTTTCCCACTGAGATTCATCAATCTGTTACATGCTTCTATGTCTCTGGATCTATTTTGTTCCTCAGTCTATTTTGTTCGTTAGATTCCACATATGAGTGAGGTCATGTAAAACTGAATCAGGAAGAATCAGAAAACCTGAATAAGCCAATAACAACTGATGAAATCAAAGCAGCAATAAAAAACTCCCAGGAAATGAACACCCTGCTTCCAGACAGCTTCACAGGGGAGCTCTCTAATTCTTTAAGTTGCATGGTTAGATAGTTTACTAAAAATTTTTCTTGCTTTTTGAGGGAGACCTGCAGTGCTATGAACTTTCCTCTTAGGACAGCTTTCTCTGTGCCTCATAGATTTTGGGTTGTTGTGTGTTCATTTTCATCTTTTTCCAGGAAGTTTTTTATTTCTTTCTTGATGCCATTGGTAACCCATTCATTGTTTAATAACATGCTATTTAGCCTCCATGTAGTTGATTGTTTTTGAGTGTTTTTATTATAGTTGATTTCTAATTTCATGCCGTGTGATCTGAGATGCTTGACATAATTTCAATCTTCTTGAACTTGTAGAGACTGGCTTTGTGTCCTAACAAGTGGTCTATCTTTGAGAATGATCCATGTGCACTTGAGAGGAATGTATATTCTGCAGCTTGAGGATGAAATGTTCTGTAAATATCAATTAAATCTATCTGATCTAGTGTGTCATTTAGTCACTATTTCTGTGTAGATTCTTTGTCTGGAAGATCTATCCAGTGAAGTCAGTAGGGTGGTAAAGTCCATGACTACGACTGTATTGCTGTTGATCTCTCCCTTAAAGCCCTTAAGATTATTACTGATAGGTCCTTATTTATTGCCATTTTAATTCTTTATGAGTATGTTTCTCTCTTTATTTCTTATTATTATTACAGCAGCAATGCTGTCTTGGTGGTGATAAACTCCTTTAGCTTTTTGTGTTTTTTTGTTTTTGTTTTTGTTTTTTAGGTCTGGGAAGCTATTTGTTTCACCATCTATTTTGAATGATAGCCTTGCTGGATAGAGTAGTCTTGGTTTCAGATCCTTGTTTTGCATTACCTTGAATACTTCATGCCATGCCCTTCTGGCCTGTAGGGTTTCTGATGAGAAGTCAGCTGACAGCCTCATGGGAGCTCCTTGGTAGTAACAGATTGCTTTTCTCTTGCTGCCTTTAAGATTCTCTCTTTGTCTTTAATTTTTGGCATTTTAATTATGATGTATCTGGGTGTGAGCCTCTTTGGAGTCTTCTTGCTTGGGACTCTGTGCCTCCCAAACTTGTGTGAATTTTCCTCAACCAGTTTTGGAAAGTTTTCTGCTATTATTTCTTTGAACAGATTCTCTAAACTTTGCTTACTTTTGGCCTCCTCTGGCATTCCTATGATGCCAATATTGTTACGTTTCATGTTGTCCCACAGCTCCCTTAGACTGTCCTTCTGTTTTTTAATTGTTTTTTTCTTTTTGGATCTCTGATTGAGTGACTTTTTTCTACCGTCTTCTAATTCAATGATCCAATACTCAGCTTTCCCTAATCTGCTGTTTATTCCTTTCAATGTATTCTTTATTTCTGCTGTATAATTCTTAATTTTTTTCATAGTTTCCATATCATTTTTCATGCTCTTGAGCATCTTTACAATCAGTATTCTGAACTCTATATCTGATAGATTGCTTATCTTTTTTAAATTTAGCTCTTTTTCTGGAGACTTCTCTTGTTCTTTCATATGGGGTTTGTTTTTTGGTGTCCCCATTGTGACTACCTTTTGGGGTTTGTTTTTATGTATTAGGTAGGACTGCTAGTGCTCTCAGTCTTTTTGGACAGTCTCTGGTGCAGGCCAATGTCAGATGCAGTTTGTGACTGGCATTTATACCCTGTTTGGAGCTATCAACAACCCTCAGCTTGAGGTCTGCTTTGTTGGGGCTGGGTGCATTTGGACAGGACCAAGGTGAACACCAAATTCTTCTTTTCCAAAGTCAGGGTCCAGAAGCAGATCAGGCAAAGACTCAAAGCACTCTGAAGTTTGTCTCTTCCTACAGGCTGATTAAACTGATTCTCTTAATGAGCCTCAGGCTGTAGAAACTCCATTGGGTAGGGTGAGAGGTTTTCCAGCAGGGTGGGGCAATTACTTTTCCCTCAGGCAAGAGCTGCTTGGAAGGTCAAGGTCTGCCTCTGCAGTGTTGGAGAATGACTCATCACAGGTATCTAGATGGCTGCTTTCTGAATTCTATCTCCAGAGCCCACAACCCTAAATTCTCCTCACATATCTTCAGTCCACTCTGCCTTCCCTCTGCTGGAACCCAAAGTGAGTAGCTTCACAGGAAATTTTGTGCATTAGCTCTTTAATAGGGTGCCTCCATTTCCAGCCATCTCTCCCTGGCAGACAGAAACTCTGCTGCTTTTCACAGCCAGATGGTATGTGGGCACCTTTCTCAGTTCTGGTGCTCTTGGCTGGGAAGACTAGCCTGGAGTTTAGGCCCCAGAATCCTCAGTGGGAACCCCCCACATCTGAGAGATCTCTCTGGACATTCAGTTGCTGCCTGTGGGAGCACAGCCAGCCCTCTCACACCTCTACACTTCCTGCCCATCTCTATATGATCTCCACTTTTCCTCCTTGGTTGTGAGTGTGTTCTCCAGCTTGTCTTCAGGTGCTGTTGATTATTTAGAATGTTTTTTCTAAATATTTTAGTTGTAATTCCCATTTGGTCCCTGGAGAGTGATAGTGTAGCTTCCACTCAGTCCACCTCTATCTTTAATCCCTCCCATTTTTCTTATTTGAGGTAATTCCATTATGCTTCCCACAGTGGCTGCGTCAATCTGCATAACTACTGTAGGTTTTTCCATGAGGTTAAAATGAGGCTTACATAAAATATATTTCTAACATTATTTTAAGCTAATAAAACTTTGATTCCATTTTAAACTTGGTCTTTTACTTCATCCTTTCACACGTTAGGTTATTGAGAGTTATAGATTATACACTTTTTATATTGTGTATTCAATAACATATTGTGATTATGGTTAATTTTAGTACTTTTTAAAAAACTTTTCAACTAGACTTGTAAATGAATCACATGTCACCATTATAGTATTAGGGAATCTATCTTTGACAATATATTTACCATTAGCATGGAGTTCTACTCCTATATTTATATGTGTGTTTTTTACATCAACTTGCTTCTTTTTATTTCTGTTTGAAAAACTCCCAGTTGCATTTCTGATACAGCAAGTTTAGCAATTATGAACTCTCTCACCTTTTGTTTGTTCAGGAAGTATCTCTACTTCATTTGTGAAGGACAGAATTGTTTGATATAGTACTTTTGTTAACCTTTTGCCCCCAGCATTTTTAATACATCATGTCATCCTCTCCTGTCCTGAAGTTTCTGTTATCTTCTGACAATCTTACAGGTTCCATTGTGTATGACTTTTTATTTTTCTCTTGCTTTTAAAACTTTGTTTTTTGAAATTGTATATAATGTGTCTCAATGTAGCCTTTTTTGGGGTTCAACTTATTTGGATTCCATTTGGCCTCAGGAATTTGGATGTCCATTTCTTTCCCCAAGTTTGGGAAGTTTTCAGCCATTATTAAGTTAAATATATTTTTTGTTCTTTTTTTCTTTCTCTTTTTCTTCTGAGATTTTCATAATGCATATATTGTCTCCTTTGTTCATGTCTCATAAGTCCCGAAGGCTTTTCTCACTCCTTTGCATTTTGTTTTCTTTTTGTGCTTCTGACTGGATAATTTCAAATGCCCTATCTTCTAGTTCACTTATAGTTTATTCTGCTTGGTCAAGTCTGTTGTTGAAGATTTCTGTTGGGTACTTCGGAGCAGTCATTATACTTTTCAGCTCCAGAATTTCTGAAGGTCCATCGTTACGGTCTCTCTTTTTTGTTGAATGATTAACATTGTTATAAATTTGTTAAAACTTGTTTTGTGGCCTAACATGTAATCTATCTTGCAGAATATTTTATATCAAATTGAGGAAAATGTGCTTTTTCATTTTACATAGAGTGTCCTACACATATTAGTTAGGTACAATTTGTTTATAGTGTTCACGTCCACTGTTCCTTCTTTCTTATATTTCTCTAGTTGTCCTACCCCTTCCAAACCAGAATATTTACATCCCCACCTTCATGGTAGAACTTTCTACTTCTCTGTTAAATACTGTCCTTCTTTGTCTTTTATAGATTTTTTTATTTAAAGTTTATTTTGTCTAATATAGTTCTCCCAAGCTCTTTGAGTTTCTGTTTGCACTGAATATCTTTTCATAATTTTACTTTCAATATATTTGTGTCCATACATATAAGTTCTTTGGTTAATCTCTTCCCATCACCCTATCCCCTCCACTCTAAGATCTGTGATTCTGTTCCATGCATTCATGCATCTGGACCTATTTTGTAAGTTTATTTTGTTCATTAGATTCCACATATAAGTGAGATCATGTGATATCTATTTTTCTCTGACTGGCTTATTTCACTCAGCATAATGGTCCATCCATGCTATTGCAAAGAGTAATAGATCCCTCTTTTTATAGCTGCATAGTATCCCTTATGTAAATGTACCACAGCCTTTTTATCCACTCATCTATGATGGGCCCTTTGGCTGTTTCCAGATCTTAGCTATTGTAAATAATGCTGCTATGAACATAGAGATGCATATATTCTTTCTGATTTGTGTTTCGGAATTCTTAGGATATATTCCCCAAAGTGGGCTCTCTGGGTCAAATGGCATTTCCATTTAAATGTCTTGAGCAGACTCCATACTGTTTTCCATAGTGGCTGCATCAGTCTGCATGCCTACCAGCAGGGTACAACAGTTACATTTTCTCTACATCCTTGCCAGCACTTGTTTGTTGATTTACTGATGGTAGCCATTCAGGCAGGTGTAAGGTGATATCTCGTGATTTCAATTTGCATTTCTATGATGATTAGTGACATCGATCATCTTTTCATATGTCTGTTGGCCATCTGTATGTCCTCAGTATCTATTTAGGTCCTTTGCCCATTTTTTAATTGGATTGTTTGTCTTCCTTTTGTTGAGTTGTATGAGTATATATTTTGGAAATTAACGCCCATACAGTGGGCTCCTTTTCATTTTGGCGATGGTTTCTTTTGCTTTCCAGAAGCCTTTTATTATGACATAGTCCCATTTGTTTATTTTTTTCTTTGTTTCTCTTGCTCTAGGAGATGTATCGGTGAAAATTCAGCTATGAAAAATGTCTGGGATTTTACTGCTTATGTTTTATTTTAGGACTTTCATGGTTTCAATACTTACATTAAAGTCTTTTATCCATTTTGATTTTATTATTTTGTATCGTGTAAGTTGGTGGTTTAGTTTCATTTTGGGGCACATATCTGTCCAATTTACCAGCACCATTTTTGAAGAGACTGTCTTTACTCCATTGTAAAGCTTTGCCCTCTTTGTCAATTATTAATTGACCATAATGGCATGGGTCGATTTGGGGGATCTCTGTTCTTTTCCATTGATTTATGTGCCTGTTCTCGTGCTATTACCAGACTGTTTTAGTTACAATGACATTGTAGTATAGTTAGATATTGGTATAGTGATTGCTCCAACTTTATTCTTCTTTCTCAAGATTGCTGAGGCTATTCAAGGTCGTTTTTGGTTCCATATAAAGTTTTGGAATATTTGTTCTAGATCTGTGAAATATGCTGTTGGTATTTTAATAGGAATTGCATTGAATCTATAGGTTGCTTTGGGTAGCATGGACATTTTAATGATGTTAATTCTTCCAATCCATCAACATGGTATATTCTTCCACTTGTTTATATCTATCTCTACTTCTTTTTACAACATCCTATATTTTTCAGAGTATAGGCCTTTTACCTCTTTGGTTAAGTTTATTCATAGGTATTTAGTTTTATTTGTTTTAATAGTAAATGTGATTATTTCTTCAGTTGCTCTTAGAGTTCATTGTACAAAAATGTCATCAATTTCTGGATGTTTATTTTTTACCCTGCTACTTTGACAAATTCAGTTATTAAATCTAGTAGTATTTTGGTGAGGTCTTTAGTATTTTCTATGTACAATATCATGTAATTGGTGAAAAATGACAGTGTTATTTCCTCCTTTCCAATTTGGATTCCTTTTATTTTTCCTTGTCTGAATTCTGTGGCTAGGATTTCCAATACCATGTTGAATTAGAGTGGTGAAAGCACACGTTCCTCTCTTGTTCCTGTTCTTAGGGGAAATGGTTTTAGTTTTTTCCCATTGAGTATGATGCTGGCTATAGCTTTGTCATATATGGTAATTATTATGTATGATCCCCGCTATTTCCACTTTGCCAATAGTTTTTATCAAATATGTGTGCTGGATATCATCAAATGCTTTTTCTGCACTTATTGTTATAATAGTGTTATTTTTATCCTTCAACTTGTTTATATGGTGTATAACATTTATTGATTTGTGAATATTATACCAGCCTTACATCATCAGAATAAACCTTACTTAATCTTGACATATGATCTTTTTAATGTATTGCTGGATCCAATTTGTTAATATTTTGTTGAGGATTTTAGCATCTTGTTCATCAGGTATATTCGCCAATAATTTTCTTTCTTTGTAATGCCTTTATCTGGTTTTGAAATTAGGAAAATGCTGGCCACATAAAAACAACTTTGAAGTCTTTCCTCTTCTTCTCAAATTTTTGTAATAGTTTGAGAAGAATAGGTGTTATTTCTTCTTAGAATGTTTGGTAAAACTCACTTGGGAAGCCATCCAGTCCAGGAATTTTGTTCGCTGGGAGTTTTTTGATTACTGCTTCAATTTCATTAGTTGTAATCTGTCTATTTAGAATTTCTGAATATTCCTGATTCAGTTTTGGAAGATTTCATATTTCCAGGAATTTGTCCAATGTGCTCAGGTGGTCCATTTGGTTAGCATATAGTTGTTCATAGTATCTTCTTGCAATCCTTTGCATTTCTGTGGTGTGGGTTGTCAGTTGTTACTTCACCTCTTTCACGTCTGCTTTTATTTTTTTTGGTCCTCTGTTTCCTGATGAGTCTAGCTAAAGGTTCATCAATCTTGTTTATCTTTGCAAAGAACCAGCTCTTGCTCTCATTTTTTTGTTTGTTTTTTGGTCTCTAAGTTATTTATTTCTGCTCTGATCTTTATTATTTCCTTCCTTCTTCTTATTCTGGGCTTTTCTTTTGTTCTCTTTCTAATTCATTTAGTTGTAGGGTTAGATCATTTATATGAGCTTTTTCCTGTGTCTGAGGTAGGCCTGTAACGCTAGGAACTTTCCTTTCAGGACTGCTTTCACTGTGTCCCACTCATTTTGGGTTGTCTGTTCATTTTCATTTGTTTCCTGGTAATTTTTTATTTCTTCCTTGATCTCATTTGTAACCCACCCATTGTTTAGTAACTTACTATTTAGCCTCCATGTGTTTAAATGTTTTGAGTTTTTTTATTGTTGTTGATTTCTAGTTTCATGCCATTGTGATCTGAGAAGATGCTTGATATGACTTCAATCTTCTTGAACTTATATTTATTTTGTGTCCTAACATGTGTTCTATATTTGAGAATGACCCAAGTACACTTGAGAAGAATGTATAGTCTCCAGCTTTGGGATGAATTTTTTTGTAGATATGAATCAAATCCATGTGATTTCTTGTGTTAAGGTCACTGTTTCCTTGTTGATTTTTTGTCTGGAAGATTTGTCCAGTGACGTCAATGAGATGTTAAATTCCCTACTATGACTGGATTCCTGTTGATCTCTCCCTTAAAGTCTGCCAGGAGTTTGTAAATATATTTTGGTACTCCTACACTGGGTCTATATATGTTTACCAGGGTTATATCCTCTTGTTGGATCAATTCCTTTAGTAGTGTGTAATGACCTTGTTTGTCTCTTATTATGGCCTTTATCTTGAAGTCTATTTTATCAGGTAAGTACTGCTAAACCAGCTCTCTTTTCATTACCATTTGAATGGAAAAGATTTTTCCAGCCCTTCACTTTCTTCCTGTGTAAATATTTTGTTATGCGGTAGATCGCTTTTATTTATTTATTTTAAAACATATCTTTATTGATTTCAGAGAGAGGAAGGGAGGAGAAAGCGAGATAGGAACATCAATGATGAGAGAGTCATTGATTGTCTGCCTCCTGCATGCCTCCCACTGGGGATTGAGCCTGCAACTCAGGCATGTGCTATGATCAGGAATCAAACTTCGACCTCCTGGATCATAGGTCAATGTTCAACAGTTGAGCCACCCGGCGGGGCAAGGTAGGTCTCTTTTAAGCACCGTATATATGGGTCATGATTTCTTATACATTCAGCTACTCTATGTCTTTTGGTTGGAGTATTTAATCCATTTACATTTAAGGTTATTATTGATAGGTTTTTATTGCCATTTTTATTACTTATGCTTTTGTTCCTCTCTATTTCTTTGTCTTCTTACAACAGCATCTTTAGCATTTCTTGTAGTGTTGGTTTGGTAATAATAAACTACTTTAGCGGTTTTTTGTGTTTTTGTTTGTTTGTTTGTTTGTTTTTTGTCCTGAAAGCTCTTTATTTCACTATCTATTTTGAATGATAGCCTTGCTGTATAGAGAAATCTTGGTTTCAGATCCTTGCTTTTCATTAGTTTGAATGCTTCATGTAATTTCCTTCCTGACTGTAGTGTTTCTGTTGATAAATCAGCTGACAGCCTTATGGAAGCTCCTTTGTAGGTAACTGACTCTCTCTTGTCGCCCTTAGAATTTGTTCTTTGTCTTTAATCTTTTCCATTTTAATTATGATGTGTCTTACTGTGGTTCTCTTGTTCATTTCACTTGTTACTCTGTGCTTTCTGAACTTGTGTGACTTTTTCCTTCATCACTTTAGGGAAGTTTTCTGTCAATATTTATTCAAAAGGTTCTCTATCCCTTGTTCACTTTCTACTCCCTCTGGTAACCCTATGATGCAGATGTTACTCTGTTTCATGTTGTTCCACAGTTCCCTTACACTGTCCTTATGCTTTTAAAGTATTTTTTCTTTTTGCTGCTCTAATTGAATGATTTTCTCTATTTTGTCTTCTAATTCTTTGATTCAGTCATCAGCTTCTAGTCTGCTGTTGATTCCTTCCAGGTTATTCTTTATTTCAGTTATGTCATTCTTTATTTTCAATTGGTTCTTATTCATGATTTCTGTACATTTTTTCATGCTGATATAGTTCCCACTAAGTTTTTTGTAGTTCTCATTAAGTTGCTTGTAGTTCTCTCTAAGTTGTTGGAGCATCTTTATAACCATTACTTTGAACTCTATATCTGATTAATTGATTGCCTCCATATAATTTAGCTCTTTTCCTGGAGATTCCTCCTGTTCTTTCATTTGGACCCTATTACTTTGTTTCTCCATTTTTGCTGTTTCTTTGTATTTGTTTCTGTCTATTGGATAAGATTGGATGCCTCGCAGTCCTGGTGAGGTTGTCTTCTTGTGGGACCCAGTGGCGTAGTCTCCTTTATGTTCCAAGCTGGGTGCTCTGGGAATGACCCTCTTGTGGGTTCTGTGAGCTCTCCTGTGGAATATGGGTCCTGATTGCTGTTTTCCCATTTGTGGGCGGGCTCAGCCCTCAGGCTTGTTGACTGGGAGTCTCAGTCCCGACCACAGAGCGCCAGCTGCGGTACAGGTGCTGGCCGAACAAAACAACATAAAACCAGACCAAAGGAAAACAACAAAATAAAACAGCAACACTATAAACAGCAACCACAACAAAAAGACTAACAAAGAAACACACACACATTTACACACAAAATACTAGAAAACAGGAGACCAAAAGAATTACAGGAGAAAAAAATGAAAAAAGAGTATCAAAGCAAAGGTGGAAGAGACCAGAAATGACAAATAAAAGATAGAAAAAAATGAATGAAATAATAGTAAAAATTTTTTAAAGTAACAATATTGAATAAAATAAAATATAGAATTAGAAAAGAAAAATGGGGAAAAAGAAAAATATTAAATTAATAATAAAGATTAATAAAAAGTAAAGAGAATATGAACAAATAGATTAAAATGAAAGACAGCAATAAGAGAATATGGAGAGTATTATGCTAAGTGAAATAAGCCAAGCAGCAAAAGACAAACATCACATGATCTCGCTTATACGTGGAATCTAAAGAACTTAATAAACTGGTTAACAGAATAGATTCAATGACATGGAAGCATAGAGGAGACTGACGAATGTCAGAGGGAGGGAGGAGGGCGGGTGGGTGGACAGGGAGAGAGTAACCAAAGAATTCATATGCATGTATACACAACCCAAGGACAGGGACAATGGTGGGGAGAGGGACTGGGGAGGGGGAGGGGACGGGGTGGGACAGGTCATTGGGGAGAAAAAGGGACATCTGTAATATTTTAAATAATAAAAAAGAGAATATGGACAAAAAGAAGAGACAGAAAGAAAAAGCAAACCAAACTCAAACAAACACACCCCGCCTGCGCTCTTTGTGGAGCTCCCTGGACTTGCTCTGACGCTGGGTCTGGCCCCTTTGCGTCAGGTCCCAGGGTCCCGGGCAGTCCTCTGGTGCCCACCCAAGAGATTTCTCCCCCGCCCTGGGCAGCCCGAGGCCCTGTGAGCGGCCTCCTAGCCCATAGTGAGATCTGCTCGGGACTCCCCGTGACCGTCTGTTCCTCCCCCACGCACCTGGGCTCCCCGCTTTTCCTCCCCACGCACCTGGGCTCCCCGCTTTTCCTCCCCACGCACCTGGGCTCCCCGCTTTCCCTCCCCCACGCACCTGGCCTCCCCGCTTTTCCTCCCCGTGCACCTGGGCTCCCCGCTTTTCCTCCCCGTGCACCTGGGCTCCCCGCTTTCCCTCCCCGTGCACCTTGGCTCCCCGCTTTTCCTCCCCGTGCACCTGGGCTCCCCGCTTTTCCTCCCCGTGCACCTGGGCTCCCCGCTTTTCCTCCCCGTGCACCTGGGCTCCCCGCTTTTCCTCCCCGTGCACCTGGGCTCCCCGCTTTTCCTCCCCGTGCACCTGGGCTCCCCGCTTTTCCTCCCCACGCACCTGGGCTCCCCGCTTTTCCTCCCCACGCACCTGGGCTCCCCGCTTTCCCTCCCCCACGCACCTGGGCTCCCCGCTTTTCCTCCCCACGCACCTGGGCTCCCCGCTTTCCCTCCCCCACGCACCTGGCCTCCCCGCTTTTCCTCCCCGTGCACCTGGGCTCCCCGCTTTTCCTCCCCGTGCACCTGGGCTCCCCGCTTTCCCTCCCCGTGCACCTGGCCCCGGGGCGCAGTCTCGGGAGGGTTCAGCGCGGCGTCAGGGAGGCGCGCAGCTCGTAGGAGCGGCGGCGGGCACTCCTTCCAGTGCCTCTGGTCTCCCTGGTCGCTGCCCCGCCAAGCTGCGGGGTATAAGGTAACTTTTTTTGAAAAGAAGGACCTTCAGCCGTCTTGGCGCTCAGCACCGCCTCTCCTCTCCGCGCGGGGCCTCTGCCCAGGCTCCCTCCGGCCGAGGTCCGAGCGCGGTCAGGCTTGGCCGCCGGGGCGCAGCGGTGCAGCCCGAGCCGTCCGCGGGCGCACAGGGGATCCCGCTGGGGCCGGGCGGCGCCCCTTTCCCACGGTCCTGCTCTGCGCCCCGGGCTCGCGCCGGGCGGTGTGCCCGGCCACTCCCTGGGTTTGGAGCCCTGCTCCGCGGCCCCGGGTGCACGGATCGGGCCGGCTCCCCGCCCGCCCCGCCCCCCAGCCGCCCGGCCCCCCTCCCCGCCCGGCCCCCCTCCCCGCCCCCCCCTCCCCGCCCCCCTCTCCCCTCCCCCATCCCCGCCCGCGGCCTGCGTCCCCCGGCCCCGCCCTCCCCGCCCAGTTGGCTGCCCTGCGCCGCAGCCGCCCGCCGCCCCCCCCAGCCCCCCCGCCCCCCCCCCGCCCCCCCCCCTCCCCGGATCCCGCGCCCGGAGCAAGCGGGGGCCTGCCCTAGACTGCAGCCACCTTCCCTCCTCTCCACTTAGGTATTTAAAATCCATTCTGCCGATCTTAGCCTTCTGGATGGAGAGTTAAATCCATTTAAATTTAAAGTAATTACTAAGTGGGAGAAGTTGTGCCGTTTTGCTGTGTGTTTTCCTTCTAGCTTTTTGTTTCTTATGTTCTCCTTTTCTGCCTGTTTCTGGGTTTAGTTGCTTATGTTATAGTAACAGATTTCAATTCCCTGCCCATTTCTGTGCAAATATTCTATCACAGATATTTTCTTTATAATTACATGAGCATTAACTGTAACATACTAAAGTTAGAACAATGTAATTAGAATCGATACCATCTTAACTTCAATGGTTTATAAAAACTACTTTTATACCGCTGCAGCCCCTTCGTGTCACCAATGTCACAAATTACAGATGTACACAGAGTGCACAAATGACTTTTCACACCTGGTGTAAAAATGACTTTTAGGTATATTTTTAAAAATATTTTGAGGATAAAATGTTCAATTACAAACCCATATGATAATAATGAAATATGATTACCTTTTATATTTGTTCTTGTATTTATCTTTACCAGAAATGTTTTCATGTTCATGTGGCTTCAAGTTATTAGTGTCCTTTTATTTTAACCTGAACAACACCCTTTGTCATTTCTTGTCGGGAAGATCCAGTGGAAATGAACTTCCTCTTTTGTTTACCTGTGAATATCTTAATTTCTCCTTACCAAGGAAAGACTATTGGGCAGAATTTGTCATTCGCACTTGACTGTTTTATTTTTAACTTTACCACTTTAAGCATATCCCCTATTACTTTCTTTCCTCCAAGGATCCTGATGAGAAATAATGTTGAGGACTATTTGTATATGACAAGTCTTTTCTCCCTTGCTGCTTAATTTTCTCTTATTCTTTTAACAGTTCTATGTGTCTTGGTGTTGGTCCCTTTAGTTTATTGCAGTTGGAGTTAGCTGAGGTTCTGGGACGTATGGATTCATATATTTCATCTACTTTTGGACATTTTGGGCTATTTCTTCAAATACTGTTTCTGCTCCTTTCTCTTATCCCCTATTAGTCTGCTCGATGGTGTCCCACAGGCCCCTGAGATTGTGATCACTTTTATTTTCAAAATATTCTGATCCTGCCCTGGCTGATGTAGTTTGGTTGGCTGGGTGTTGTCCTGTGCGCCAAAAGGTTGCTGGTTCAGTTCCCAGACAGGGCACATGCCTGGTACAGGCTAGATCCCCAGTAAGGGTTGGAGAGGAAGCAACCCATTGATGGTCCCTCCTCTCCTCTCCTCTCCTCTCCTCTCCTCTCCTCTCCTCTCCTCTCCTCTCCTCTCCTCTCCTCTCCTCTCCTCTCCTCTCCTCTCCTCTCCTCTCCTCTCCTCTCCTCTCCTCTCCTCTCCTCTCCTCTCCTCTCCTCTCCTCTCCTCTCCTCTCCTCCCCTCCCCTCCCCTCCCCTCCCCTCCCCTCCCCTCCCCTCCCCTCCCCTCCCCTCCCCTCCCCTCCCCTCCCCTCCCCTCCCCTCCCCTCCCCTCCCCTCCCCTCCCCTCCCCTCCCCTCCCCTCCCCTCCCCTCCCCTCCCCTCCCCTCCCCTCCCCTCCCCTCCCCTCCCCTCCCCTCCCCTCCCCTCCCCTCCCCTCCCCTCCCCTCCCCTCCCCTCCCCTCCCCTCCCCTCCCCTCCCCTCCCCTCCCCTTTTTCTTTCCCTCCCTTCCTCTTTACAGTAAGTTTTAAAAAACGTTTATATTTTCACTTGCTTTGAGATTTCCAAACTATTTTTAACAAATAATATTTCTTGTGCCATCACTGGAGTTTCTGTTCCTTAGCCCAGATTCAGATGCCTTCACTGGGATTTCCTTGGATGCCAGCAGCTGACACAGACATTATTGTACTAAAAATTTTAAATACTACAAAATAAGGTGCAGAGAACAGATATATCTCCCAGTATTCGCAAAACTTTTCTTGGCTGAAGAATTTATCACTTAGTTAGGCTTATTCTGAGTTTAAAGATCAGCCCAAAATAAAATTTTAAGATCTTCCCTAGACTTTTCTGAGTAGGCTTCTGGCTGGGCGTCGGAGTGGCTTTGTAAAATCGCCTGTGTCCACAGCTGATTTTGAACATCCTAAATGACCTCAGCCAAGTGAGCAGAGATGTAGAAAATAATTTGTAAGTAAGATCCACATGGCTCTCTCTGGTTCAAGGAGATCTGGGAACTGGGCTACAGATTAACACCAAAGCTGCCAAGATGCCAGGAAGAGGGTAGGGAAGGGAGACTGAACGCCACAGAACTTCCCTACCACTGGAAGATGGCTACTTTGTCATTGCATTTCCTTTATTGATGTGAAGCTGATTTCTTCTAAAGCTCCTACAAAGTTAGTGCAGAAAGCTGCTGGTGGTTTTATATATATATATATATATATATAATGTGTCCATGAGGGGTCAGGGCTTGGAGCTTCGGAGCCTACTCTTTTGGTGACATCTTTTATGCTACTAGTTATTTCCTTTCCATAACCAGGAGGAGTGCCAACCCACAGAGGAAAGGGATTTCACAGATCTTGACCCTGGGCAGGTAGGACACATGTAGGTGCTTCCTACCAAGACAGAGACAGAGGGGTCATGACCCCAGTACCCTTCAGCCTCCTTCCTCTCACAAAGGGGGTAAAGTCTGGGCCCGTGGGGGTGAGTAATGAATGGGCCTGGAAGACACGGTGGCCTTCCCTCCTCACTGGGGCATCACAACAGTAAGACTGCACAATCCAGTCGATTCTTGCCCCTCCTCTGGCAGGAGTGCTGGGAAAGCCTTCCATGTGCAGAGTGCCTCAGCTTTGTGGGGCAGTAAGAAGAAAGGAAAGGAAATGGTGTGAGAACACATCTTGCCTGGCCTGAGGCCAGGGCCCTGTTGGGGTGTCCACAAGTGGGGGCCAGGAGAGCCAATATATCAGAATCAGACTGTGTTTTCCAATCAATGCATCCTCCCTCATGTCTGATCAAACAGTCCCACCTAATGTGACCAAACATCCAGGTTTGCCACCCAGTCTCCCTCATGCCCAAGCGCACAGATCTGGCTGGTCACCTTCCCCACAACTCACACTGATGAAACTCACCACAGGGTGACCTAGTGAGGTGTGTGCCTGGCATGAGCTACATGAGGTGGGAGGTTACTCATGGGCCTGCACGAAGGTTGGGAGGCAGAACCTGCCTACTCGATGGATTCTCAACATCCCTCTAACTCAGGTCTCCTTTGTTTCCAGATCAGACAGCGCGAAAACTGAACTCAGCTGGAATGAGGTTTACACATATGTGAATGAGATGGTGAAGAAGTACACAAAGTACGATGGTGCTCTCCTCTCCCAGGCAGAGCACAGCTGTTGGACTAGTGGGCATGGGCGTCCCTCTGGTCAGAAGCGCAGAGCCCAGGGCAGTGTTCTGAGCAGTGAAGGACAAGTCCCACAGGCCCCACTGGTCAGGGCAGTTTGCCTGGCCCCCCTCTGGGACTCAGAGCTTAGTGCAAGGGACAGTCTTCCCATAAGGGTGTCACAGATTAGGAAACAGGCAAACCAGTGACACGGTAACTAAACACCTGGTTAAATGGTGCTGAGGGACAAAGGAAAGGGGCCAATGATTTACAGGGTAACTTAAAGGAAAAAGCAAGTCTCTTTTAAAAATTTGAACTAGGTTTAGAAAAATGGGGAAATTCTGGGCCACAGAACCCACCCACGGGACTTCCTGTAAAATGAGTGGCCTGTTTTGGCTGCAGAGTAGGGTTAACTCAGGAGATCTGGGAGAAGAGGTGGACTGGGCACCTTAGGAGTAACTAAGGACATAGACGCTCATAATGCCAGGCCAAGGGGCTTGGATTTTATCTAGTGGGCATAGGGAGCTACAGGTGATTACTACCAGGGATACAAAATGCCCACGGTTGTCTTGACTTGGGGTGGTGAACACACAATACAACATATAGATGGTGTATTAGAGAACTGCACACCTGAAACCTATAGAAATGTACTAACCAGTGGCCTTGCAATAAATTCAGCAAAAATTAAAAGAAAAACCTCTGAAAAAGAAAAAAAGAGTTCAAAATGGAAACAAATGATCAAGGTGGTGCTCCTTGAAGAAAAGTCTGATAATTGGGGTTAGAATGAATTGCAACAAGAACCAGGAGCCATGCAAGCAGAACTAAGAATTTATGGTAGATATTTAGCTAAAGGTTAATGAAGAGAGTGGATGGAAAGAGGAAAGGAAGGGATATAATGAATTGCTGTCAAGAATGAAAATAATTTGAGATGAGAAAGAGGGGGAAAGACAGGCAAGGGGGAAAGGGCTGTGAAGTCCCAAATAATTTTTTACTATAGTAGATACCATGTGGGAGGCCCTCACACAGGATGTGTAGGCATCTGTCTCCCTGTGCATGGGCACAGACTGAGTGTGTGTGTGTGTGCGTGTGTGTGTCAGACTATGGGCCGTTGGGAGCACAGGGCTGAAGCAGGATGCTATCCCAGCACTCTCTTCCAGAAGGACCAGGATCTTCCCAGAATCCTTTACTCCCCCAATGGAAACTACTGGGGTTTGGAAAATGGGCCCAACAGGAAGGTTGGGGTGGGGAGCAGAGCAGTTGTCATGCACCATCTATGTGGCTGCTCCTTAGGGTGATTTTGAGCTTATGTTCATGTCATCTCATGAGGAGTGCTTCATCCCCAGCCCCGAATTGCGGATGTCCTTCGTCGCCTCAGATGGCCAAATCCTCCTGAAGCTCACCTCAGACAAGTAAGTGCTGCTTAATCCCCAAGGCGGACACAGTGGGACAGGCTTAAGGGAGAGCCAGGACTGAGGGGCTCCTTGAGACAGCAGGGGGAGCACACTGGTGAGCCGCTTGGACTGGGCTGAGCTCCCCCAATGCCCACCTGACCCCAGTCCTAGCGCTCAACTCCTCCTGCACCTGGCTGCACTGGCACTGGCTGACGCTTGTGGTTCTAGACCATCCTTGCCCCTCTAAGCCCTGTGTGCCACCTGCCCTGGGCTCCTCCCTTTCACTCTTCCCTTTCTTAGTGCCAGCTGGCTGTGAGGAGTCCTGGGATCTGGTAGTGCAATGAGTGGGTCCCTTATGAATACTGGCCTGTGTTTGGCACCTACTGTGCTCTGTCATTCTCTGCCCTGGGCCAGTAAACTAGGGAAAGTAACAGAGTCAGAACCATAAAGGAATTGCTTTTTGCATTGAAGAGGCAGGCTTCAGTGGAGAGGACCTTGGTCCCTTCCTGTGTCTGAGACAGGGCCCCGTAGGAGGGTTGCGAACAGCAGCTGGGGCTGGGTGTTTGAGGAAAGCATGAGACGCCTGCGTCCCCATCATCCCATCATTGTGCCCAAGGCCTGACCATGGGAAGTTACTGAGCTTCTGAGCAGCTGGGAGGTTGAGAGCCTCATGGACACAAAAGACTGGAACCCAAGTCAGAGTGGGTAAAGCACCAAAGAGAGGTTAAGGACTCTGAGGGGAGGCTGCATCCAGGATTTGTGGCACAAAGTTGCTCTTCAGGACCTCGGAGAGAATCAGAAGGAGCAGAGTGATTGAGAGACAGCCAGGCTGCTGGGAGTGAGGGTGATGGATCAGGGCATGCAGGCAGCACCCCCATGTCTGGCTCTGAGGAGAATCAGGGAGGGGACTGGCTGCACTCCTGACTAGGGGAAGGCCTGGTTCTGTGTCAGCCTGTGGATTGCTTTTAGGAGACAGAGACCTGAGTGGGTTTGAGGGGATGAAAGCAAGTGCATGGGGAGGACTCTGGAGGAGGCAGAGAGAGTGGCAATGGGGGCTGGTCTTGGGCCTCTGGTGGAAGAGGACCCCTGGGGGACAGGAAGACCACTGCCTCCTCCAAAAGCTGGGTCTCAGGGCCCTACCAGGGAGGCCCCTGGAGGTCCTCCTGGGTCCTCCATGAAAAGTGAAGCTGAGGTCTCCTCCATGGGGGGGGGGGGGGTGCCAAGAGTGGGCATGGGGCTTAAGGAATAGAAGAGTGTGAATCCCCCGTGTGAGAGGCTGGTACTCTAAGAGGAGGTCTTGTAGAGGCACCAGGAGCCTGGCGGTCCTTCCAGGAGCAGAGCTGAGAGGAGGGCTGAGGGGCAGCTCCAGGGAGAAGCAGCTCAAATCAGAGCAAGGCCAGGGGAGCTGGGTCCAGGCCAGAGCTGGGAGGGGCTGACTTTCCCGCATGTGTGTGGTGCTGTGGAAGAAACGAGAATGTTGCAAAGTGCTGTGTGCGTAGGGGATAGTTTGTGCTGAGCAGGACAGGGCCTGGCTCAGCCTCCCCTGGCCCTGGGTCCTCTCCCTCCTCTCTCCTGGGCTGCGCAGGTCACACCCCAGGGCAGCATCTCTTCTGCCTGTGGTGAGACACAGGCCTTCAGGGCCCAGGCTCTGCTTCGCCCTCTGTGGCAGCTCATCCTGTGGCCCTGCATTAGCCTGAACATAAGCCCCACCCTCCTGTCCCAGCTGCAGCCTGCCCTCTGCTTTCCCAGAGCTGACAGGCAGGTACTCGAGGCAGCCTGCAGAGCACTGCTCCTATGGGACATGGAGCCCTCAGGGCCACTTCCCAGACGTGGTCTTGTTCTTCAGGGGCAGTGAAGGCCAGGACCCTGGCACATGCATTAAGCAGCTTGGCTACATCCTGTAACACAGGAAAGTACATATAGGCAATAATAATGTAATAACTATGTATGGTGTTAGATAGGTACTAGACTTATCAAGGTAATCAGTTTGTAAGTTTTATAAATGTATAATCTCTTTGTTTTACACCTGAAACCAATATAATATTGAATGTTAAGTATAACTTAAAAATTCTTTAGATAATATTGAATTTTAAAAATAAATTTAAAACTGACCCAACCCTATTGAAAAACATGAAAGAAGATTTAAATCACACCAAGTATCTTTTCTAAGCACACTAGTATAAAACTAGATATGAATAACATAAAGAAATCTGGAAAATATCTAATACATAAAAATTATACAACACATTTTTGAACAAGCAGTGGATCAAGAGAAAATCAAAAACGGAAACTTAAAAAACATTGAATTATAAAAGTAGAAACAGCTTAATAAAACATATGGGATTCAGCAAAGCAATTTAAGAGAGAAGATTATAGTAATAAACACATATATTGAAAAGTAATATCTCAAACAACCTCATTTGACACCTCAAAAAACTAGAAAAAAAATGTGCACAAAGTTAGTAGAATGTATACTGTAATGCGCTGTGATGTCAGAGAAATGGCTGTGTGAGGGATCCCCTTGTTCATTCCCTCTGACATTTCAGCAAGTTGATCAGCTATAACTCAATAAACAATTCCCTGCTCAACAAAAAGTCATGCTTGAGAGATGTGTGCAGTGCAGCATCTAAAGGAGGGCAAACGGGAGCAATAAGGGAGGCAGGCAGGCAGAAGAGCTCAGATGGCCGTGGATGCAGCCCTGCAGATAGGAGCTCATGGCCAGCTCACGCCAGAAGCGGAGGAACTGGCTGTGGCTGACATCTCCTTCATCTGTGAAGTGCAGAGTGTCAGTAGGGACTCCTTCAGGTGTGAGCAGTGCGACTGCAGCTGCTGAGGGGCCTGGGCAAGGACGCAGGCACAGGGGTTCACTGTCTGGTGGTCAGTGTTCCAAACAAAGCTATGACGCCACTGAGCCCTGCCACCACTTACTCCCAAAACTCACCTCCTGTGGCCCTCAGTGTGAGGTTGCAGGGCACATTATCTGCAAACTCAAAACTATTACTGCAGAGTAGCTATTGCCCTCAGTGACTGGTCCCTGGTCAGGGCACATAGGGGAACTCATGGAGGTCTGAGGTTGCCATAACCAAGAAGGCAAAATAAACCCCACCCCCTAGCGTCAGTCGATAGAAATGCAGTCAGGGAGGTCAGCTTTGGGATTTCAGAGTTAAAAAAACTTGTGATTTTGTGCGACCTACTGGAAAATAGTAGAAAGACCCCTTCATAGAAATCTGCTTGAGAAGGACCAATACATAGATGCCTAGACAGAGAAGCAACCTATCAAATACCACAAATAACCAACAAAGTGAGGCAGCTGAGAAAGAAAATGAAAAATCTCCAGAAAGGAAACTGGAAGACATGGAAATAGGATATAAATGACAGAGAATTCAAGACTGCAGTTCTGAAAATACTGAATGAGATGTGAGAAAATACAGACAGGCAATTTAATGCACTCAGTAAATAAATTAATGAACAAAGTGAGTACTTTACCAAAGAGATTGAAACTTTAAAAAAGAATCAAACAGAAATCCTGGAGATGAGGCATTCAGTCAGGGAGATCAGGGTTGAGCTACTGAGCACAGGAGATAGCACCAACTAGATGGAGGAAAGAATTAGTGATCTCAAGAATAGAAATCCAGAAATGATACAGAGGGAACAAGATAGAGACCTGAGCATAAAAAAACAACAAAAATGAATGAGCTCTACAAGAACTATCTGACTCCATCAGAAAAAGCAACATAAGAATAATAATTGTAACAGAGAAGAAGAGAGGGAGAAGGGAACAGAGAGCTATTCAAACAGATAGTGGATGAGAACTTCCCAAACCTATGGAAAGAACTAGATCCTAGAATCCAAGAAGCAAATGCAACACCAGTTACCTCAATCCAAAGAGGCCCATTGTATTAAAGACATATTGTATTAAAATTGTCAAAAATTAATGACAAAGAAAAAGTTCTCCATGCAGCCAGGGAAAAGAAGGAAGTGACCTACAAAGAAAAACCCATCAGATTGTTTACCCACTTCTCAGCAGAAACTTTATAAGCCAGAAGAGAGTGGAACCAAATAGTCAAACGACTGAAAGAGAAAAATTACCAGCCAATAATAATATATCCAGCAAAGTTATCCTTTAAATATGAAGGGAAAATAAACATACATAAGCTGAAGAAACTAATCACCAGAAAATCTCCATTGCAGGAAATAGTCAAGGGGGTTATTCTACCTGAAACAGAGCAAAAGGTCACCACACTACAAATAAGATCACCAACAAACTTATAGCATAAACAGGGAAAATCTGTGACAACAAAAACATAAAAGCCGCGGGGGGAAAGACCTGAACTGGCAAAGGAAGATGGAGATCAAATGCATGCGACCAAACAAAAAACTAGTGTGTATATGTAACTTTCTTTTTAATAAACCTAATGGTAACCACATGCAAAAAACCCAACACAGGGACACGTAGTTTAAAAACGAAGAAACAGAGGAAAGAAGTATGGAACACCACCAAACAAAAACAGCAGATGGAAACACAAAGGAAGAGAACCAATGGAGGCACAGAGCCACCAGAAAATGGTGGGTAAAATGCTATAGAAAATCCTCATACGTCAATAATTACCCTAAATATAAATGGACCGAAGTCAACAATAAAGAGACACAGAGCAGCAGATTGGATCAAAAAGCAACCCAACCATATGCTGCCTTCAAGAGACAGATCTAAGCTGCAAAGACAAAGGTAGGTTCCAAGTAAAAGAGTGGAAAACTAATCTCCAAACAAATAACATCCACAGAAAAGCAAGTGTAGCCTTACTCATATCTGACAAAATAGACTTCAAGATAACAAAGGTAACAAGAGACAAAGATGGACATTTTATTATGATAAAGGGGACAGTATGTTCAGAAAACATAACACGTCTTAATATATATGCACCCAATCGGGGAAGCAGCGAAATATATAAAGCAACTACTCACAGAACTAAAGGGAGGAACAAACCAAAACACAATCATAGTTGGGGACCTTAATACTCCATTGACAGCTCTAGACAGATCATCCAAACACAAGATCAATAAAGAAATATCAGCCTTAAATGAAACACTAGACCAAATGGACATAACTGACATTCACAGAACCTTTCATCCCAGAACATCAGGTTGTACCTTCTTCTCCAGGGCACATGGAACATTCTCAAGGAGAGACCGTATGTTGGATCACAGAACCAGAATCAACAAATTCAAAAAAATTGAAATTATACCAAGCATATTCTCTGACTACAATGTTTTCAAATTAGAAATCAACCCCAAAAAGGAAGTAAAGAAACCCACAAATACATAGAGATTAAACAAGATATTACTGAAAATGGCTGGATCGAAGAAGAAATAAAAGGTGAGATCAAAAGATATATAAAGACAAATGAGAATGACAATACAACATATCAAAACTTCAAGGATGCAGCAAAAGCAGTAATAAGAGGGGAGTTTATATCATTACAGACCTATCTCAAGATACAGGAGAAACCTCAAGTAAACAACTTAATGTCACATCATAACTAGAAGAAGAAGAACAAATGCAACCCAAAGTCAGCAGAAGAAAGAAAATCATAAAAATTAGAGCAGAATTGAACCTAATAGAGAACAAAAAGAATATGGAAAAAAAATACAACAAAGGGCTGATTATTTGAAAAGATTGATCAAATTTACAAACTCCTGGCTAGACTCACTAAGGAAAAAAGAGAAAAGACCCAGATAAACAAAATCAGAAATGGAAGAAGAGAAGTTACCACAGACATCACAGATATACTACAATGAAAAACTACATCGTACCAAATAAAATAACCTAGAAGAAATGGATACGTTCTTAGAAATACTTACATTTCTAAACTAAATCATGAAGAAATGGGAAATCTAAATAGACTGATCAGCAGTGAGGAAATTGAAACAACATCCAAAACCTCCCCGAAATAAAAGCCTAGGACAGTTGGCTTTCCCAGTGAATTCTACAAAACACTCAAAGAAGAGTTAAAACCTGTCCTTCACAAACTCTTCCAAAAAAACTAAAGAAAGAATACTTCCTAACACATTTTATGAAGCCAGCATAACCCTGATACCAAAACCTGGCAAGGATAACACACACACACAAAAACTACAGACCAATATCTCTGATGAATCCAGATGCAAAGATCCTAAACAAAATTCTAGCAAATAGAATACAATACATTAAAAATAATAATACATCACATTCAAGTGAGGTTCATTCCAGTAGCACAAGGAAGGTTCAACATATGCAAATCAATGTGATACACCACACTAACAAAGAAGGAAAGATGAAAATCATGACCTTATCAATAGATGCAGACAACACTTTTGATAAGATATAACATCCATTTACGATTAAAACACTCAATAAAATAAGAACAGAAGAAAGTAGCTCAACATAATAAAGGCCATATATGACTAACCCTCAGCCAATATCATACTTAATGGAGAGAACCTGAAAGCTTTTCCTCTAAGATCAGGAACAAGACAAGGATGTCCACTCTTACCACTCTTATTCAACATAGTTCTGGAAGTCCCAGCCAGAGCAATAAGGCAAGAGAAAGAAATAAAAGGCATCCAAATTGGGAAGAAAAAGTATAAGTGTCACTAGTTGCAGATGACATGATTTTGTACATAACAAAATCTACTAGAAACAATAAATAAAGTTGTCAGATACAAAATCACTGTACAAAAATCCACTGCCTTCTTATTTACTAACCATGAGTGTTCAGAAGAAGAAATGAAGAAAAAAACACATCCTTTTGCAATTGCAACAGAAAGAATAAAGTACCTGGAAATAAATTTAGCAAAGAATGTGAAAGACCTATATTGAACACTATAGAGCATTATTAAAAGAGATTGAAAAGGACTCAACAAAATAGAAAGATATTTTTTGTTCGTGGATTGGAAGAATCAACATAATTAAAATGGCCACATTACCCAAAGCAATATACAGATTTAATGTACTCCCCATCAAAATCCCAATGTCATTTTTTAAAGAAACAAAACAAAAAATCATGAGATTTGTATGGAACCACAAAAGACCCCTAATAGCCACAGCAATCCTGAGAATGAAGAACGAAGCTGGAGGTATCACACAACCTGACTTCAAATTATACTACAGAGCTACGGTAATGAAACATCATTGCACTGGCAGAAAAACAGGGCACAGACCAATGGAACAGAATTGAAAGCCCAGATATAAAACCACATGTATATGGGTAGGTAATTTTCGAAAAAGGACCCAGAAAAACAATGGAGGGAAAAAAGCCGCCTCCTTAATTGGTGCTGGGAAATTGGAAAGCCACATGCAAAAGAATTTAACTAGATTACAGTTTGTCCACTTGTGCAAGGATTAATAAAAAATGGATCAAAGACCTAAATATAGGACCAGAAATAATAAATACCATAAAAGAAAATATAGGTACTAAACTTATGGACCTTGGTCTTAGAGAACATTTTATGAATTTGACTTTAAAGGCAAGGGAACTAATGGCAAAAGTAAATGAATGGGACTGTATGAAACTAAAAAGCTTCTGCACAGCAAAAGAAACGAAACAAAGAGGCAGCTGACCTGATGGTAGAAGATACTTGCAAACAACAGCCTCAACAAAGGTTTAATATCCAAAGTAGATAAAGAACTCATACAACTCAATACTAAACAAAGAAAAATCTAATTAAAAAATGGGCAGAGCCATGAAAAGGAAGGATCTCTTACCCCTTTAGATGGCATGGATGGATCTGGAGAACTATGCTGAGTGAAATAAGCCAGTCAGAGAAAGACAAATATCACATGATCTCACTATCTGTGGAATCTAATGAACAAAATAAAGTGTTCCAACAAAATAAGTCCCCAGGCATGGCGGCATGGAGGGGGCTGGGTGGGAGCAGGAAACAAGAAGAAAAAAACCAAAGAACTTATATACTTATATGCATAGCCCATGGGCACAGACAATAATGTGATGAAAGCCTAAAGGGGTGAGTAGGAGGCTGGGCAGGAGGGGGGGGGAAGGGAATTGGGTATATCTGCAATACTGTCGACAGTAAATATATATATTAAAAAAGTGGGCAGAGGACCTGAACACACACCTCTCCTAAGAAGACATACAAACAACCAACTGATAAATGAAAAGATGCTCAACCTCACTAGCTACTAGGGAAATGCAAATCAAAACTACAGTGAGATATTATCTCATACCTGTTAGAATGACTATTATCAAGAAGACAAATAATAACAAGAGTTGGAGAGGTTGTGGAAAAGGGTAACCCTCATTCACTGCTGGAGGGAATGTACACTGGTAAAGCCACTTTTGCAAACAGTCTGGTGGTTCCTCAAAAATTAAGAATAGAGTTACCATATGACCCTCAACCCCTCTTCTAGGCATGTACCTCCAAAACTCCAAAACATGTTCTCAAAGATATATAAACACCCCTATGTGCACTGCAGCATTATTTGTGGTAGCCAAGACATGGAGACAACCAAAGCATCCTTCATTTGAGGATTGAATAAAGAAGATGTGGTACATATACACAATGGAATACTACTCAGCCTTAAGAAAAAATGAAAGATTGCCATTTGCCACAACATGGATGGACCTTGAGAATATTATGCTAATGAAATAAGTCAGAAAAAAGCTAAGAACCATATGATTTCATTCATATGAGGGAAATAAAACTGAAACTTATGGACACAGCAGTGTGGTGGTTGCCAGAGGAAAGGGGGTGGGAATGAGGGTTGGGTGGTGGAGGGTGCCTAATACATGGGAATGGAAGATGGTTTGACTTTGGGTGGTGGACACACAGTGCAATATACAGATCTTGTATCACAGAAATCTACACTTGAAACCTATATGATCCTATTAACCAATGTCACCCCAATAAATTTAATAAAATTTTAAAAATGAAAATAACGAAGATTGGAGAAGAAATAAATGAACTAGAAAACAAGAAAACAAACATTAATAAAGCTAAAAGTTGGTTCTTTGAAAAGATAAACAAAATTGACAAACCTTTACTAAGCCAAAAAAAAAAAAAAAAAAAGGAGAAAGGGAACCTAAATCAATAAAATTATAAATTAAAGAGAAGTCATTACAACTGATACCACAGATATACAAAAGACTATAAAATTCTGTTAATAACTAAACTCCAACAAATTGGACAACTTGTAAAAAATAGAAATATCCTAGAAAATGCAATCTACCAGGACTGAATCATCCAGAAATGGAATTCTGAGAAAATTAATACTGAGTAGGAGATGCGATCAGTAATCTAAAACCTCCCTACAAAGAAAAGACCAGAACACGATGGTATCGCTTATGAAGACTATCAAACATTTTAAAAAAATTAATATCAATCCTTCCCAAACTCTTACAAGAATTGAGAGGAGGGAATACACCCAAACTCATATTGTTCTCACACCAAAGTTAAATAAGGACAGTACAAGAAAGAAATTTCACGCCACCATCTACAAAACGTAAAGAAAACCTACTGCATGGAAGATATTTGCAAATGATACATCTGATTAGGGGTTAATATCCGAAATATATTAAAAACTTATACAACTTAACACCAAAAAATACCAAACAATCCAATTAAAATATAAGCATAAGACCTAAACAGACATTTCTCCAAAGCTAACAGACGTAAGAAAAAATGACCACCATCACTAATCATCAGGGAAACGCAAATAAAAACACAATGAGATATCACATCTGTCAGGATAAGAAATGTGCGAAGGTGTGAATGGAGGAAAAAGAACCCTCATATACTATCATTGGGATTATAAATTAGTGTGGCCACTATAGAAAACAATATGGAGAGTCCTCAAAATATTAAAAATAGAGCTGCCATGCTATCCAGCGATTCCATTTTTTTTAATTTCTACCCAATGGAAAGAAAAATCACTAATTTGAAAAGATATTTTCACTCTTATGCTCACTGCAGCATTGCTTGTCATAGCCGAGATATGGAAACAACCTAGATGTCCATTAATAAATAAATGAATAAAGATGCAGTATACATATACAATGGAATATTATTCAGCAATAAAAATAATGCAGTCTTGCTACTTGCTTTTGCCCCACCATACACACACACATACACACACACACATACACACACACACACATACATACATATACTCATAGACACAGAGTATATATTGGTGGTTACCAGAAAAATGAGGTGAGGAGTGGAGGAAATGGGTGAGAGTGGTCAGATGTTACAAACTTCCTTTAAAAAAGCCATGCACCCTCGTTCTCTTTATCCCCAGGCAACACTAATGAACCCTTTGCTGCCCCCTGCTCTCTCTAATGGTCTCGGTTCATTCTCGGCTCTCACACCCCGGCACTGTTTACTGGGCCTTGTCACTCCCTGTCATGTGTGTCTTGAGAAGGGGTTCTTCTTGTCCTCCTTGGTTCTTTCATACCCTCTGAGACTCCAAGATATCCTTTAGTGCCACCCATGTTCTTCCTATTGAAGATCCTGATTTCAATCCCAGACTCTCCAGCCTTGTCTGAGTCCTTAGATTATGGAATTACTGAGCGATGATCTTTGAAACCTTCTGAGTCTGAGCGCCCAAGTCCACAGGGCATCTGTCACATCCAGTCTTCCCTGTCAACCCTCCTAGGCCACCAACCAGGCAGGGTTCTACTGACCAACATGGGAAGTGCTACGTTCTGAAAGATGAAGCCTCACCCACTCCATGGTGATAAAAGCACGTATTTCCATGTTTATTAGCCATTCCAGGGCACTAACTGCAGACTCAGCTATTGGAACCCAGGCCCATAATCCCAGTTGGCTCTGGCTAGTGCCAGGTGCCTCAAGGCTGGGGGAGGTAGGAGGTAGGGGCTTCCTGGAGTAAGCTGCCCCATGATATTTTAGGCCCCCTGCTGCCTTTGGAGGTGACAGCTGATACAAGGTGGAGGCTGCATTTCTTGCTGCTCACCCACCCAGGGCACCACTGCTCTCCTTTCTTGGGTCTGCAGGACCTCAGCAATAGCAGGATGTAAGCTCAGTGGGTCCCTACTCAGAGGCTTTGGGTGCTCCACGTGTAGCTGGAAGATGTCATTAGAGTTCCAGAGAATCTGAGCCCTCCAACCTTAGTGACAATGCCAGCTACATCTTTGTGATGCCCAAGAATATCCCAGATTTCATTGGAGTTGTCCCTCTGTTTCTGCCTTCCCTGAACCTCCTAAGTTGTGAAATGGCGGTGTTATGCCAGGTAAGGATAAGTTCTGTGACCTCACAGAATACAAAGGTGTTCAGGAAATTACCCAGGGAAGATGGAAGAGTACCGGATGAAAAGGGCTGGGAGGTGGGGGCTGGAGGAAATGGCTTTTAGGTGTACTAAGTTTGTGCCAGGACTTGAACAACATAGGGCTTTGCCCTGTAGTGAGTGGTGAGAGGAGATAGAGGTAGAATCTCAGGTAACTAGAATTTTGGTACAATTGCAGCCAGGTGTGTGGGTTAGGTTATTGAGGCAGGGTGCAGAGTAGAATAGATTGGGGAAGAAAGAATATTTGAGGGACTGACAGGGAAACCAGCTCAGTCTCAGCTCCTTTTGTCCTTTCAGTCACTATAAATGTTCTGGATTCCCATGGGGTCAAGGGATGTAGTGACATAAGGTGAAAATGCTCTGTGCTTTCGCCAAGATTTTAGTGCATTTATTGCAAATATTAGATTGTAAAGGACAAAAATAGTAGACCTAAGGTGGGGAAAATAGGATTCAGAACATATATTAAAAATTTGGGGTTGGTCCCCAAAGCATAGCTTTCCTTTTATGAAGAGAGCCCATTGGTGAAGATGGAAATGAGGCATCAAAGCCCAAAGGGAGGGCTCACAGAGCCTCAGTGAGGTCGCAGAGCATCCGGGAGGACATCATCTGTTCACTCAGCATTCTGAATCTAAGTGAGCTGTTGTTCAAGAGTGAGCACAAAATACAGATATTTTCAGTCCTACAAAGCTTAAGGTGACCACCCACACAGTCTTGGTGGAAAAACTACTGAAGATTGTGCTTCTGAATGAAGGAAACTGAACTCAGAGGAAGAAAGAACATTTCAGGAAACAAGGGTGAGCAAATGAGTTGAAAAAACATGCTAACTACTAAATAACTATATGCTGAAAATCATAGGAACACCAGCAATTTAGGGATTGGGGGGGGGGGTGCAGGGAATGAAGTAGGTTTGGGTAGCAGGAGTCTCAGAGGCTAGAGCAGTTCCAACAGGCTTTGAGCCATGCACATGGGGGTGCCGGAGCCACCCCAGGAGCCTGAGCTCTCCAGGTGTGGGCCTGCTCCAGAGTCATCTGCTGGTTCAGTCGCTGGCTGGCAGCACTGTTTGGACTCTTGTGTGAATGTGAGGTGGGAGGGGTGGTGAGCTACCAGAGCACAGCTCCCAACAAACACACTCTGCTGGCAGAGATCCAAGTGGTGCACTTGCATGGCCGCCACACCCAACGGACGTCACTATCAGTTAAAAACAGTTTGTTGTTCTTTAAATCTACCTATATACTGCTTTTCAAGGAGGCACAACTAATAGCTCAGGACATGAAAAACTGACTATAGAGAATGTGAAAGACCTGCCGGAGTAGTCCACACAGGAAATAAAAACAGGATTAGCATTAAAACAGGTTAGCTCTTAATTGTACAGTTTCATTTGCCACAAAACTACAAAATGTGAAACTGACATGCACTTAATAAAGGAAAAGTGTTAAAAATGAGAAATTGTCAAACCACTATCACAGTGGGAAATTTCATTACTCATCTGTCAAGGACAGAAAATATTACTTAAAATGTAGAAGATTTGACCAACATAATAAACAATGCTAATAAATAACTCTCTACCCAATCATTTATTGAAACAAATCTCAATAAAATTAAAAGAAACTGTATTATACAGACAACACTCTCAGATCACAGTGAAAACAGGGTGAAATCAATGACAAAGAATTTTTGAAAAACACATAAACAGTTTAAATTAGACATAAAAGTAAATATAGATAAAAAGCAAATTAAAACTAAAAATATCTTTAAAATCAAATGATAAAAAAAATGACATTAAAATTTTCAGCTACAGTGAAAGAGAAACTTAGAAGATGTTTGTGGCCCCAGGATTTATGTTACAGAAAAGAAAGGGCTAATAATTGACCTTAATGAGCTAATAATTGACCTTAGAATATCAGTAAAACTATAGTAAAACAAACCCAGAAAAGTCAAAGTGAGAAAATGTTAAGAACAAATAAATAGAAAACCAAATTTCAATAGAGAGTAATAACAAAGCCAAAAGTTACTTGAAAAGTTACCTTAAACAGATAATTCTCTAATAAAATTGATCATAAAATAATATCGTGCCTCCCAAATTTCCTTTTTTATTATAACCTCCCGGGAGCTTTTTAAACACTTCTTTTCCTATCGCCCCCTCATGAAATTTTAATGGCACAGATATACTGTGTATACTTAAAGCAAGACTACTTTTCACTCCTTGGGGAAATATCCTTCCTGCTGTGAATGCATAGAATAGCAGAAGACCCAATTAAGTAATAAAAAATTAAAAAGATGATATAACTACAGAGAGAGCAGAAACATAAAAATCAAACTAGTCTGAACAAGATTATACCAATAATTGTGAATATTCAAATTCCTACAAACCTGACTTATGAATGAAATAGAACTATATCACCCAGGGTGTTCCTCTCCTCAGGCCGCCATAACCACAGGCTGCATGGTTCAAACCACAGAAATTCATTTTCTCACACTTCTGGAGGCTGGGAGTTCACGATCAAAGTACCAGCAAGGCTGATTTCTAATGAGACCTCTCTTCCTGGACTCCAGATGGCTGTTTTCTTGCCGTGTCCTCCCATGGCTTTTTCTCTGTCTTGGGTCACAAGAGAACCCTGGTGTCTCTTCTTATAAGGACACGATCCTATGGGCTAGGGCCTACACTTAGGACATCATTTAACCTTAATCAATTCCCGAAAGGCCCTCTCACCATATGCAGTCACGTTACAGGTTAGTGCTTCAAAATATGATTGAGGCGGGGAATGGGAAACACAATTTAGTCTGTAATATTCAGGAAATACTAAAAAATTTGTGCCAGTAGTTTAAAGACTTTCCATGACCAATAAAAAAACACCACCACAAAAGAGGCATAGATGATATCACACCAAACATTCATAGAGGAGATTATCGGGATCATGTTCAAAGTCTTTCCAAGGAGAAAAAAAGTAAAAATAATCCTTAGTGTATTTTACAAACGTAGGATTATAAAATGTCAACACCAGATAAAGACAGTGCAGAAATGAGAAATTATGTCAGCCTCTCTTATAATAAAAGGTTAAAACATATGTAAATAAATAAACTCAATTCGCAATGTTCAAAAAAATTTATCAAGGCTAAATAGTGTTTATTTATAAAATGTTAAGGTTAGTTTTACATACATTGACATAATCATATTAATACATTATGGAAGAAAATATATATTCATCACTAAATATGCTAAAAATAATTTAGATAATATTCAGCACTCATTCATGATTTGTAGCAAACCCAGAGTGGTATGATAAAGGATTTATTTTTCATATTACCCCTACATTGATAAAGGATTTCTACAAAAACCCTTCAGGAGATATCTACCATAATGTTGACATGTTAGAAGTGCTCTCTTTAAAGTCAGAAATGCCTCTCTCATAGCTTTAGTGAACTTTTCATTGGAGAGTAACTAGTCAGCACAACATTTTTCTTTTTGGTTTTAATTTTACAAAAAAAACCCCAACCACTCTGCAGATAATATAGAATAAAAGCATTTAGCAATTTGGGAGAAATATTAATAATTAAATGCATTCTTCATAAGAACATTAAAGAGTTTAAAACATTGCCATTTCCTATAGCAGCAAAAATATAGGGTGTTTAGGGAAAGTATAGATGGGATATACGTAGGGTATTTAACAAAACAAGTCAAGAACTTCCTAGGAAATTCATGCGGAAAGCACGGAAGACATAAATAAATGGGACATGGCCATGTTCACTGATAAGAGGAGTCCAAATTGCAGATATTTAATCTCTGCACATGTTTCAACATATTTAATGTTATTGTAATATAATATTAAGTGGGTTTGGGGGGAGAGTCGACTTTATGAGCTGATTCTCAAATGTACACGAAAGAGCCAATAGCCAACAAATACCATCAGACAATGTGTGTGGGGGGTGATTTACCCTTCTAACAAGGCTTTCTGTAGAAGTCTGTGTATGGTGAGTTAGGTCATTGATACTGTGTGTGTCAGAATCTGCTGGGTTATCTTCTGGTAATAAAAACCCAAATAAGATCACCTTCAAAATGCAAACTTTATTGCCCACTCGTCTATCTCCCTGCCCCACATGTGCTCTCCATCCCAGGTTCCCAAGAGGGGGCCGCACATCTTGTTGCTCATGGGCTGGGCTGCTGGGTCCACCTGAGTCATCACTAGATTCTTAAAGATGCTGCCCAGAAGTGGCACAGGTACCTTCTATTACCATTTCAGTGGTGGAGCCAAGCCCAGGCCTGCAATGCATGTGGCAGGGAAGCACAGCCCTTCCCTGAAGAGGAAGAGACAGTGAGGAGCAGTAATACCATCGTCCACACTTTAACAATTGAGACACTGTGGAGTTGGCACTAACTATACAAACCGGAGAGCAGATAAAGGGAACGGAACAGAGAGCACAGGCCAGACCACACCCATGGAACTTGACACACGTCAAAGGTGACATGCAAATCATTGAGGAAAAGATGGCGTAGTCAACAAATGATGCTGGGACACCTTGCTCCATATATGGGAAAATATGAAATCAGGTCCCTGGCACAAATCACTTACAAATTAACTCCAGGTGCATTAAATATCCTTGTGCAAGGGAAATATTTAAAGCATTTAAGATATAATGTGCCAAGCCTTTAGCAGGCGAGAATTTCTTAAAATAAAACACAAACAGTGCAAACCTTAAAATTTCTAAAACGTGACAAATTCAACTACATGAAAGTAAGATTTCAGCTTTATTACAAGAAATAAAAAACAACAAAAACCAAGCCACACACTGGAAGAAGATATTTGCAACAGTTGATCAAGAATTACTGTCCCAAATATATAAGAAATGCTAATGAAAAAGATAAACATCCCCATCAGGCAAGAACAAGCTCTTCACAAATGAGCAAAATGAATGATCCCAAATCTGAACGGAAGACCAATCTCACCAGTAATTAGGGGAATGCACATAAAGTCACAATGAGATACCTAATCAATAAGTAAATACAGGGGTTAAGTTTACAATTGTTTGTATGAAAAATTCAGTAATTAATAAATGATAACACAAGGATAAACTTTGTTTTGTGCACTCACAAACCTATTTTTGCCCACCCTTACATATAAAATATGACAATACCAGTGTCATGGTGTGAAACCAAGTAAACCTACTATGCTGTGGGGGAAGTATACCAAATTTCATCAATTCTAAAATATCATTTAAGATAATTCATATTTTACATAGTATTCCAAAGCAACAGTAACAACAACTGCCAGCACAAAGCTTTTATCACTTGAAATTTTATACATATGGAAAGGCCTATTTTATACTTATTAGAGAGCATTTTTACCATATATCATATATAACTTCATTTCTGCTTACCAAAAAAATCAAACAGAATAACTTGGCTAAGGTATTTCTGAAAACTTTTACAATCCCAGTCTGCATTTTTGAATCTTTGTTTCATCCCACTACAAGTAGGACAAGCAGGTTTAAATGCACACACCTGCTGGGAACATTCCTGTGCCGCACAGGGAATGCTCTGGGTGAAGGGAATGCCATCGCACTTGGGCACACTACCATTTCCTCCCTACCCAGAGATGTCTGATTCCAAACACACTTGATGATCTCACCAACACTCCCTAAGCCCCAAGACAAGGCAGCCCTGGGACAGTGCCTCCAGGATCTTTGATAACTCTTGGAAGAGGTTCGGCCACACTTAGCATCTTGATGTGGAAAAGGAGCTCCCATACAGAAGCCAATGGACACCTGGAGGTTCCCCACCAGGTGGTACCCTTGGCTGTCCTTCCTGCAGCCCTTTCTCAGAGTTTCTATACCCACATTTTTCCATGGGGCAGAGATAAGCTATCCCTCTCTGAATCTCCGGTTCTTGTTTAGGTTGTTGAGATTGGGGGTTTCTTTCACAACAGTAGAAGACTGGAAGGTCCCTCACACACAAAGGACTTGGCTTCCTTGCATGACCTTCTTCTCCTCCTTGACCCTTCTGTCCCCTGGGTGACTTCAGTGTCCAACCCATGACCATTACAACACTCTGGCCTCCCAATTCCTTCACTCCTCACCTGCAGTGATGTCTTTTTCGAAGTCACCTCAGCTTCCCTGTCAGTTTACAGAAAGGCAGAAGTGAACAGTAATGACCACCTGGGAGGGTTTGAGTTAAGGGACAACTGGAGGCCTCCTCTTACTTTCCCTCCAAAGATCTCAGACACCCACCTGGGTTGTCAATAGGCAGGTCACTGAACAGAGCTACAGGTCACAAAGTCACCATGCCAACCTTCATGTCCATCAAAAATACATGGAATTCTGCTTCCACTGGGCGGGGATGGGCTGAGAAGGTAGTAGGGGCACTTGCCCTAAAGCTAGATTCAGGCCTTTTCTGCCTAAAGGGCAGGTACCAGGTGGAGGCTCACAGGGTGCCTTGGTGAAAGGCCTGAAAGGCCAAGGCCCCTGGCCACAGGCAGAGGCAGCAATCGTGGTGGTCTAAAGTAACGTGACGTGGCCTGGCACCCAGTGGGGTCAAGGGGATGGCCATGAAAATGGAGAGTGATGACCCCAGGGTGCTGGGCCCCATGCTCTTCCTGCTGCTGGTGATGCCTCCTCCCCTGCTGAGTGCAGGGAGCTTCTGGCCCAGTGTCCTGGGCTGGAGAAATTTAAACCACCACCTTGGCCAAGAATGGGAAGGCCTCATCCAGAGAGCCAGATATCACAGAAGCGAGGACGACTTTTCAAGATACTGCGATGGCAAGTTCGACCTCTACTTTCTGGTGGACACGTGAGTGGCCTTCCTGTCTTGGCCACGGGTGTTCCTTAGTGTGCCATTTTTCCCAGGGTCACAGTGGGCAAGAAGTAGTCACAGGGTAGTCCAGCCCCTTTGAGTAGAAAGTCAGAGCCAGTGTTGCTCAGACCAAAGGAACAAGGTTCCTGTGGCCTCCTTGTTCACAAAGCACAAGGGATGCCCTGAGCTTTGTTTCCTGGGACTGTTTCTTTTAAAAAGGAAAAAAGGACACTGCGGGGTCCTCGATGGCTCTCAGTCCTCTTTCAGTATGGCCTGGATCTGTGACCCACATGCCCTTACAGAGCTGAGGGAAAGGTGACTGCTAGGATCTTCCTCCTGCAGTTGACAGCAGCTCACTGTGGGCTATGGGTCTTGTTTTGTTCCATCTGGTTTTCATCCAATGACTTCTATTTTTACTGGGCCCCAGAGAGAGTTCTGTGCTTCTGTGGGCCACTCTCTAGGTGTCACTGCTTAGTAAGTTCTTTGTTTTGCTGGTGCTAAGGATTTCCCTCGCCTCTCTGACCTCCTGGAAACCCAAGCTGCAGTTCCTGTGCACTCTCAGGACAGATTGGTCTGCCTGGTGTGTGCCTCCGAACTGGGCTGTGCATTGAGCACATTCTGGCCCTCAGAGAAGGAACAGGGGAAGCGGGAGACATTGCCTCAGTTCGATTTTAACTCCTGTGCTGGGCTGAGAATACACCTTACTGCTCAATGGCAACAGTGGCCTGATAGCTAATAGTATGGCTGAAGGACTCTACAGTTCCCAAGGCCCTGTCACTGCACTTCTGTTACCTTCAAAATCATCCTGGCAGCAAAGGTGTTTCCATGTACACTTGCCTGGAAAGGGGCAACTCTTAGGTGTTGGCTGAAGGAGTCCAAAGACTAGTGGTGGTCACAGGACTCAGTCTTCCTCTGCTGCCCTCATCCCCGACCCCAGGTCGTACTGCCTCTGATTCCTCTGATTCTCCCATGATTGTGGGAAAAGGAGGGTCATGCCCAGCCCACCAGCTGCTGAGAAAAGTCAGCAGAGCTGGGAGCCACCCTGCCCAGCAGGGGTCCCTACTCACTGTACATGGAGGGGGTCCTGAAATGAGCTGGGCAGGGTTACCTGGTCGATGCTGATCACAGCCTAGGGGTGATGATTTCCCTCTTGGATAGTGGGGTTGGACATGGATGGGTAATGTGGGGGGATGACAGCCTCTTTGGGTCAGTCTGACCAGAGTATGACAGTGACTTCAAAGGATCCTGTCAGCTGCCATCCTCTCACAGTGCCCTGGCCCACACCCCTAGTCTCTCCACATAGGACCAATGTGGGCACAGCCAAGCCCTGGAATGGATGAGGGAGGCCTCTAGGTAGAGGTGGGCATGGGAATAATATGAATTAAACACTTAGTATGCGTCATGCAATGTGCTGACCGCAATGTACTCCCAGGAGCTTGAATTTATTCACTGTGACTTTAACTTTGGTTATTACATTTTCCACTTTTAGAAGTTGTATTTAGTTTTTTTTCAAATGGTATGGCTCTAAAATTTCATGTTCCCTGAAACTCTTTTAAAGCTTGTTTTTATTTCAATGTACTTCTTTTATAATTTGTATCAGATTGAACAAATAATGTTATCACAATAATTTTAGTGTGATAAAAAATTATCACAAAAATTTTTTGCTGGTCAAAAAAAAATACAATTGAATAAATAAAATTAAATGTTTGATTCACTATTTAGGAAATTCAGAACATTGATATTATACCAAGTATCTTTTCTGACCGCAATGATATGAAACTAGAAATTAATAACAAACGAAAAACTGGAAAATTCACAAACATGTGGAAATTAAATTCACACCCCTGAACAACCAGCACATCAAATGTGTGTGTGTATCTTCTTCCCCTTCTTTTCTTTCCTTTCTTTTCTTTTTTGGTCAATCCTCACCCAAGGATATTTTTCCCATTGATTCTTAGAGAAAGTGGAAGGGAGGGAAGGGAGGAGAAATAGAGAGGGAGAGGGAAATGTTGATGTGGGAGAGACATCGACCGGATGCTTCCCGAACCCATCTGGACCAGGGCCAGGGAACAAACCTGCAACCCAGGTACCTGCCCTTGACTAGGAATAGAGCCTGCGACCCTTCAGTGTGGGCGCCGATGCTCTACCACGGAGCTACACTGCCCGGGGCCATATATACTCTTCTTGATGGATTGGGCCCTTTATCACTATTTCACTTTTATGTCTCTTTTGTACATTTTTAGCATAAAGCCTATTTTGATCATATAAGAATAACTACCACTGCTTTCTTTTCATTACCACGTGCTTGAAATATCTTTGTAATTCTTTTACTATCTGTGTATGTGTGTCTTTACATCTAAAGTGATTCTCTTGTTAAGTAGCCTATCACTGGATATTGTTTTTTAGCCAGTTAGTCATTTTCACTCTTTTGTTTGGAGAATTTGATCTCTTTTCATTTAAAGTAGTTATTGGTAGGTAAAGGCTTACCCAAAGCAATATACAGATTTAATGCAATTCCCATCAAAATCCCAGTGACATATTTTAAAGAAATGGAGCAAAAAATCATCAGATTTGTATGGAAACACAAATACCCTGAATAGCCAAAGCAATCCTGAGAAAAAAGAATGAAGCCAGAGGTATCACACGCCCTGACTTCAGATATTACTGCAGAGCTATGATAATCACAGCATTTAATTCAGTGGCATTAAGTACATTTATAGTAATGTGCAACCATCCCACTATACATCCCAAGGCTTTCTCATTGTCACACATTGAAACTCTGTGTACATTAAAAAATCAGTTCTCATTCATCTCTCCCCAACCATTGGTAACCTCTATTCTATTTTCTGTCTGTAAATTTGCCTATTCTAGGTAACCCATAGAAGTAGAATTATGCAGCATTTGTCTTTTGGTGTCTCGCTATTCCCATAGCAAAACGTTTTTAAGCTCTATCCATGTTGTAGAGCATATGAGAATTTCGTTATTTTTATATGGCCAAATAATAGTCCATTGTATATATATATTACACATTTTCTTTATTTTTTTCATTTCTGTTCTAACTTTTGAGCTATTTTGTAAATAGTGCTGCTGTAAATATTCGTGCACATGTATTAGTTTGTGTCCCTGCTTTCATTACTTTTGGGCACAAGCTTAGGAGTGGAATTGCTGAGTCATATGGAAATTCTGTTTAACTATGTTACTATGCCACTCATTTCCTAGTGGCTGCACCATTTTATATTCCCACAAGCAATGCACAGGGGTTCCTACTGGACATGCTATTCAAGACTTGTAATTTTGCAAGTTTTTCTCTGTTTTATTTTGTTATGTTTTTGAAAATAGCCATTACCAATGGGTGTGAAGTGGTATCTCATTGTTATTTTGATTTGCAGTTGCCTAATGACTAATGATGTTGAGCATTGGCCATTTGCACATGTTCTTTGGAGAAATGTCTATTCAAGTCCTTTGCCTGTGCTGTTGATTTCATATTTTTTAAAATAGCATTACAAAATAAATAAATAAACAAACAAATAAAATAACTTGACCAAATCCAATGTCATAAAGCTTTTTTCCTGTTTTCTTTTAAGAGATTAATCCTTTTCTCTCTTACATTTAGGTCTGATCCATTTATAGTTTATTTTTGTATATGGTGTCCAACTGTATTTTGTTTTCCTAGCGCCATTTGTTGAAAATACTGTCATTTCCCACAGTAATTGGTCCTGGCATCCTTGTCAACAGTCTTTGACCATACACACAGAGGTTTATTTCTGGGATCTCTATTCTACACAGTTGGTCTATTAGTCTGGCCTTATGGTAGTACATTGTTGCTGTGATTACTGTTGCCTTTATTACTGCAATAACTTTTTAATTAGAAAATGTGAGTCCTCCACTTTAGTCTTATTTGAGATTTTTTATTTTAGCTACTCGAGGTTCCTTGAAAATTCAATGTGAATTTTAAGATGGATTGTTCAGTTTCTGCAAAAATAATGCTATTGAGATTGCAGCAGAGATTGCATTGAATCTGTAGATAGCCTTGGTTGTATGATAAACTCACTACTGTCTTCTAAGCCATGAATATGTGATGTTTTTCCAGCAACAAATATCTTTAATTGTTTTAGCAATGTATTGAAGTTTTCAGTGTGCAAGTCTATACCTCTTTGGTTAAATATATTCATAAGTATTTTGTTCCGTTTGATGCTACTAGATGGAATTGTTTTCATTTCCTTTGGGGAATGTTCATATTTGTATATAGAAATGCACCTGATTTTTATATGTTGATTTTATATCCTGAAACTTTGCTGATAATATCTACTACCTTTAATTTTGAGGGGAAGGTGAATCAGGGGTTTTTACATGTAAGATCATATCATTGAAGAAGACAGATAATTTCATTTTTTCCTTTTCAATTTGGATACTTTTCCTTTCTATTTCTTGCCTAATGTTTTGGCTAGGGCTTCCCATACTATGGTGAATAGAATTCATAAAAGTGACATTCTTGTGTTTCTTGATCGAAGGGGAAAATCTTTCAGCCTTTCACTATCAATATATTAGTCATGCATTTTTCATACATAGCCTTTATCATATTGAGAAACCTTTCTCTATTCATAATTTGAGTATTTTTGTCAAGAAAAGGTGCTGGATTTCATCAAATGCTTGTTCTACATCAATTAACATGATCAGCAGTTTGGCTCCTTTACCCTGTTAATGTGAGATGTTACATCATGTCGCTTTGTATTTGAATGATCTTTGCATTGTGGAGTAAACTCTACTTCTTCATAGTGTAGAAACATTTTAATATTCTGGTAAATTCTGTTTGCAGGTATTCTGTTGAGGATTTTTGCTTCAGTATTTTTAAGGAGTATTGTAAGTACTTGTCTTTACTTTTATTATTTGGTTTTGGTATCAGGGTAATATAGGAATGAATTTGGAAGTTCCCTCATCTTCAATTTTTTGAAAGTTTGGTAGAAGATTATCATTATTATTTTTTTAAAGTTTGGTACAAATCACCATTGTAGCTTTAATTATTGAGATATTTTTGATTACTGATTCAATCTTTTTACTACTTATAGCCCTCATTATATTTTTGTTATTTCTTCATGATTTAATTTTGTTTGGTTGTGTGTTCTAAGGATTTGCCCATTTCATCTAGGTTATCTAATTTGTTGGTATACAAATGTTCATACTATACTTTTATAATCTTTTTATTCTTAAAAATCAGAAATAATGCCTTGTGTTTACTTTTTGATTTTAGTAAATTGAGTCTTCCATTTGTTATTATAAGTCAATCACATAATTTGTCAATTTTGTTGATCTTGTCAGAGAACCAATTTTTTACTTTATTGGTATTTCTTCTTTTTAATGAATTGTGTATAAACTTTTCTCTTGGCACTACTTTCACTGCATTCCATATGTTTTGTTATGTTGTGTTTTCATTTATCATCTGTCTCATGGTATTTTGCAATTTGTCTTGTGATTTCTTTGTTGACCCATTGGTTATTTAAAGCTGTATTGTTTTACTTTGAATATTCCAATTTCTCTCCACTATTTTTTATTGTTGACAGTGTTACAGGTGTCCCCCATTGCCCCTTGTCCCCCACCACCCATCTCCCACCCCTCCCCTGGCCCCCGCCTGTCCATGGTCTGTGTCCATGGGGTGTTCAGATGTGCTTACAAGTTCTTTGGTTAACCTCTTCCTGCCTTCCGCCTGAGATCCGGCTGAGGTCTGTTCCATGCTTCCAGGTCTGTGGTCCTATCTGCTTTGTCAATCTATTCTGTTCCTTAGATTCCACATATGAGTGAGATGATGTGGTTGCTTGTCTTGTACAATACTCTCTGGGTCCATCCATGCTGTCCCAAAGGGTAAGAGATCCTTCTTCTTTATAGCTCATAGTATTCCATGGTGTACATGGCCCACAGCTTTTTTTATCCACTCATCCACTGATGGGCCCTTGGGCTGTTCCCAGATCTTAGCTATTGTAAATAGTGCTGCTATGAACATACGGGTGCATATATTCCTTCTGATTGGTGTTTCGGGATTCTTAGGATATATTCCTAGAAGTGGGATCACTGAGTCAAAAGGCAGCTCCTTTTTTAATTTTTTGAGGAACCTCTACACTGTTTTCCATCGTGGCTGCACCAGTCTGCATTCCCACCAGCAGTGTACTAGGGTTCCCTTTTTCCACATCCTTGCCAGCACTTCTCCTTTGGGAAAATTGGACAGGTACATGCAAAAAAAAAAAAAAGAAGAAGCTAGATCATCAACTTACTCTGTACACAAGAATAAATTCAAAATGGATAAAAGACTTAATTATAAGTCACAAAATCATAAAAATCCTGGAAGAAAACTGGCAATAAAGTCACAGGCATCTCACTTAGTGGAATTTTCACTGATACATCTCCTAGGGCAAGAGAAACAAAGGAAAAAGTAAACAAATGGGACTATATCAAACTAAAAAGCTTCTGCACAGCCAAAGAAAATATCTTCAAAATGCAAGGGGACCTCACCGTGTGGGAGAACATATCTGCCAAGAATACATCTGATAAGGCTCTAATTTCCAAAGTGTGCAAAGAACTCCTACAACTCAACAAGAGAAAGACAAACAATCCAATTAAAGAATGGGTAGAAGACATGAACAGGCATACAGATGGCCAAGAGACATATGAAAAAATGCTCAGTGTCACTAATCATCAGAGAGATGCAAATTCAATCCACAATGAGGTATCACCTCACACCTGTCAGAATGGCCACCATCTTTCTCCTACTGAATTCTAATTTCATACCTTTATGATTGGAAAATTAATTCAGATGATTTCCATTTTTAAAAATTAGTTGAGACTTTTGTGGCATAACATGATCTATCTTGGAGAATATTTCATGTGTACTTGAGGAAATGTGTGTTCTGGTGTTGTCAGGCAGATTGTTCTGCACCTATCTGTTGGATTAAATTGGTTGATATTGTAGTTATGTCCTCGATTCCCATTTCTCTATTTTTTTTATATATTGTTTGGTTGTTCTATCCATTACTGAAAGTGCAATATTGACATCTCCAACCTTTATTGTACAACTGTTCATTTCTCTCTTAAATCATGTCGGTGTTTTTGACTCACAAGTTTTGGTATTCTAATGTTTGGTACATATTTGTTTACAATTCTTTTATTTTCTTGATTAATTCACCTTTTTATAAGTGTATAAGGTCCCTTTTTGCCTTTTTTTAAATCCTCACCTTAATATACATTCTAGAGAGAGAAGAGAGGAAGAAAGTGAGAGAGAGAGAAAGGAGGGGGGGAGAGAGAGAGAGAGAGAGAGGGAGAAACATCGATGTGAGAAACATCGATTGGTTGCCTCCAGTACATGTTCTGACCAGGGATCCAGCCTACAACCTGAGTATGTGCCCTGACCAGGAATCAAACCCACAACGCTTCAGTGTAAGGGATGATACTCCAACCACTGGCCAGAGCCCATTTTGCCTCTTATAATAGTTTTTACTTAAAGTATATTTATCTAATACAGTCACCCCAGCTCTCTTTGGATTTTCATTTGCCCCCAATATCTTTCCATCCTTTCACTTTCAATGTATTTGTGTCCTTACATAAAAAGTGAGTTTCCTGTAGACAGCATACACTTAGATCATTTTTAAAAATCCATTCTGCTGAACTATGCCTTTTGTCTGGATACTTTAATCTATTTACACTTAAATGAATTACTGTCTGGAAGGACTTATTTCTACCATTTTCTTCTTCTTGTCTGTTTTCTAGCTTTTTTCCCCTTACTTTCTCCATTTCCCCTACTTCTGTGTTTACTTGATTTTTTTTGTAATAAAAGTTTTGATTCCCTTTTTATTTTGTTTACATATATTCTATTATAGATACTTTTTTGTAATTATGAGGCATTAACTAACATGCCAAAGTTATAACACTCTAATTAGAATTGATAACATCTTAACTTCAGTCACATACATAAACTCTACTATGCTGCTTGTGTTATCTGCGTCATAAATTACATCTTTACAAATAAGTGCCCAATAACAAGATATATGACTGAAATGCAGTTTTAAAAATTATATGGAAAATAAAAACTTGTGTTACAAACCAATATTTTAATAATAGCTTTAATTTTTGCTTTTGTATTTATCTTTACCAGGAATCTTTTTATGTTCCTATGGCTTCAAGTTGTTCTAATGCCTTTCTGTTTTAATCAAAGGAACTCCATTTACCATTTCTTGTAGGGCAGGTCCAGTAGAAATAACCTCCCACAGATTCTGTTTATCTGTGAAACATCTCATTGTTCCCCTCACTTGGGAATGACAATTTTTTAAAGTATGACATTTTTCTGTTGACTTTTTTTTCTTTCAGCACTTTCAATATGTCTTTTACTGCCTTCTGATATCGAAGGTTTCTGATGAGAAATAGCCTTATTGAGGTCTACGTGAATATGACAAGTCTCTTCTCTCTTGCTGCCTTTAAATTTTTCTGTCCTTGTCTTTCAAGGATTTGACTACAATGTGTCTTCCTGTGGGTCTCTTTAGTTTATTGCAATTGGATTACTTGAGGTTTTTGGTTTTGTAGATTCATATCTTTCAATCAATTTTGCAAGTTTTGGGCTGTTATTTATACAAATAATGTTTATGCTTTTTTTACTTGTCTCTTTCTAGGACTTTCACAATGTGTATGTTGGTCTGCTTAAGGGTGTACCACAGGTTCTTTAGACCCTGAGTATTTTGTCTTTATTCTGTGTTGTTTCTGCTCCTGACATTCAGTAATGTCAATTTTCCTATCTTCAACCTTGTGGAATCTTTTTTTCTTATTGCTCCAATCTGCTACTGAACCACTCAAATAAATATTTTAATTTAGTTATTGCACTTTTCAACTCCAGAATTTGTTTGTTTTTTAAAAAAAGTTATGCTTATTTCTTGGTATTATCTTTTTGATCCTAGATCTTTCACCCAATTTTCAATATTTGTGTGTCCTTATTTCCCATTTCCTTTGAGCAAATTTAAGATAGTAGCTTTAAGTCCTTGTCTAGTAAGTCTGATGCCTTGCCTTTCTCAGGGATGGTTTCTTTAAACTTATTTATTTCCTTTGAATGAGTAATGATTTCCTTTATCTCTGTACATTTTGTGACTTCTTTTGCTGAAATTTGTTTTTGTTTCCTTTGACTAGTTATAATGTAGTAACTCAAAAAATCAAAATACAACACAAGTTACTAGGGCATTTTTACTTTTGTTTCTTATTTTAGAAGTACATTGTAGTTAATTTTTATTTTTACTTTTTACTTCCCAAACTACCTCTGCAAAGAATATTTCTTGTCATATGTGATTACTGGTGTTTCAGTTCCTGTAACTCATATTCAGCTATTGCTTCAATAGAGATTTCCATGAATACCTGGAGCTGAAACAAACATAAAAACAAGCACAAAAAATGTTTTTCATTACATGGAGCAGCCATCACTTCCAATTTTGGCAGATAGATTATTGGCTGTGCATTTATTTACCACTTAGCTAGGTTTGCTCAGTGCCTAGTAAACCCGTGGGCACAGACAATAGTGTGCTGAAGGACTGGAGGAGGTTAGAAGGGGTAGAGGGGTTCAATGTGAGGCAAAAGGGGGCCTGAAGTGAAAACTTAACAAGCCTTGGGACTTTTCTGAACATGCTTTTGGCCTGGGCATGTGTGTGGTTTTCTAAACACACCTTTGTTTACATCTGCTACAGATCATCCTAATTGACTCCAATCAAGTTAGAAGAGATATACACAATAATTTTTTAGTAAGGTCTAAACTGCTCTGTCTACTTCAAGAACAGGGAACTGGGCCATGGATCAAGACCTAAACAGCCACCATGCCAAAAAAAATGAGTGGATGAAGGGATATTAAAAATGCCACAAAACTTTTCTACTATTCTGAAGATGGCTATTATTTAATTGTGTATTTGCTTTACTATTTTAAGCCTTTTATTGTTTTCTAGAGGCCCTGCAAAGTTGGTGGAGACAGCACAGAGTTGTTTGTTCAATGTATCAGTGGATGGAATGAGGACTTAGAGTTTCAGAATCTACCATTTTCCTAACATAAATTTTCCCACTAGGGGTTTCCTTGGGGGGGGGGGGGCTATATATTTAATTTTATTTTTATTTTTAATTTATCTTTATGTTTGAAAGTATTACTGATGTCCCCCTTTTGCCTCACATTGAACCCCTCTACCCCTTCTCCTAACCTCCTCCAGTCCTTCACCACACTATTGTCTGTACCCATGGGTTATGCATATAGATATAAATTCTTTGGTTAATCTCTTCCCCCCCCCACCCCCTTCTCTCTAAAATTCATCAGTCTGGTTCCATGGTTCCATGTCTCAGGATCTATTTTGTTCATCAGTTTATTTTGTTTAATATATTCCACATATAAGTGAGGTCACATGATGTCTGTCATTCCTCTAACTTATTTCATAAGCATAATACTCCCTAGGTTCTTGCATGCTGTCTTAAAGCGTAAGAGATCCTCCTTTTTCACAGCTGCATAGTATTCCACTGTGTAAATGTACCACAGCTTTTTTACCCACTTATCTACTGATGGACACTTGATCTGTTTCCAGATCTTAGCTATTGTAACTAGCGCTGCCAGAAACATTGGTTGCATATATTCTTTGTGATTGGTGGTTCAATCCCTTCTCTTTAAACCTGTGTGAGTCATTTGTTCTGAGATGGGTTTCTTGTAGACAGCATACATATGGGTCATGTTCCTTATTCATTCAGCTACGTATGTTCTTTGATTGGAGCATTTAATCCACTTATATTTAAGGTTATTATTGACCAGTACTTACTTTTTGACAATTTTATTCTTTATAACTATGTTTTCCTCTCTGTTTCTTCTAATTATTACAGAAGTCCCTTGAACATTTCATGCAATGCTGGTTTGGAGGTATTCAATTATTTTAGCTTTTATTTTGTCTATGATGCCTTTTATTTCATCATCTATTTTGAATGATAGCCTTAATGGATAAAGTAGTCTTGGTTTCAGATCCTTGTTTTGCATTACCTTTAATATTTCATGGCATTCCCTTCTGGCCTTTAGTGTTTCTATAGAGATATCAGCGGACAGCCTTATGGGAGCTCCTTTGTAGGTGACTAATTGATTTTCCCTTGCTTCCTTTAGGACTACCTTATTTTCTTTAATTTTTGGCATTTTAATTATGATATATCTGGGCATAGGCCTCTTTGGGTTTTTCTTGCTCGGACATCTCTGTGCTTCCTGAACTTGTGTGACTTTTTATTTCACCAGGTTAGGGAAGTTTCTTGCCACTATTTCGTCAAATATGTTCTCTATCCTTGCTCAATTTCTTCTCCTGGCTTGCCTATGATATGGATATTGTTATATTTCATGTTGACCCACAGCTCCCTTAAACTATCCTGTTCTTAATTGTGCTTTTCTTTTTGGTTCTCTGATTAAGTGATTTTTTTTCTACCCTGTCCTCTAATTCACTGATCCAATCCTCATCTTCTTCTAATCTTCTATTAATTCCTTCCAGTTTATTTTTTATTTCTGCTATGTCATTCTTCATTTCTGACTTGTTGTTTTTCATAGTTTCTATATATTTTTTCATGCTGCTGAGCACCTTAATAATCATTACTCTGAATTTTATATTTGATAAACTGCTTGTCTCCATTTCACTTAGCTCTTCTTCTGGAGAATTCTCTCATTCTTTCATTTGGGGTTGTTTTTTTGTCTCTCCCTTTTGGCTGCCTGGTTGTGTATGTTTCTCTGTATTAGGTAGAGCTGCTATGCCTCCCAGTTTTGGTAGGATGTCCTTATGTAATAGGTGACCTGTAGGACACAGTGGTGGAGTCTCCCTGATCACCAGACCTGGGTGCTCTAATAATGTCCTTTGTGCACATCATGCACATTGTAATTGAACCCTGATTTTTATTGGCTCATTCATACATGGTCTCAACCCTCAGGCTGTCTGACAGTGAGGCTCAATCTGCAACACAGCATGTAGGCTGCTGTGCAGGTGCTTATCATATGATGTGGAATTCAGCTCATTAGGGTCAAGAACATGCCAGTACCTCCCTGTGGATACACTGCTTTTGAAGCTCATTGGATCCGGCTTGCTGTGGTCTGAAGTTGACCACTGTGTTTATTGGATTTGGGCATCTTTGGAGGTTCTCTCGTGCAGGCCATTGTGAGATACTGTTGTTGATGGCTCTGACTACCCTGCTTGGAACTATCAAATATTCAAAACTTGTGGTTCCTTGTACTGGGGCTGGTGTGTTTGGTAAGGACTGAGATGCACACCAACATCTGCTTTTCCTAGCCCTGGGCCCAGAACCCGGTCAGGCAAAGAATCAAAGCACCCAGAGATCTGCCTATGCCTACAGGCTGATTTTTAGTCTCAGTCACTAAATGAGCTCAGGCTTTAGACTTCAGCAGGGTGTAAACTCCAGAGGGTGGGGTTAAGGAGTTTCCAATGGGTAGGGCAATTGGTTCCCCAGAGGCAAAAGTTGCACTGATGGGAAAGAGGGCTTCTGAGACAGAGGGCTTCTGCAGCTTTAGGGAATGACTCTGCACAGGGATCTTGCTGGCTGTCCTTCCCACCCTCTCCTCAGAGCTCTCAACCCCAGATTCTCCACATGCAGCTCTAGTCCATTTTGTTCTCCCTCTACAAAATTTATTGCATTGGTCCTTTAAGGGAGTGCCTGTGTTGCTAATCATCTCTCCCTGCTGAACACAACCCCTGGTGCTTTTCACAGTGAGATGTAATGTGGGCACATTACCCAGTTCTGTTTCTCTAGGCTTGGGAGCCCAGCTTGGGGTTTAGATCTAAGACTTCTCAAGGGGTTCCCCCAACACCTAAGATATCCCTCCAGAACTTCAGTTCCTACCTGTAGGAACCAAATCAGCTATCTCGTACCTCTGCACTTACTACCAGTCTCAATGTGGTGTTCTCTTTATGTCCTTCGTGATAAAGGTGGTCTCCAACCAGTCTTCAGTTGGTTATTCTGGATGATTTTTCTATATTTTAGTTGTAATTACGTTTTGGTCCTGAGATAGTGTCAGTGTAGCTTCCACCACATAAGCCTCCATCTTAGAATCTACGGTATTGCTACTAGTCTTCTTTTTTTTTCTTCTTTTTTTTTATCATTAATATTTTATTTTATTTTATTAATTTTTTAAATTTTATTATTGTTTAAAATATTACAGATGTCCCTTTTTCTCCCCAATGACCCGTTCCACCCCGTTCCTTCCCCCTCCCCAGTCCCTCTCACCACCATTGTCTGATGAAGAGAATAGATTCAATGACATGGACGCACAGATGAGACTGTGAATGTCAGAGGGAAGGAGGAGGGCAGTTCAGTGGAGGGGGAGAGAGTAACCAAAGAATTTATATGCATATATGCGCTACTAGTCTTCTTAATTTTATTTTTACATTTAAGAGGAAATAATTGACCTCAAATTTAAAATCAAGCACCATTACAAAGCACACAAGTACAATCTCAAACTTCTTGCCTCTTCCTCTCCACTTCTGATTTCATCACCCAGAGCTAGTCACTTACTAACCTTTTATAGTTTTCTTCTCGTATTATGACCGTGTCTATCATACCATGCTTGTACTGACAGTTGTTTCTTGCTGTTTGAGGTTTACACATTTTCTATTGACTTCTTACTGTGGAAGAGGAAAATTTTGCTCTCTTGTAGGTCACTTAACCTATACAATTCTTCCCCATCCACTTCAATTTTCCCAGTACAGTTATAGTACTAGATTTTTTTTGCCTCAAGCTTTAATAGTACAGATGTCCTCAAATGTCTAAAGATTCTCGTCTCTCTGATCTCTTTTAAGAGTGGGGTGCTAAAGCTTCAGGGTTCTGTTTGCCAGAAGTCCATGTGATTGGGCTGTCCCATATTGTTGCCTTCCTGTGGACCTTAGGTCCCTGTGATATTTTCCACAGCCCATGAGAACTTGTGCTCTAGAATCCAGACCTTCCTTCAAAATCATCACCAACTGGAAACTTTCCCAGACTAGGTGGGTGGGTTGAAGCCTTTTCTTCTGTACATCTTTCCTGGAAAATCCTCTTCAATCCATGAAAAAAGAAAGGAGAGGAGAAATGCAAAAGAGGGTGTGAAATGTTACCAGTAGTTAGGAAAGGAGTTGCCTTGTATGTAAATTGGAGATTCTGAGGAAGTCTGTATTCTGCATGGGCTGACAGTCTAGTGTTTGCTATCCAACAATTTCGCAAACAGGAGTATAACGAAGACCTTCTTATCTGGGGAAATTTTGACAAATCCTTGACAGGCTAGGACCTCAGTTTTCTCATCAGTAAAAAATATAAATAATACTGATAACATAGGGTTGTTTTGGCATTGAAAATCATGTTTGTAAACTGCATGGTACATAGATGCTCTAAATGACAATCCTGATATTGTTAGAAAACCCTTTCCTTAGTTTCCTCACCATCTGTGAGGTTTAGATCTGACCTACAAGGGTTAGAAGGAATATAAGAGAGGAAGAGAATGTTCTAGGGTAAGCGAGAATCACACATATAAATATGACATGAAAATTATTTATGGGCATGATGACTGCTGGAGGTGAGAGGAAGGGACTCCTTGGTGGCTTCCGTTGACTCACATGCCATACAAAATGTATAAGCCACAATTACGGTAAAAAAGCCCAGGCCTGAGTACCAGCCACAATTTCACACTTTGCCATGCACAGAACCTTCAAAAGTATGTAGTCATTGTGCCTCATATTTGCCTTCCCTAACCAGGAAGTATGTCAACCCTCAGAGATGTGGGATAGCAAAGACCTGAACTCTGGGCTGGTAGGACACGTGTAAGTGCTTCCTACCAAGACACAGGCAGAGGAGTGGTGAATCCAACGCCCTTTAGCCTCTTCACTCTCCATTCAGAGACTGAAGTGTGAGCAATGGGCATGAAGAACTAAAGGGAGGAACAGCAGAGGCCTGATCTTTCCAGATGCTCAGGGCATGATGAGAGGGGCACTGTGATGTCCTGACTGCTGTTGCCCCTCCTCTGGCAGGAGTGCTGGGAAAGCCTTCCATGTCCCGAGTGCCTCAGCTTTGTGGGACAGTAAGAAGAAAGGAAAGGAAATGGTGTGAGAGCACATCTTGCCTGGCCTGAGGCCAGGGGCCCTGTTGGGATGTCCACAAGTGAGGGGCCAGGAGAGCCAATATATCAGAATCAGACTGTGTTTTCCAATCAATGCATCCTCCCTCATGTCTGATCAAACAGTCCCACCTAATGTGACCAAACATCCAGGTTTGCCACCCAGTCTCCCTCATGCCCAAGCGCACAGATCTGGCTGGTCACCTTCCCCACAACTCACACTGATGAAACTCACCACAGGGTGACCTAGTGAGGAGTGTGCCTGGCATGAGCTACATGAGGTGGGAGGTTACTCATGGGCCTGCACGAAGGTTGGGAGGCAGAACCTGCCTACTCAATGGATTCTCAACATCCCTCTAACTCAGGTCTCCTTTGTTTCCAGATCAGACAGCGCGAAAACTGAACTCAGCTGGAATGAGGTTTACACATATGTGAATGAGATGGTGAAGAAGTACACAAAGTACGATGGTGCTCTCCTCTCCCAGGCAGAGCACAGCTGTTGGACTAGTGGGCATGGGCGTCCCTCTGGTCAGAAGCGCAGAGCCCAGGGCAGTGTTCTGAGCAGTGAAGGACAAGTCCCACAGGCCCCACTGGTCGGGGCAGTTTGCCTGGCCCCCTTCTGGGACTCAGAGCTAAGTGCAAGGGACAGTCTTCCCATAAGGGTCTCACAGATTAGGAAACAAGCAAACCAGTGACACGGTAACTAAACACCTGGTTAAATGGTGCTGAGGGACAAAGGAAAGGGGCCAATGATTTACAGGGTAACTTAAAGGAAAAACCAAGTCTCTTTTAAAAATTTGAACTAGGTTTAGAAAAATGGGGAAATTCTGGGCCACAGAATCCACCCACAGGACTTCCTGTAAAGTGAGTGGCCTGTTTTGGCTGCAGAGTAGGGTTAACTCAGGAGATCTGGGAGAAGAGGTGGACTGGGCACCTTAGGAGTAACTAAGGACATAGATGCTCATAATGCCAGGCCAAGGGGCTTGGATTTTATACAGTGGGCACAGGGAGCTACAGGTGATTACTACCAGGGATACAAAATGCCCACGGTTGTCTTGACTTGGGGTGGTGAACACACAATACAACATATAGATGGTGTATTAGAGAACTGCACACCTGAAACCTATAGAAATGTACTAACCAGTGGCCTGGCAATAAATTCAACAAAAATTAAAAGAAAAACCTCTGAAAAAGAAAAAAAGAGTTCAAAATGGAAACAAATGATCAAGGTGGTGCTCCTTGAAGAAAAGTCTGATAATTGGGGTTAGAATGAACTGAACAAGAACCAGGAGCCATGCAAGCAGAACTAAGAATTTATGGTAGATATTTAGCTAAAGGTTAATGAAGAGAGTGGATGGAAAGAGGAAAGGAAGGGATATAATGAATTGCTGTCAAGAATGAAAATAATTTGAGATGAGAAAGAGGGGGAAAGACAGGCAAGGGGGAAAGGGCTGTGAAGTCCCAAAATAATTTTTTACTATAGTAGATACCATGTGGGAGGCCCTCACACAGGATGTGTAGGCATCTGTCTCCCTGTGCATGGGCACAGACTGAGTGTGTGTGTGTGTGCGTGTGTGTGTCAGACTATGGGCTGTTGGGAGCACAGGGCTGAAGCAGGATGCTATCCCAGCACTCTCTTCCAGAAGGACCAGGATCTTCCCAGAATCCTTTACTTCCCCAATGGAAACTCCTGGGGTTTGGAAAATGGGCCCAACAGGAAGGTTGGGTGGGGAGCAGAGCAGTTGTCATGCACCATCTATGTGGCTGCTCCTTAGGGTGATTTTGAGCTTATGTTCATGTCATCTCATGAGGAGTGCTTCATCCCCAGCCCCGAATTGCGGATGTCCTTCGTCACCTCAGATGGCCGAATCCTCCTGAAGCTCACCTCAGACAAGTAAGTGCTGCTTAATCCCCCAAGGCGGACACAGTGGGACAGGCTGAAGGGAGAGCCAGGACTGAGGGGCTCCCTGAGACAGCAGGGGGAGCACACTGGTGAGCCGCTTGGACAGGGCTGAGCTCCCCCAATGCCCACCTGACCCCAGTCCTAGCACTCAACTCCTCCTGCACCTGGCTGCACTGGCACTGGCTGACGCTTGTGGTTCTAGACCATCCCTGCCCCTCTAAGCCCTGTGTGCCACCTGCCCTGAGCTCCTCCCTCTCACTCTTCCCTTTCTTAGTGCCAGCTGGCTGTGAGGAGTCCTGGGATCTGGTAGTGCAATGAGTGGGTCCCTTATGAATACTGGCCTGTGTTTGGCACCTACTGTGCTCTGTCATTCTCTGCCCTGGGCCAGTAAACTAGGGAAAGTAACAGAGTCAGAACCATAAAGGAATTGCTTCTTGCATTGAAGAGACAGGCTTCAGTGGAGGGGACTTTGGTCCCTTCCTGTGTCTGAGACAGGGCCCCTTAGGAGGGTTGCGAACAGCAGCTGGGGCTGGGTGTTTGAGGAAAGCATGAGATGCCTGCGTCCCCATCATCCCATCATTGTGCCCAAGGCCTGACCATGGGAAGTTACTGAGCTTCTGAGCAGCTGGGAGGTTGAGAGTCTCATGGACACAAAAGACTGGAACCGAAGTCAGAGTGGGTGAAGCACCAAAGAGAGGTTAAGGACTCTGAAGGGAGGCTGCATCCAGGATTTGTGGCACAAAGTTGCTGTTCAGGACCTCGGAGAGAATCAGAAGGAGCAGAGTGATTGAGAGACAGCCAGGCTGCTGGGAGTGGGGGTGATGGAACCAGGGCATGCAGACAGCACCGCCATGTCTGGCTCTGAGGAGAAGCAGGGAAGGGACTGGTTGTGCTCCTGACTAGGGCAAAGCCTGGTTCTGTGTCAGCCTGTGGATTGCGTTTAGGAGACAGAGACCCGAGTGGGTTTGAGGGGATGAAAGCAAGTCCATGGGGAGGACTCTGGAGGAGGCAGAGAGAGTGGCAATGGGGGCTGGTCTTGGGCCTCTGGTGGAAGAGGACCCCTGGGGGACAGGAAGACCACTGCCTCCTCCAAAAGCTGGGGCTCAGGGCCATACCAGGAGAAGCTGCAGGGAGGCCCCTAGAGGGCCTCCTGGGTCCTCCATGAAAAGTGAAGCTGAGGTCTCCTCCATGGGGGAGGGGACAGGGGTGCCAAGAGTGGGCATGGGGCTTAGGGAATAGAAAAGTGTGAATCCCCCGTGTGAGAGGCTGGTACTCTAAGAGGAGATCTTGAAGAGGCACCAGGAGCCTGGCGGTCCTTCCAGGAGCAGAGCTGAGAGGAGGGCTGAGGGGCAGCTCCAGGGAGAAGCAGCTCAAATCAGAGCAAGGCCAGGGGAGCTGGGTCCAGGCCAGAGCTGGGAGGGGCTGACTTTCCCGCATGTGTGTGGTGCTGTGGAAGAAACGAGAATGTTGCAAAGTGCTGTGTGTGTAGGGGATAGTTTGTGCTGAGCAGGACAGGGCCTGGCTCAGCCTCCCCTGGCCCTGGGTCCTCTCCCTCCTCGCTCCTGGGCTGCGCAGGTCACACCCCAGGACAGCATCTCTTCTGCCTGTGATGAGACACAGACCTTCAGGGCCCAGGCTCTGCTTCGCCCTCTGTGGCAGCTCATCCTGTGGCCCTGCATTAGCCTGAACATAAGCCCCACCCTCCTGTCCCAGCTGCAGCCTGCCCTCTGCTTTCCCAGAGCTGACAGGCAGGTACCCGAGGCGGCCTGCAGAGCACTGCTCCTATGGGACATGGAGCCCTCAGGGCCACTTCCCAGACGTGGTCTTGTTCTTCAGGGGCAGTGAAGGCCAGGACCTTGGCACATGCATTAAGCAGCTTGGCTACTTCCTGCAACACAGGCCCAGAGGGGGTGGGGCTTGGAAGGACCCAGTCAACCTCAGCGTTGGTGCCAGGGGAGGTGGGGATAGGGCAGGGGATTAGCAGGAGGAACTTTCCAAACTCAGCCTCACCTGTTGGAGGAGACTGTGACCACCTCAGGGATCCCTTAGGAGCTTCACTTACTGTCAGTCCTGTTGTAGGTGCAGGGTTGACACCGCACATCCAGGGATGCTCCCCCCTCTGACCGTGGGTGCTCAAGACAGGGCCCTTGTGAGGTCCCCCGAGATCTGTGTGCCTGAGACAGCGATGAGCTCAGAGAAAGCCAGGCCATAGTCCTGGAGCCAGCACAGCATCATCCCCCAGCCCCATCCAGTGCTCACCAGATGAGGGACAGAGCAGGCCTGAACAAGGCCTGTCAATTTCAAAGTCACAGGCAGAAGGGCCAGGACAGGGCCAGCTGACCGTCCTCCCCCATCCAGGCAGGTCAGCACAAGGTTAAAGGGCATCCGGACAGCTTGGGGGTCTTTTTAACTGTCAACTCCTCATTGCACCTCAACACACTTTTTATTTTTTTCCAGAAAAGCAATACAGGACGGTCTTAACAAACTTCGAAACATAGTGCCTTCAGGAGACAAAGACTGGGAGAAAGGATTTAAAAAGGTACACACTCTAGATTTCTGAGTATTTACTCTGCTTTGTCAAGTTCTTAGAGTGTTTTAGGGTCATCTCACTGCCCTCCCCCAACATTCCTTCATTTTGTTGCAGATAAATGAGCAGATTGAACCAGTGTACAAGAAAGGTAAGCTGCTTGGCCACTTCATAGTTGTCATGTCCAGGGTAGAGCCAGCCAGGGCCTCAGTGAGGTCTGGATGCAGACCCACCTTGGCCACTTCCTAGACCTGGCACCAGAGCAAGTCGCTTGCCCTCTGTGTGCTGCAGGCTCCTCCCCTGTGCAGTGAGGATTAAAACCACCCCAGGGAACTTTCTCAGAACTACATGGGATCATGTGGGTGCATTCTGGGTTCTTATTAAATACGAGGTGCGTGACCTACAGTCGGGCTGCATGAAAAGGAAAAGGAAAAGCCAGGGGACCTCGGACACACAGGATTCAGTTTACAGAAGAAAGCTGATTGCCCCTTGCTGCCCACACTTGTCTCTGCCACAGTTCTGGCTCCGACTCCTGTTCCATTCAGCTTCTTCCCTTTGGGTGACTCTTGTCCTGTGATGGTGTCTCCATCATGGCAAAGGCTGAGTTCAGCCCAGAACCATCTTTGTTTGGACAATAGGGTTGCAGCTGTGGTCAGGGAAGACGTGTGGACCTGGTTGTCAATGGCACTGACTGGGCATGGGGTCTGTTGCTCAAGTGCCTCTGACCTTGAGTTCTGAACCTCTGGGCTCTCAGATGCCAGCAGCAGTGCCACAGGCACTGTCTGAAGCTGGACCTTGACCTTCCATTCAGTCGGGTCTGGTTTCTCCTCTCTCTGCTCATCTGAAAGGGTTATGCTTGTGCACTGCAAAAGCTGGAGTTACCTTTCAGGGCAAAGGCTTTACCATCTGGTAGCACTGAGGGTTCAGAAGGAAGAGGCCTGAGCTGTGCTCAGTCTCCCCATCTGTAAAGTGGGTCCTGAGCTAAGGGGTCTCCTCCCAGCACTGGTTTCTAAGCCCTCCAGGAGCTCTGGGTGGTGGCATGTGGGTCTGGACAACTTCCTTCTTGGTGGAGCAGTTGTGGGGAGCAGTGCTGTGGCCCTGGCAGCTGCAGCAGTTATTCCAGGTGCCTTTATTAAGCAGGCCCCTTCCTGCCTCTCCTGCAGACAACAAGGCCTCCAGCCTGATTATTGCTATGTCAGTTGGAATGATGCCGGATGAGACAATTCTTCCAACTGTGAATGAAGTGAGTCTGCTCCATCGTTACCAGCTCCTTGCTCCATATATTTTCGTGATTTATATACAAAGCCTTTTTTTCTCTTAGGCTATCAAAGCTCGGAATATGAGGACCAAGATTTACACCATGGGTTTAGGATCTTATATCCGAAGTCAGGTAATTCTGAACAGGTAACAAGAGCTATAACTGGGCTTATTTGGGGAACATTTTCAAAAGCAGTTTTTTTTGTAAGGTACCCGAAAGTACATTTCTTGAACTCACTGCAAGTGTCTGGACAACAGATTGCCACGACAGAAATGAGAAACAGTGTTATGCGAAAACTAAAACCAGAGGTGTGGGTGAAAGCACTTTCTCCTCCTGAGGGTGGGCTGTTGGCCAACACCAGGGTCTGGCCTTAGGCATCTAACATGATCTGAAGTCAGCTACTATCTTCTAGGACAGGCACCTGCTGGGTCCCAACATTTGGGTGGGGCCCAAGCCATCTCCTCTTTCTTTTAGCTGAAGCTCCTTGTAGAGGGTGAACAAAATATATATGGAAGAGAGAATTACCCAACCATTGAAGACTTTCTTGACTCGGTGAGTGTGGGCTTAAGATGAGAAGGGGGATGGAGAATTTTCTCATCATGAACCCCCCATTCACTTCTCCTGACCCTGCCCTTACCTCTCTATTCCAGCTCGTAGAGAACTCCTGTTTAGATGTTCTTGGAAAGGACACTTACTTTGTTTGTGTGGGAGGTAAGAGCTAGAGTCACTTTCTAGACAAAAGGATGCATGATGTGGATATGTCTTAGTGTGTGTGGTGTTTATGGGTATGTGCTCTGGGTGACAGTTTTGTGAATGTGGTATAAGTGTGGTGGGAGTGTTCTGAGTGAGTGTGGTGTGTGTCATGGAGGTGGAAGTGGTGTCTGTGGGTGTCTTGGTGTTTCTGCTTGGGGTTGTCTGAGTGCGTGTCATGTGTGTGGTGGAGGTGAATGTGATGTCTGTGGGTCTGCGGTGTGTCTGCATGAAGTGGTGGTATGGGAATGTGCACTGTGCAAGTAATGCCATGCCTGTTGGGGGGGAGGGGTGAGGCAGGTACTCACATCTAATTACGTTTTTGTCAGTTGTACTGAGATATAACGGGCATAGAGCACGGTGGAATTAAGATGTCTTGCTTAAGAACTTGAAATGTATATTGTGATATGATTAATATAATAAATCTAGTGTAATTATCTTTTAAATCTCAAACCCAAAAGTCTAGTGAACAACTGAGAAATAATGTTTTAGAAACCTCAACAAAATGCTAGCAAATGGAGTCCGACAACATATGTAAAGGAAAATGCAACAAGACTAGTTAGGGATCACCTGAGAAAAGCAAGTCTGATAACAGATTTGAAATATGAATGCAATTTAGCACATCAGCAAGACAGAGAAGAAAATCATGGTTATCTCAGTGGGAAAGGAAATATTTGGACAATGTTCACCGTCCAGTGTCATGCTGGACCCAGGCAGAAGGCATCCATCCACACTAATACTCAGGGGAACATGACACCCAGGGTTAAATGGCAGTGCTCTCTCTGACATCTATCTGGAACTTAACAAAGATGCCCTCTCCTCCCCCACCCCCAACCAGCGTGTCTGTATCAGTGGGCTGAGGGCCTCGTAACCTTACGTGTGTGATAGGAGCCCTCCCTCTGTCACAAGCTCTGAATGTGCAGACTGGAGCACCTGCATGTCTGGGCTCTGAGCCTCGGAGGTGAGGGATGAGTGCACTCTCCCACTGGAGACAGCACCTTGCCAGATCTGACTGGATGCAGATCCAGGCAACTGGCTCTGGCCTCTGTGCTCTCCATGCTAGACTATAGTGCAGTAGGTCGTAGGGTCAGGGAGAACTGCTTGCATGTCTGAGCTCCTACCCTGGAGCAGGTGCTTCATCTGCAAGCTCCACTCTTGTGTCAAGAACTGGAGAGAACAGTCTCTACCATCAGACCTGTTGTTCGAAAAAGGCCTGTGGATTTTGCAGTGACTGGCACAGGATCTAGTAGCTGGCAGGCCCTGCCCAGCAGTGGCAGACACTAATACTTCCACCAAGATCTCAGGCTCTCCCAAGCCCATGCTGAGCCCAGGCTGGAGGGGAGGGTTAAAGAACTGCAGGATGAAGGTCTCTCTAGCTCCTGGTGGCAGCTGCCTGACTCCTCCTGTCTTCTGATCCTGGGCCCTGCTGTATGAGGCATGGAGGTGGGTTACAGGCCCCCTCTCACAAGTAGGGTCTCTACCTGCTGCTCCGGATTAAACTGCCAGCAGAGCAGCCAGCCTGACTGCTTCATTTCCTGAATATGCCCCCTGGACACACACAGGCCATGGTTTCTGAGCAAGTGTGAGACCTCAGGTCAGGAGGCCACAGGACTTTCCTCCCCTGAGGAGACCAATCTGAGGTGACAGGTGCCCCCCACATTCCTTGAAGCAGCCCAGCATGGCCCCGCATCTCTGTTCGGACCTTCTACAGTGTTGCTATCTTTGAAAGCTGCCACAAGTGTGACAAGCACTTAAACGGAAAACTCAAGGTGCAGGCTGGCTCTGGGACAAGCAGAGGCCTCTGCTGGCCTCCCTGCCTCCAGGTCTGAGCTCCAACACCTCCTCCATTCAAGGCCCTGGGCACTGACAAGCTCCTTCCCTAAAGAAGTCTGGCACTGGACTCGGAGACCTCCTAGCAGGACCTCTGGCCCTCCAGGCTCCCCCCTCAGCTATCGGCCCCTCCTGCTGCAGAAGCTGGAAGTGGGGATGGGGCTCGAAGTCCCCAAGCCAGGCCTCAGCTTCCTGGGTCCAGTCCTCCCACTCTCTGAGGCCTTACCCATGGGCCCTGCCCCTGGAAACCTTTCCTGACAGGAAGGCTCCTCTGGCTCCCTGGAGCACAGGGTCTGTCCCTCTCTCTAGTCACTTGGTCCCAGTATGCTCCATGGCTGCTGCTTGGCTGTGTCCAAGGCTTTGTTTTTCTCATTCAGTTTTCATTCATCCTCCAAACTGTTTTCCTGGGAAAGATCAAACCCACAGCAAAGTGGAAACAATTTACAACGAACTGCCCTCTCTCATTCTCGATGCACATTGATATCTGCCACATGTTCTTTATCACTTATCTCTCCATATTCTGCTTCTCTTCATCAGTTCAGCTGAGCTTTTGATGCATTTCAAGGTGAATTATAGTCATCAGGCTAACTCACCCCAAACACTTCCACATATCATTAATTGCGGCCAGTGTGGGTAGAGTTCCATTTCTGAAACGCAGCAAAGTTAAGTGTATCATTGAATGCTTTGACACATACAAAAACACCAGTGTAACCCAAACCCATGAAGAAACAGAACATTACCAATGCCTCAGAGAGTCTCCTCAGGCCCCTTGCCAGGCATCACCCCCCCACCTCCAGGGGACGTGGGGGTCAGCTACTCTTGTAATATTTTCCTTCCAGTGACTGTCTTGCTGTTTAAAATGTCCCCTCAGCTGACTCATGGGGTGTGAACCTCTGTCTGCCGGGTGCACTTGGAGGAGTGGTTTGGAGTTTCATCCTTAGAGTGGGTTTGCAGGGTGTGCTCAGGGCTTGACAGCCTGGGAGGAAGGCTGCAGGTGGCTCCTTGTCATTCTTTTTCCTGTATGTGACTGGCCCTGGGTGGGTGTCTGCAAAGAAGCCCGGTAGACAAGGAATATCAGTAGTGGACCCTCATTGGACACCATGCAGGGGAGGGCTTTCCTCTGAGATATGGTAGCAGGTCCCTCATCAAGGCTGGGAGACCTCCTGGGTGGGGTGGCCGGGGCAGGCTGTGTGTTGCAAGAGGGACCTGAAGGACCAAGGCAGGAGCCCCTGTACCGCACAGGAAATCTCCTGCCACCAGCCTGGGTGGCTGCTGTCCATCCACTGTGAACAAGCTCCCCCTTTGTCCCATCCTGCCCCCTTCAGAGATAACCATAAATAGTTGAGCATGCATACATGCATAGCCACCTCCATATACTCTACAAGGTAAATTTTACTTTTATGTGATCATGGCACACATAATATTTCCCAGCCTTCTGCCCAGTATTCCAGTCCATGGATGGACCAGGTTCATTTCATGAGTCTCCTTGTTGCCCTTCATATGGTTTCATTTTCTTCTGTGGTTGGTACTGTGGGAAGAACCGGGGTCCGGCGTGCTGAGAACAGAAGGAACAGCTCTGTGGAAAAGCACAAATGCTTTAAGTCAAATCTCTTCTTTAAAAATCTGTTCCCAGGCACCCACTTAGTGAGACTTGCAGAGTTAACAGGACCCTCTTGGGAAATGCAGCACCTGGGGAACAGAGGGCTCTTCTCCAAGGTGAACTGGCACCTGAGCAGGCCACGAGGGGCAGCAGGGAGGACAGGGGAGGAAGGAAGGGCATCTGGGACGGGGGCAGGGGCCATGGTTCCTGAGCAGTGCGGGCCCAGGTTGTGCTCTGGGCTGTCAGACGGCCCTGCCCTCATCCACCACCCTCCCTCCCGGTCACACACATGGAGGAGAAGGCTGGGCCCATCCTTCTGCAGAAGACCATGAACTAAAGGCCACAGACCAGGTCTCCAGGTACCAGAGAGGGCTTGTCTCCAGCAGAAGTGGACTTTGTGGGTCCTGGAGGTGGCACTTGAGGTCACACTCTGGCCTGGTACTGCCGGGTGTCAGGGAAGATACCTGCCTTCTCTAAGCACGTGTCTCTGTGTAAAACTAGGATAGTAATGCATAGATTTGGGATGGTTAGGAGCTTTAAGAGAGAAAGTTAAAGAATGGTGTGTAGTAGGTGCTCAGTTGGTGGGGAATGTCACTTTGTAGGAACCTAGGAGTTCGTGATTTGGTCTCCCATAGATGTCCCTGTTTCTGCTTCCCTCTGGCTTTGTGTGTGGCAGGATTACTACTCTGGCTCTTTCTGCCACGTTTCAAGCCTGATCTATTCACACTCAGCAGAACTTTCCTTCTCTGACTATACTGAATTACAATACGGCTTATTAATTTAGGTCCTGCCTTGCATGGAAACACTTCATTGAAATTAATAATTCTGGAATATAAATTGCAAATATGGTCTGGGAGAAGAAGGGCCAGCAGAGCTGCTCAGGGTGACCCATATTGGGCCAACAGAAGGGGCTGAGTAAGACAAGGACCTACTGGTTTTTACCAGCAAACATAGAGCCCCATGTCCTGAGGGGCAGGGCCCTTGTGGAGTGTGAGCCCTGAGTGTGAAGCCTGCTTGAGGCAGGCTCAGGAGCAGCCTGTGCTGGGTCCACCATGCAGGGAGCAGACACATCACTCGGGGACATCAAGCCTGCCCTGAATAGGCCACACGTCTGGTTCTCAGCACAGGGCCATCAGCTGGCCTTTCCAGCTCCCTTCCAAACCACCAGGGCTCTCCCAGGCTTCAAGGTGGCACAGGCTGTTTCCAGGTCACAGGGACTGCCATCAGGTGCTCTCGGGCTCCGGGGGCCAGGCAGGAACAATGAATGATCAATAGGTGTGAGCCCTGCCAATCCAAGGAGATGGGCTGCAGGGTGAGGCTCCTGGAGAACCAGGCTCTGGGCAGGGGAGCTGCACCTCGAGGAGGCCTGGCCATTCACACTAGAGGTTAACAGGCCAAAATAAATCCAATGATGACAGATGATCCCATTTTCCAAAATACCTAGAAACCTGGATTATTAGGGAAATGTGCACATTTTCAACATGAAGTCCCTTCTTTTGAAACTCTTGAAAGCCTAACATGTCAGCACACTAACTTCAGCCACAGCCCAAAGGCCTGTTTTCTCTGAGGCAGAGGACTGGCAAGCATTGCATGGATGGAGTGCTTGTGACAGGAGGCCTGAAGCATGAGAAATGAGAATGCCAGGCTGAGAGTGTACCGGAATTTCTCAGGAAGAGTTCTTCCAATGAACCGGCTGGGAATAAACCCCCTGAGCCGGGCAGCAGGCCTGGATGCCAGGGGCCTGGGGCTGCAGCAGGAAGAACTGCTGGTTCTCCTGCCTCACTCCCCAGGGGCAGGGCCCACTGTCTGTCCTCTCTGTGTTCCTGGTACTTACTGCAGGAACAGCCAGGGGTCCAGCATCCTGGAAAAAGGCTATGGCTCAGAACTGCATCTCAGTACCCCCATGTCTCCACACTAGCAGGAGGAAGGCCTAGGTAACTCAGGTGGATGGGTGCTGTCCATGGGGGGTCAGGAGGAGGCAGAGGAAGAGCAGTCATCTGCAGACCCTGGAACCTCAGCTAAGACAGGACTTGTCCTTCCATGGTGGAGTCCCCTGTGCAGGGTCCTCAGCCTCTTCCTGCCTCACCCAACTGCAGACTCTGCCCCTGGGGTCTCCAGGCTGCCACAGGCACACAGAAGGACAGGGAGGAGGAAGAGAACCCCCAAGTGTCAGAAAGTCTCTGGGGCACATGGACCTCAGTGTTCAGCTTAGATATGAGGCAGCGATGTCTTCAGGCTGCATTGACTTCACTCCTCTCATTCATGTAAGGCGAGCAGTGTTGCGTCCCTAAGAGGGACCAGAAAATGGTCAGAAACTCAAGGCCAGGCTTGTCCTTTGGAGGGGACAAGGCTGACTGCCTTTCATGTGCTCCATGGTCAAGGGCTGAGAAGAACCCTGAGTGCTCCAGGCCCATCCCAGCCTCTTCACAGGCGACCCTCAGAGACATCAGCAAGGGATTTGGGCGAGGGGGCGCACTGATGTGTTCAGAAAGGGAATTCCTCCTAGAAGTCCCCTAGGATTTCGGTTTTGGAGGTGCGTGCCCTAACTGTGAGATCAGAGGGAAGACAGCACTCAGCCCTTCTCACAGACACCTTTGCATGTTCCCTTGCAGAAACCTACAGTCTGGGTTTTTTTACTCATGTGTTAAAAAAAGAAAACTTCCATGACTATGTTTGCAGATATACTTTGGACAACAGCACAGTCTACAGTAAGTAGCACCCTCGGGTCCTCCATATGACAAAAGGCCCTCACCCCACTGCATTGGCTTCAGCCAGCCGAGCCCTCCAAGCCCTTGCTGACCGTTTGCTGGGGATGCTGTGGGGACAGAGGCAGCTTGGACAAGTGGAGAGAGAGCCTGGCTGGGAAGCCTGGCACCTCCCCTTTCATGTGCCAGGGGAGATAATCATCCCCAGCACCACAGCAGCCTCTTGGAGCAGGGCTTTGCCCCTGCCGAGGATGGGTTTGGATTCTGGGTCTGTCCTCACAGGGGCCTTTCCACACCCCCTCCTCAGCTTCTGGTTTCCTTCAGAGATGAGTTATAAATCCCATTAGGGTGCTGGTGGGAAGGGAGGCAATTCCGGGAACCTGAGTCTGTGCCAAATGCACTGGTAGCTCTCCCAGCAATGTGTGCTCACATTGGATTGACAGAAGATGCTGTCTGCTAGGCCTGGGCCCTGCAGTTTGGCACAGTCACACATCACATGTGTGCCTTTGACCAAATGAGTGCTCTGTTCTCAGCCTCTCCTTTCTCTTCTGTAAAATGGGGCCAATATGAGAGTAGTTCTAACTAAGCTTTATAACATATGTAGAGCAGTAATGGCTGAAGGGCTTCATTTCAAGATGAAATCACAAGCTAATGAAAACACTCAGGCATGAGGTGGCCCTCCGTGGGAGCACTGAGGTGGGAGTGCGCTTCCCCACAGAGCGCGGGGTGCAGCGGACTCTGCATCGTCCCTCCTCCCAGTTAGCCCATCAGCACATTCATCTGATACAACTGCATTAAGATAAGAGGGGGGTCTTACTCCCAGGCCATCTGGCACAACTCCTCTCCCCGCTCACTTCTAGACCATGTCTCCTTCCTTCCACCGTGTACAGAATGGGCCTTGGGACCATGACTGCCTCATTCCTCTCCACACAGGGTGTAGATGGCCTCAGGGAATGAGGTTCTTCGCTCTGTACTTTTTTATGTGAGGTTTAGGACTGAATATCTCCTGTACATGTAGAGCTCACATGTACACATGTAGAGAGCACTTAGTACACAATGTGCCTTATACTTACTATCACAATTACTTCTCAAAGGAGACTGATTGTTACTCCTTTGTATTGATCTGGAACCAGAGAGAGGAGTCACTAAAATGTTTGCTTACAGCCAGCAGCTGGTGCAGAAGCAGCTGGAATGGAGACCCAGGGCTTCTGGCTACCCTGTCGGGGCCTTCAGCCTCCCTGAGATGACTTTTCTTGCGGAAGATGGGACATGACCTGTCCCCCAGGAAGTGTATTCAGGTGTTACCTCTGTGGCCTGTGGGAGCAGTGTTCCCACCCTGGAAATCACCAGTGTTTCTCTCGGAGGAAGAGCAGCACCAGGGTCTGGGGAGCCCATCCCACAGTGCTGGGCCCCTCTGCTTTTACCTGGGCGGAGGCTGAACTTGGCCCACATGCTCTTTAGTGCCCAGAGCTCTAATGCACTGAGGAGGATTGTTTTGACTTTTTGTAATTACATTCCCTTCTAGTTAAATATCTAGAGAAACAGAAATATTTACAGAGGCATTAACACGAAAACAATGTAAATGTTTCAGTATGTTTTATGTTTCCTGTTCTTAATGTGTAATATTTCTATTTTTAAGAAATATTTTAAAAGGCAACAAGTAAATATTGGTTTGAAACTCCTTCCCATTCAAATATTCTTTGCTGAGCCCTCTGTGTACCAGGTGCCTGCCTTCCCCTCATTCTCCTGTCCCTGGACTATGGACACTGTATTGGAAAATCACATATCTTAGGAATTTTTCCTACCAATTCTGTTGTAGGTGGCAGAATAGCACTGGGTATTAGTCCGGTGGGTCACACCGGACCTGGGTTCAGCAACCCCAGAACTTGGGTTCTAGCTAGGAAAGAATTCATAGTCAAACCCAAACTATAAGATAACATTTATTTGGTAAATCACAGAGGTAGCAGAAGCAATTCCTAGAAGTGGGTTTAGGAAACAAGTTTTAGAGGCAAAGGAAGTTCCTTTGGAGCTTGGGACTGAGAAAGTTAATGGTAATGTGCCTGGGGGGAGAGGAGAGAAGGGAAAGGGAAAGACAAAGGTGTGGGCTGCTCCCAGGAGGGAGAGCACTGGGTCCTCATCCTAATGGTTTTATCTTAAGAGAGGTCCCAGGGATACATATCATTATAATATTCAGCAGCTTTCCAGGTGTGTCCTTTCAGGGTCTAGGATTCCACTGATTGGTCAGAGCCAGGACAAGGGGTCAATATCCAATGCAGCTGGTCCTGAGGTCAGCAGTGGGGTCACTTGTCTGGTTTTGCTGCTTTTCTGGGCCAGAAGCTCCAATACAACTGAGGCCTAGATGTTATCTCTAAGGAAGAAAAGTCAGGGGGTCCAAAGGGCATGGCTAGGGATATGCTGGAGGAGGAAAGACTGCCCTGCATGAGAGTTCACAACCTGCAGTTGTCTTCTGCTAAGCACCTGGGGCTTTCCATCCTAGTGACATTCTGTACCTGGCCAGTTGTCCTTGCTCTGCTCATCTGTCTAACTGCCTATCACATTTTCAACCATCCTGCCCCTCAGACACAAATTCTTTCATACTTGGTGATTATTTTCATTATCAGCACCAATGAAGGCATAAAACACTTCAGAAATTCATAGCTAATATGAAAGCTATGTTAGAATTAAAAAGCTAGCTCACATGGAAATGATGATTCTTTAGGTGATTCCCCTGATCTATGAGCACAGGTCCTTGATGTAGAGAGTTGGACTCATACTAAGAAGAAGCCTCAGTTACAAGGAACTGTTCTGAGCCACTGAAGTATCACCTCCCAAAGACCCCATAAATAACAGAAAACAACAACAAAGAAAGAAAGTCCCTATTCTTTGCTTAGGCTTCCCAATCTCAACAAATGGCACCACCATCCACCTGGTCGCTCTGTTCAAAAGCTGCATGTCATCCTTGACTCCTCTTTGCTTTCATCCTCATGCCATCCACTGGCAAGTCCTGTGTCCCCTGTGTCCCAGATATATCCCAATTTGGCCAGCCCCCCTGTCAGATGCACTGGCTTACAATAAAATTAGAAAATTTTCCCACCCAGGGCCATGAGGCCCTGCCCACCTCTCCTCACTCACTTCTTTCCTCCTCAACAAGCACAGCTAGTTATGCCTCAGGGCCTTGGCACATGAGCACCCACTGCCCAGGCACTTCCCTGGAGCTTTCCGTGGTTTTCCAACTACATCTTCTTCAACTCTAGTCTAGTATGGCCTCCTCAGAAAGACCTTATTTTTAGTAGAAATTTCCAACAATATACAAGAGTAACAAAAATTGTATAATTATGGATTAGAAACAGCCGTCAGTCTTCTATCAATAACTATAAGCCCTGAAGAATATGCTTTAGTTGATATTATCACCATTTGTTATTTTGAAGAAAATCCCAAACATTCAGTATTTTGTACATAAATATGTCAGTTTCTCTAAAGAGAAATGTTATCCTTAATTATATGTCACCCATTCCTAAGCAGCAGTTCCGTCTCCATTCCCTATCCTTTCCATTGTTCATTAAGGTCACAGTACTGTTCACTCTCTGGCATTTATTTTGTTCATTGTTATTATCAGTCTCCTCCTCCAATCTCTGAAGTGTAAGGATCTTGAGAACAGACTTTGCTAGCCTTGTGTCCATTAAACACCAGAGGAGTGCACACTGCCTGGGGCATGGTGGGTACTCAGAAGAAGGCAGGGAAGAGATGCTAGCATCTGCCAAAGTATCAGCTCTGCTTGCCATGGACAGGCAGAAAGGGAGACGGATGACTGGGCATGTCCATTGACATTATTCTCATGATTTTCTTTTAGCGCTAAAAGCCACCAATATGACGAACGAGAAACTCATTTGCCCAGGGCATGTATTTGAGAAGGCCGGACAGTAAGTGTTTCAAATTGGGAACCAGGTGGGCGATTTTGGGTCTCGTGAAGTGTCTAGAAAATAGGGTGCCAGCTCTGCTGGGGCAGCATGTGTCTGTCTCTGAGAGGGCTCAGGGCACCCTCCATGATTAACCCTGGTAGTGTCAACCAAGGGGCTCAGGGATCTGATGAGGAGGGTGGGACGGGAAGATGAGATGTATTGATGATGAGGGCAGGATGGGGAAGATGAGGTGTATTAATGAGGGTGGGGTGGAGAAGATGAGGTGTATTAATGAGGGTGGGTTAGAGAAGATGAGATGTATTGATGAGAGCGGGATGGGGAAGATGAAATTCAATGATGAGGGTGGGATGGGGAAGAGGAGGTGTAATGATGAGGGTGGGATGGGGAAGATGAGGTGTATTAATGAGGGCGGGACAGGGAAGATGAGCCGCATTGATGAGGGTGGGATGGGGAAGATGAGGTGCAATGATGAGGGTGGGATGGGGAAGATGAGCTGCATTGATGAGGGTGGGATGGGGAAGATGAGCTGAATTGATGAGGGTGGGATGGGGAAGATGAGGTGCACTGATGAGGGTGGGATGGGGAAGGTGAGGTGCATTGATGAGGGTGGGATGGGGAAGATGATGTGTATTGATGAGGGCAGGATAGGGAAGATGAGGTGCATTGATGAGGGCGGGATGGGGAAGATGAGGTGCATTGATGAGGGTGGGATGGGGAAGATGAGCTGCATTGATGAGAGCGGGATGGGGAAGATGAAATTCAATGATGAGGGTGGGATGGGGAAGATGAGGTGCATTGATGAGGGTGGGATGGGAAGATGAGCTGCATTGATGAGAGCGGGATGGGGAAGATGAGCTGCATTGATGAGGGTGGGATGGGGAAGATGAGGTGCAATGATGAGGGCGGGATGGGGAAGGTGAGGTGCATTGATGAGGGTGGGATGGGGAAGATGAGCTGCATTGATGAGGGTGGGATGGGGAAGATGAGCTGCATTGATGAGGGTGGGATGGGGAAGATGAGGTGCAATGATGAGGGCGGGATGGGGAAGGTGAGGTGCATTGATGAGGGTGGGATGGGGAAGATGAGCTGCATTGATTAGGGTGGGATGGGGAAGGTGAGGTGCATTGATGAGGGCGGGATGGGGAAGGTGAGGTGCAATGATGAGGGCGGGATGGGGAAGGTGAGGTGCAATGATGAGGGCGGGATGGGGAAGGTGAGGTGCACTGATGACAGCGGGATGGGGAAGATGAGGTGCATTGATGAGGGTGGGATGGGGAAGATGAGGTGCATTGATGAGGGTGGGATGGGGAAGATGAGGTGCATTGATGAGGGTGGGAAGGGGAAGACAATGTGCCTTGGGCATGGTATTTTGCTTTCAGCAGCCTTTTGCAGCTAAGCCAACACATTATGTGAATACAGAAGAGTGGGCATGGTCACACCAAGCAGCCATTTCTCGTTACTCAGCCATATTCATGAAGGCACCTGCTCCCATGCAGGGCTCCTCACTGCCTGCTCTACCTTCCTTGCAAAGCTGACTTTTTAGTGCTTGAGGATCTCTCCTTTTCCATGCTGTGGTCTACAGTTATAGCTGAGTGCAAGCGTCGTGTCTATCTGGGCAGGTGGTCACCATCTGCCCTTTCTGTTCTTTAGGGTGGTCGTCGCTGAATACAGCCTCAACAATGGCGTCAAGTTCCAGTCTCTAACTTTGAAAATGACCAGTAGGAAGTGTGTGAGTGTCGGGGGTGGCGCTATGCAAAGCTCCTGCACCTGAGGGCCAGTCACCCTCTGGAGGCAAGAGAGGGTACAATGACCCCAGGCAGGTCCAGCAGGTAGCTTGTGCAGACAGGGGCAGCATCTCACAGACTACTCAAGGCCTTTCAACATTAACTGGGGGTCTGTCCCCCGAGTAAAGCTTGGGAAGTACCCTGCAAGTATGTCTATAAGACACCTGGGTACAGCCAGATGTCCAGAGCCTTGCTGAAAGTCTGCTTTGTCTGTGAGCAAGTATCACTGATGCACATGGAGGGAAAAATCCTAGCTCTAAGCAGACTCCAGAAACTGTTCTGAGGCTCTGCCCACACTGCCTTCCATCTTGCCACCTGCTCTGCCAAGGTCTAGTGGTGGAGAGGAGTTCAAGGTCCATCTGGATTCCAGCTGAAGTGAGTGAGACAGGCTGGGAGGCTGTGTACTGGGGGCAGAGTTCAGAACCTCTGGGGCACCCAGGCCCTCCAAATGCAGGCCCAGGAATTCGATGTGGATGATGGAACCAGCTGTGGTCCTGCATAGTGTGTTCCCACTGCATTGATGCAGCTGGTGAAAGGCTCTGAAATTACCTATGACAACCATAGCCCTGGCTTCTTCTTGGGGAAAGGATGTTGTCATTTTGCAGATGTCATCACCCACCCTTGAGCCTCTCCTCTTTCTCCTGCTCCTCAGTTGTCCCTCTCTGCTGACTTTCACTGCACTTCCCAGGAAGGTTGTCCCTCTCTTGGTGGGGAAGCCTCAGGGCTGTGGGAGTGTCCAGAGGCTCAGCTCAGGGAAAGGCACCTGGGGATGAGGTGCTGCTCCCCAGGTGCCCACTTTTCAGAGCTCCACATCATCCACACACCTTAGCCCAAGAGCATGGTGTGGGTGACAGAGAGAGTCAGCTGGAGAGGGGTGTGCCTGGGCTGAGGGACTCCTGTGTCTATCTGACACCACCCTGGTGTCCTGTGACAGCTTGTGGGGCTTTCAACAGTGCTGGGAGTCCTCCGTCTCCATCGATCTCCACTTGTCCCTCTACATCCCTTCACGAATCGGCAGAATGACTGACAGGTTTGCCATTAGGACTTTCACCCTCAACAGGCACATTTAGACAAGAATTCAGGAGCAACCTGTTAGCTGTAAGCTCACCAGCATCCCCTTCCACTCTATTCTGCTTCTCTTTTCAACCACCTAGTGTCCTGGGCACAGGCTCTCCCCACTGTCCCTCACAGCCCCTCTGACAGTGCAGTCTGGGTCCAGGGAAGGGCTGTGCCACACACGGTCCACAAGTGGGGCACATTAAGCCCCACATGGGCCTGGCCTGTGCTGGGAACTTTCTACAAACTCTCAACACTTCACAGTACGAGCTGGTCTCCTCCTTACTAATGAGGAAAGGGAGGCTCAGAGATGCTGAGGAACTTTGCCCAGGGCTGCAGATCCTGAGCAGGGAGAGGTAATGGGCAGAGGGAGCAAGTCTCCTGCCTCTGCCTCTGCATCTGCACCCCAGTCTCTCAGTGGCCCCCAGAGCCCTCCCCCTCCCATCTGAGTATCTAGATTGTACAGTCCTCACAAGACCCCTGTGGTGTCAGCGGAGGCCTGCAGCGAGGGCTGCTGTGTCACCACACAGAGGATTCAGACTTGCCAGTCAGGGCTGCGGATAGAGCAGCTGACCAGGTCCAGTGTTGTGTCTGAGGCCAAGGGCTTCACAGTGGCTTTGTTTCCAGCCCTGGCCTCCTAACTCCGCTGTGCCCCTGCATATAGGGCAGCGGAGGATAAGGGAAGTAGTTGGATAAGGTGGTAGGTGGGGGTGCCTGGTGCTGGTCAACTAGGTAGAGGATGCCTAGGCCCACTGCAATCCTCTTGTGTGTATGCTTTCTGCAGAGAAACTCAACAGTCCCTCCAGCTACTATACCGCCTACCACCACAACTACCCAGACGACCACCACCCGGCCAACGACCACCACGATTACAAGGCCAACGACCACCCCGTCAACAACCATCGCAACTACTCGACAAACTACCACCCGACCGCCGACCACCACGACTACAAGGCCAACGACCACCCGGTCAACCACCATCGCAACTACCCGACAAACTACCACCCAGCCACCAACCACCATGAATGCTCGGCAGATGACCACAAGGCCCCCAGCACCGAGGACTACACAGCCGCCTACTCCACCACCTGCCCCACCACCTCGCTTGCTTACAAACCCAACAACTTCCCCATCACCTGCTCCACAGTTCCCGCACAACCTTGACGCTCTATATTTCCTTACACTCAGTCCGGCCCTGCTCATGTTGCCCTTCCTGTTCTGTTGCATCTGGCGGATACACTGCAAGAAGGTGAGTGACTCCTGCCCATACAGCACAATGACCAAGGTCCCCAACAAACTGCCAAGGAATCAGGTGCATTCCTGCTGCATGATCCTACCTGTGGTCAGGTTCCCATCAGCTCTGATACTGTCACATGAGCAGACAGAGATATAGACTGTGTTCCACTCCTCAGCACAGAAACACCCTGTGCTTCTAAGGAGCCTCCTCCCTCAGGGAGCAGGTGTGTGTGGCCATGGCCCCTGGGGAGAAGTGACCCCAGATACCTGAGAACAGGGCTGCCTCACAGCCCCAGGACTGAAAGACTCAGGTGGACACAGTAAAGGAGGCCTGTGCTGGCCAGGAAAGACGTGTTCCCACTGGAGGCACAGGTGGCCCCAAAGGGAGAATGAAAATGGCCAGGAAGACACAGAACCTCCAGGGAAGCTGTGCCTTTGGAAACTAGCCTGGGTCTCTGCACATCTCCAGTGCCTCTGGTCATTTCTTCCTCAGTCATTACTTAGGGACAGGATGTGCTGGGCTCCATGCTGGGCACAGGGGACACATATGAAGTTGCCAACGTCCTCGAACGAGCCCCACAGTCTGGAATCTGCCCTGGTATTGTACTGGGGTATTGAGGGGAAAATGTCAACTTTATAGTTTGTGGCAAGTGCCCTGTGTAACCAGAGCAACAGCAAAGGACAGAGACTGGCTGCAGGGAGGGGCTGAGGCAGTGGCTCTGGCTAGCTGGTTTGCCAGGACACAGGTCAGAGAGTTGGATGAGAAAGATGAAGTCAGAGGTGAGAAAGGACAGAGCAAACCAACAAGGAGCAACCAGGTGAAATGACTGTGAAGGAGGGAGAAGGAAAGAGAAAGCCCTGGGGGGGGGGGGGGGCTGTCATCCCTGAGGACTAGAAAGCCAGAGAGGGCTGCAGGGGATGGAGAGGCTGTGGTTAGGAAGGGGAGTGGGCCATGTGCTCTGTCTTCATATGATGGCTGGCAGCTGAGGAAAACTGCCATGTGGGGGCCTCTACCAGGGACCAGGCTCCTTAGTCTGCCTGTCTCCCTGTCCACCCCACAGGCAGCTTGAAGTTCCCTTTGATAACTGAGCAGCCTGAGGCTCAGGGAGGAGGAACCTGTTGGCCACTTACCCAGGGACTAGGCCCCTTGATTGACACCCCAAAGCCCATGTTCTGTCTTGCTGCTGCAGAGCAGGGTCCCTTGTCATCACCAGCATCCAGCACCCTCAGTGCCCCTCCCAGCTGTGCTTATGTCTCTTTAACATTCTAGACTGTCAAAGAGCCACCCCCAGTGCAAAGACCAGAAAAGGTAAGTCCTATTTTGTTCCTGATGTTGTCAGCAGGCCTGGTGGGCACAGTGACCTTGACAAAGAGGCCTCCTACAGCCTTGGGGCTATTTCCATTCCCCACCCCCAGCTCCACCCACCTGCAGAGAGCTGGGAGAAACAAGAGGGTGACAGAGGGGCAGGGAGAGGCCCAAGGAGGACATGGAACTCACAAAATGTCACCCAATCAACCTTCCCATGCTCACCATACAGCCTCATGCAGGGCATTTGTCACTGCATTAGGGGCTTGGGTGAGCCTGTTCTTGTAACTGCTATGATCTCTACAGAAGTAAAAGGGGTTTTTTGGTCAATTCCCAAAGGACTGTTTGTAGGATGATCTTTCCCCAGGATGAGTTGAGCTTTTGGAAAAGGAGCCTCATGTCAGGGACTTAGGCCCCTCTCTGGCCTCTGGTGTGCATTGGGCTCCGTTTCCTTGGTCCCTTCCCTGTGTCCGGCCAGGGCAGGGGCTTGGCTAGGAGTGGCCACTAAGGACTACAGGGCTGAGGAGGGTGCAGGGAGTCTGAGCTGGCACTAAGCTGTGAGAAAGGTCCAGCCCAGGTGGGCCCAGGGAGCTAGGGCCAGGGGAACAGGCTCTGGATCAATTATGGTATAACGGGGGTGTGGCAAACCAGGCCATATAGTGGTTGCCAGTGCATGGTGAAGCTGATAAAGGGGGAACTGGGTCTGAAGTCTGGGGTAAACTGGCCTCACAGTCCCAGATGGCCTCTGTGCTGTTTGCAGTGTGACCTGGGGAAGCTGGCTCTGCCAGAGTCAGGTAAATGCAGCCCTGATACCTGCTAGTGCTCACACCTTGACGGCCATTGGTTACATCACACAGGCCAAGACCAGGTTACCACAAGGACGTTTTGAGAGAAACCAAGGGGGCTGGAAAGAATTTTCCGGTCTTTCCGGAAACAGTCATATTTGCAAACCCACAGGAGTTTGCTTGTATTTGTGTTGGAGGGCACCCTGCAGGGTGCTACTCATCTGTCATTGACTATTCCCACAAACATTTGCTGAGTGGCCAAAAGCTGACAGGAGCGGGGGCAACAGAAGGCATGTGTCTGTACAGGAAGCAGACAGCTTTCTCTTTCTAGGAGCCAGAGACATGTCACATACAGACATGTCCCACAGTGATTGTTCCTTGTTGTGGGTGTCAAGAGGACAGCATACAAAGAATGAAGGTGAGAAGGGTTCTTAGGGAGGGAACTGTGACCCTGAGGTTAGAGTGTGGGAGGAGAGGGGCTACAGGTTTATGCCCCAAAGTCCTGGGCCCCAAAGTCATGGCTTGTGTGAGATGAAATTATGGGCACTGGACTTTCATCACTTAGGTGCCCACCCCAGAGTCTCCCCTTGAGTTTAAGGATTTTGGTGTCTGGCTCACTGCTGGCCAGTCTCTGGTTCTCACAGAGGTTGTCATCAACTCCACCAATATCATAGGTTTCACCGGACAGTAGGTGGGTAAGTAAAAATAAACTGAATCCCAGAAAGAACATTCACAAGTCAGGAGAAAGAAGTTCTGTGCCAATTTACAACACCATTAAACCACCCAGAAATGCCAGTGGCTCCAAATGTTCCTGCAGAAGTCCCCTCAGCGGAGTGTGGGAAGAGCTCACTGCACTGTCCTGGTGACCCTCTGAGCTGGGGGGCTAAGGGACCCACAGAGAAGGGGCCTGCAGGGTTCTACAGCCATGATGCCCCTGCCACTAGGTACAAGGCCAATTTCTGTTTGTTTTTTCCTCCTTCCTCTTCTCCAAAATTAACCTTCCACCCCCAATGTCAGGATCACGCCCCTGAGCTAAGCATGGATCTTCTGCCATGCCTTCTGCTTGTGTGTCCCCCGAGCACATGCCCTCTTTCCTCCTGCTCGAACTCCTGCCCAGGTCCCCCATACATACATATTTACCCACATGTCTCCTCCAACCTTTGAACCTTTCCGCTGAAAGGAGCCCCTGACTCCTCTTACACCAGGAACACTGATATGTTCCAGATCCCAAATAAGCTATGATTCATCGTGATCACGCCCCCAAAAAAATAAGCTGCCTGGCTCCTGCCTCAGGTTGAGGCTGCACTGGTGTTTCAGCAAGTCCCTGGGGACAGGGTCCTCAGGAGCTGTAGAGCCAGAGGGAACTGGCCCCGCTGGAAGCAGCATCCATGCTACAGCTTCCTCACAGCCACATCTGCTTTTCTGGGCAAACTGGACACCTTGTGTGAGATTGTTCAAAACTGCAACCAGGTGCCACTGATGTGTTGTCAGCAGCCCAGGGACAAGGTAAGCAGTAGCACAGGGATACTCCCCACGGGGTAGGCACCTTGCCTTTTGCCCTTGACAGTCAGCCACTGGGATTATGGGCAGAGAGGTCTGTCTGGGCATCTTCCAAGAAGGATGCTCAGGACATGAAAAGATGGGGGTTGAGGAGCCTCTCATGCCTCATGTCATGCTGGACATGGCACTGTGCATTTCCCTTGCATTGTGTTCTCAAGAGTGTCAAGAAACTCTTATCTAGAGAATTACCTGTATTCTGCCTATTTAAATAAAGAAAGGCAAAACAGCCAGTTGTATTGGCCTCCCAGGCTATCTTCCCTCCTTACTGGCCACTGACCCTGTGGGTCTGCTGGCTCCACCCCATCCACTGAGTGTTTTCTAGGCTGTCACTCAGGTGCCAGGAGTGGTGGACAGCAGGGTGTCACCCTCCCAGTGTTGCCTGGCCAACACTGACTGGTTTTACCAGGCAGTAAATACATCCTCTTTGGACTCAGAGAGCAGCCAAATTGTTACAATATTCCTTGTTAGAAATTAATCATAATAATGGCTAATTTTTATTGAGTATTTCACATGGGTCAGCTGGTAGCCTAGGAACTTTACATGTTTTTACTATTTTAATTTTGCCAGTACAAGTAGGTATTACTGTGGTTTTTTTCAGTTTATCAAGGAGGGAACTGATGAACTGAGTGACTTTCCCCAGGTCACAAAGTCAGGAATGGCAGAGCTGAACTTGAACCTGAGGCCTGGCTCCACCCTTCTCATTGCTCTGTCCCTTTTTGAGACAGCACTCCTGATCTAGGAGGTTACCCCTATACCACTGCAAGGCTGCTCTACTCAGCCCAGGGACCCAAGGGGTGTGGTGCTCCTGCCTCACCAGGGAATCATCTGCCTGAGTTTTTCGGTGCTCAGACTCTTTGCTCAAATCATTCAGGGAGCCTGGGGAATGTTCTTGTCCCCAGGATCTGCAGTGAGGGCTGCACTGGCCACATTCCGTGAACACTGACTCTCAGTGGATGGGGAGGTGGGCCTTTAGAAGTTCTGGGCTGTAACATTCTTACTCCTTCCTAAGAGGCCTTGGGTGCTACAGCCTCCCCAGCCTGTTCCCCATTAGAGGGTTCCCCTCCTGCCTTTGCCCTATGAGCCTGTACCCTAGTCTAAGGCTATGTGGAGGGATCATCCCTTCAGCACACTCTCACTTAGAAAGAATGGCAATGCTTTAGTGGTGGGGGCTGTAGGCCTTCTTCATCCTTGCTTCCCAGGCTCTCAGTGTAGGGGTAGCAGACAAGTTCCAGCAAAGGGAGTCCAGGGTTAGGACACTAGTTCTGCCCTGAGAAGGCAGAACAAATTTTTCATGCTTGAACTAAGTCCCCAAGGAGGAGCCCTGGCTGGTGGTCAGCACCCGTGGAGAAGAAGGGAATCACAAAGGTTTACCCTGTGGTCCTAATAATCCTGACCCAAACCCTCTTGAGCCAAGAAGACCACAGCCTCCCAGTGCCCATTCTAATGACTTCTCAGGCATTCTCTCTCTTCCCTACAGGATGAGCGCGTCAGCGTCACTCTCGTGAACCTCCACTGCACACAAATGTCCTGTGATCCAAAGAGCTGCCTTGGACCCAGCAAGGACTGCTTCCCCCTCAACAGCTGCTGCACATGCGGACAACAACCCCCACAGATATGCCCCCAACTTCCCTCTAGAGTGCTGCCACTGACCCTGCCCACTGCCCAGGCACTCTGCAGAACTACCTTGTCACTCCCAGACCCATAGCCAACCACTGAAGCACCAAAAAACCCCAGAATATTAAGAGCCCTTTGTTTACTGAATTGGATACATATTGAGTCCAATCTGAACCTTGAGTCTTGGTTTAAAGTCAAAAGGTGTTGGATTTTGTTGCTGATTAGCATGAAAGATTATTGGCTGGTGAGCACTGCCCTCTGTGTGAGATGTACCTACCAATAATACTCCTGCAGGATAAAGCACCCTGGTGTCCTGTAGATGTGGACATGGATGATTCTCACAACCCACAGCCTGTTCTTCCTCTCTCCCCATGGGCTGGGACACCTGGGGTCTCAGTCACATTCTTCTCTTTGAAAAATTCCCAAATTCTTTTTTAAATATACATCCAACCCTGTGTCTATATACACTGGCTTTTACTAAATCTCTTGGGCAAGTTACTTAATCTACCTGTGCTTTATTTTCCTAATTGAAAAGATGAAGATAATGTTGTTTTCTCTACAGGTGGCCATGAGGCTGATGGTAGGTACTGCAATGTGCTTAGCATAGGCCAGTCCTCTGGTAAAAACTCAGGTTCCAGTAGCTAATGTCTTCCCGCCCTGCCCAGGGGAGAAGGCTATGAGCTCAGAGACATACAGGAGTATTTTGAAAATTCTGGGCTATCAGAGTGGAGAAGATGCCTGGCTGTTTAACTCATGGCACACATGAGCATTCTCATTAAGGAGGGTGCTGACCACATGTGGGGTCATATCCAGGACTCACCACCCATGTAACCTCCTCAAAACCATTGGAAAAGGTCCTGGCACCTACTATTCCTTCAGAAATATTTCCCCTCACATGCCCTTAATATTTTTCATGATATGAAAGAAATCCATGATGCCCAGTTTCCTGAGTTAAAATCTGCTCCTCCCCTGACAAAACTGGACCACCCAATCATTTGTAGCTATTCTCACCGAGTCTTTGCCAACTTGATCAACTTTTGTTTCTACACTAATGGTTGAGGACTCTCTACGGACAAGGCTTCATTTTGAAAATCCCAGACCATGGGAGTGAGGCTGAAGTAATCCACTGAACCACAGAATCAGAGAAGGACCACATTAAAGAGTAGGATGAATGGCTACATTCTGACCCCACCTCAGGCCATCATAGTTTTGCAGAGAAAGACCCACCCCCATGGTATAAGGTTTTTCCTATGGGAAATTTAGTTTCCCCCAGCATTAGGGGATGCTTCCCAGGAGGTCTGTCAGGTCTTTCCTAACCAGAATCATATGAGGAGTCTTCAGGGCTTGATAGTGGTATTTTATTCAGATGGAGAAGGCAGGCACGTATTCAGCAAGCAGTGCTGAGATGTTGGCAGATCATGTCCTCCTCTCAGTGGTATGTGAGTAGAGATCTAGCCAGGGATTCTGCATATCTGCAGGGCTGATCCGGTGGTTTGGTCTGGTCTGAGAACTTACTGGGCAGTTCTGCCTGATTCTGACCTCCAACCAATGCATGGCTCAGAGCCTATTGTATACACTCACTCAGGCAAGAAAGCAAATTCCAATCCCTATGTACTGCTAAATATACCTGCAGTTTTCCTTGACCTGAATGTCTAACTAGAACACCTGGTGAACTGCAAAACACATATCACTGCGCTGCTTACAGTGGCACCCAAGCAGAGACTACAGCCAGCAAACTTTCCCATCTGCAGAGTCACGACTGTGGCCTTGTGTAGCCAGGGAACTTGGTGAACAGATCTACCTGATTTAGGTCCTTTAACAATGAAAGTATGATGGCCTTTGTGTCTGACTCTCTGCCTTGTCTCAGCAGGAAAATGGTTACATGGCTCCACCTACTACTCACTAGAGACCTAAGAAGCATCATCAAAGAGTCAAGACATCTACAGACACCATTCTACAACCATGCTTGGATATGGAACCAAGAAAGCAATGATATCCAAATGGTCCCATCCAGTGACACCCAACTGACCTCAGAACTTGCGAAACGGCCTTACCCAAACAGAGACCCCAATAACAGGCTCCAGTCACACAAGTAAACAGTGTACTGTCTGTCCAGAACCCCAAGCTGAGCTGCCAAAAGCAAATCTGTAAATTTGGAAAAGACTACTTACACAAATACATATCAACAAAACAAATCAGATACAGCAAGAATCAGGTCAACATGACATGACCAAATGAAACTGATGCAGTTCCTCAACTGACCCTAAAGAAACAGAGATCTATGAACTTTCTGACAAATCAGAATAGTGCTCCTAAAGAATTTTAGTGAACCACCAGAACACAGACACAACAAAACAAAGTTAGGAAAACAATGCATGGACACAATGAGAAAGTCAACAAAGAAATAGAAACTTTTGAAAAAGAAGAAGGAAAAGTAGAGATGAAGAGCACAATGACTGTTCTGAGGACTACAACAGAGCACTTCAAAAGCAAATCAAGCAAGCAGAAGAGTGAAAAGAGGTCATCTGAAATTATCCTGTCAGAGGAATAAAAACAAAACAAAAATTAAAGAAATATGATTGAAGGGATTCTGGAAGATGGCAGCGCTGTGAGAAGCACCAGAGCACCCCTGCTCCCAGCCATAGACTTAATTTACTGCTAAAATACTGCATAACCAGCTTGGAAAAATCAGAGAAATATACCTGAGTGGACATATTTCGAGTAGGGAACACTGAAGAAACATCATAGTGTCTGGTAAGAGAGGGGGTGCATCGAAAGTGGGAGTCCCTCCTTAAGCGTGTGCTGGGCTCAGAGCCCCTGAGGCTTAGAGGCTGCAAAGCTCCCTTCCCTTGGGAGTGTGGACTGACATCCAAAACTGGGAATCTCAAGCCCTCAGTGGAGGAGAAGGAAAGGAATGTCCTGCACAGAGGGTAGAGGGCCCCAGGGGAGCGGTGTGCCTATGAGGAGGGGACTTCACCTTCCTAGTGAAATAAAGCTTCTAATGGCGGCCGCAAAGGGCATCTTATGCTCAGAGTGCTGACCATAGGAAAGGCAGTCCCCAAGTATGTGGCACCCGAGTAGAAAGGGACCCGAGGTCTGCCCTGAGCAGCCACATACAAGGATCCTCTGCATCCTTTAAGGCATTGTGATGAGCCCCAGAAAGCATTTAATCTGTGTAGCATGGGGAAGGAAAAGAGAGCCTTCTCACCTCCAGAGATGGTCTAGAGCAACGGGTGGGAGGGAGATTTCCTTCAGCCATCTCAACGCTCGCTGGGGTGATTCTTGGATTTTTGAACCAGCCCTGAGGGGTGCCATCGTGGCGTGCATGGAGCCACCCGAGCTTTACAGAGAACAGTGATGCAGGGGACCTGTGTGGAGTTGATTTTGTGTCCCCTCCTGCTGGGTGCTTTGGTGTGAGGGGCGGCAGGGACCTCGCAGGGCGGATTCTCTGTTTGTGTGTTGCTTTGCGTGTTTTTGATTGCTGAACTGGCTTCCATCTTCCTGGCTTGCATTGGAAAGACAGACCAGCAGAACTGAGATATATGTCTGCATAGCATTTGTCTGCATAGAGTGACTGAAATACATGCCCTGTGCAAGTAGCCAACCAGATCTGAGAAAGGAGAGGTGGAACGTGCCTACCTCTCCTGCAATCTAGGAGCACCACACCCAACAGGAAAAGGGCTGGTTCAACTCACTGAAGCCCCAGGAGTCCCCCTGATTATCTTTCTTCTTGAGTATCTTTATAACCATTACTCTGAACTCTATTTCTGATAACTTGCTTAACTCCATCTCCTCAAAGTCTTTTTCTGGTGATTTTTCCTTTTGTTTAGTTTTGGGTAGTTTTTATTCCTCTGAAAGGATAGTTTCGAATGATCTATCTTTTGGTTCTCTCTTCTGCTTGCATGATTTGCTTTTGAAGCTCCCTGTTGTAGTCCACATGGTTATAAAGAGCCACCAAAATGGGGAGACGAAGAAAACCCCTAAACTAATAAATAGGAAGAACCTCCAGAAAAAAGATTTTGTCGAGATGGAGTTAAGCAAGTTGTCAGAAATAGAGTTCAGAGTAATGGTTATAAAGATGCTCAAGGAAATTAACGAAACCACAAGACACTTAATGTAAAGGTCGAGGAACTTAGTGAAAACATGAACAAAGAGATAAATATCATAAACAAGAATCAGGCAGAAATAAAGAATACTATATCTGATATCAAGCACGCACTGGAGGAATTAAAAACAGGCTCAATGAAGCATATGACAGAATGAGTGAATTAGAAGATAAGGTGAAAACACCACTCAATCAGAGTAGCAAAAAGCAAAAACACTTAAAAAAGAATGAGGACAGTCTAAGGGAGGGGGAAGAAAGAGAGTAAGGGATAGAGAACTTAGTGGAGGAAATAATTATCCCTATGTTGGCGAGGGAGAAACCTACACAAGTTCAGGAAACATAGAAGGTTGCAAACAAGAGAGATACAAAGAGGACCAACCAAGGCACATCATAATTAAATAGGCAAATGCCAAGGACAAAGAGAATATTAAGGGCTGCAAGAGAGAGAGAGAAGCAGTGACCTACAAGGGAATCCCAACAAGGCTGACATCAGATTTCTCAACAGAAACTCTTCAGCCCAGAAGGGAGTGGCATGGAGTTATCAAAGTAATGAAAAGCAAGGACATGCAACCAGATTGCTTTATCCAACAAGGCTGTCATTTAAAATTGAAGGTAAAATAAAGAGTTTCCCAGAAAAAAAAAAAAAAAAGGAAAAAAAAAACAGCTAAAGCAGTTCAGTACAACCAAACCATCATTGCAAGGAATGTTTAAAGAACTTCTTTAAGAGGAGGAAGAAATATTGAGAGAAAAGAAAATCAGCAAGGGAAAAAATGGCATTAAATAAGTATATATCAATAATAACCTTAAATGTAAATGGATTAAATGCCCCAATCAAAAGACAGGGTTACTGAATGGATAAGAAAGCAGGACCCACATATATGCTGTCTACAAGAGACCCACCTGAGAGCAAAAGATTCACACAGGCTGAAAGTGAAGGGATGGAAAAAATATTCCAGGCAAATGGAAATTTAAAAAATGCTGGAGTAGCAATGCCTATTTTTGACAAAATAGACTTTAAAATAAAGACGATAATAAGGGACAAAGATGGTCACTACATAAAGAGATCAATTGAACAGGAGGAAATAACCCTTATAAATATATATGCACCCAATATAGGAGCACCTAAATATATAAAATATTCTTGGTGGACATTATAGGGGTAATTAACAGCAACAAAATAATAGTGGGGGACTTTAACATCCCACTGTCAGCACTGGACAGACCTTCAAGACAAAAAATCAACAGGAAAACACACACCTTGAATGACACACTAGATCTAATGGATTTAATTGACATTTACAGAACATTTCATCCCAAAGCAGCAGAATACACATTCTTCTCAAGTGCACCTGGAACATTTTCAAAAATAGACCACACGTTAGGGCACAAGGCAAGTCTCTACAAATCAAGATTGAAATTATATCAAGCATCTTCCTGGATCACAATGCCATGAAACTAGATATTAACCACTAAGAAAAAACTCAAAAATATTCAAACACATAAGGCCAAAATAGCAAATTATTAAACAATAAATGGGTTATCGATGAGATCTAGGAAGAAAGCAAACACTTCCTGGAAAAAAACGAAAATGAACAGACAGTTCCCCCAAATCTATGGGACACAGTGAAAGCAGTCCTGAGAAAAAAGTTCATAGTAGTACAGGCCTATATCAAGAAACAAGAGAAAGCTCTACTAAACTATCTAACACATCTAAAAGAATTAGAGAGACAGCAGCAAGAAAAGCCCCAAAGAAGTAGAAGGAAGAAAACAATAAACATCAAAGCAATTAATAACATAGAGACTAAAAAAAATACAAATGATCAATGAAACCAAGAGGTAGTTCTTTGAAAAGATAAATCAGATTGATGCATCTTTAGCAAGACTCACCAAGAAACAGAGAGGACCCAAATAAATAAAATCAGAAATGAAATAAGCCATATAACAACCAACCCAACAGAAATACAGAGGATCATAAGAAAATACTATGAGAAACTATATGCCAACAAATTGGACACCGTGGATGAAATGGAAAAATTCTTAGAAGCACACAACCTTCCAAAGGTGAATCAGGAAAAATCAGAAAACCTGAATAGCCCTATAACAACTAATGAAATTGAAGGAGTAACCAAAAAGCTCCCAGAAAACAAAAGTCCTGCACCAGATGAATTTACAGGTGAGATTTACCAAAAGTTCAAAGAATTAACACCTATTCTCCTCAAATCATTCCAGAAATTTCAAGAGGAGGGAAAACTCCTAAACACTTTTTATGAGGCCAGCATCATCCCAATCTCAAAACCAGATAAAGACACAACAAAGAAAGAAAATTACAGGTCAATATCCCTGATGAACATAGATGCTAAAATCCTCAACAAAATACTAGCAAACCAATTCCAGCAATACATTAAAAAGATCATAGACTAGGACCAAGTGGGATTTATTCTGGGAATGCAAGGCTGGTATAACATTCAAAAATCAATAAATATGATACATCACATATACAAAATGAAGGACAAAAATCATATGATCATACCTATAGATGCAGAAAAAGCATTTGACAAAATCCAGAAGCCATTTTTGACAAAAACACTCAGCAACATGGGAATAGAGGGAACATACCTCAACATAATGAAGGCAATATATGACAAAATTGCAGCCAACATGATACTCAATGGTAAATACTAGAACTAAAATATTTTCCCTTAAAAACAGGAACAAGACAGATATGTCCACTTTCACCCTCTTATTCAACATAGTACTGGAAGTCCTCGCCATAGCCATTAGACAGGAAGAAAACATAAAAGGATCCAAATTGGAAAGGAGGAAGTAAAACTGTCATGATTTGCAGATGACATGATATTGTATATAGAAAACCCTAAAGACACCACCAAAGGACTACTAGATTTGATAAATATATTCGGCAAGATAGCTGAATACAAAAATCAACATCTGGAAATCGACGGCATTCTTATACACCAACAATGAACTCTCAGAAACAGAAACTAAGAAAACATTTACCATTTACCATTGCAACTAAAAAAATAAGATACCTTGGCATAAACTTAACCAAGGATGTAAAAGACCTGTATCAGAAAACTATGTGACACTGAAAAAAGAAATAGAGGAAGATTTAAACAAGTGGAAGAATATACCATGCTCATGGATTGGGAGAATTAATATCATTAAAATGTCCATACTACCCAAAGCAATTTATAGATTCAATGCAAGTCCTATTAAAATACCAACAGCATATTTCAGAGATCTAGAACAAACATTTCAAAAATGTATATGTAACCAAAAAAGACCCCGAATATTTGCAGCAATATTGAGAAAAAAGAACAGAGTGGGAGGGATCAATGGAACAGAACGGAGAACCCAGAAATAGACCCACGCCATTATGGTCAGTTCATATTTGACAAAGGAAGCAAGAGCATACAATGGAGAACAGACAGCCTCTTCAATAAATGGGGCTGGGAAAATTAAACAGTTATATGCAAAAAAATGAAACTAGACCACCGACTTTCACCCTACACAAAAATAAACTCAAAATGGTTAAAAGACTTAAATGTAAGTTGAGAAACAATAAAAGCCCTGGAAGAAAATATAGGCAGTGAAGTCACAGACATCCCATGTAGTGGAATTTCCACTGATACATCTCCTAGGGCAACAGAAACAAAAGAAAAAATAAACATATGGGATTATATCAAACTAAGAAGCTTCTGCACAGCAAAAGAAAACAGCCTCAAAATATAAAGGAACCCAGCGGTCTGGGAAGACATATTTGCTAAGGAGGTTTCTGATAAGGGGCTAATTTCCAAACTGTACAAAGAACTCATAGTACTGAGCAAGAGGAAGACAAACAGTCCAATAAAAAATGGGCAAGGGGCCTGAATAGACACTTCTCCAAACAGGACATACAGATGGACAAGAGACATATCAAAAAATGCTCAACCTCACTAATCATCAGAGAGATGCAGATTAAAACCACAATGAGGTATCACTTCACACCTGTCAGAATGGCTGCCATCAACAAATCAACAAATGACTTGTGCTGGTGAGGGTGTGGAGAAAGGGGAACCCTAGTGCACTGCTGGTGGGAATGCAGACTGGTGCAGCCACTATGGAAAATAGGTTCCTCAAAAAATTAAAAATGGAACTGCGTTTTGGCCTAGTTTTCTCACTTCTGGGAATATATCCTAAGAATTCTGAAATGCTAATCAGAAAGAATATAAGCGCCCCTATGTTCATAGCAGCTCAATTTACAATAGCTAAAATCTGGAAACAGCCAAGTGCCCATCAGTAAATGAGTGGATAAAAAAGCTATGGGACATTTACATCATGAAATACTTTGAGCTGTAAAGAAGAAAGATCTCATACCATTTTGCACACTATGGAGGGACCTGGATAATATTATGCCTAGTGAAATAAGCCAGGCAGAGAAAGACAAATATCACATGATCTCACTTATAAATGGAATCTAAAGAACTTAGTAAACTGTTGAACAGAAATGAGTCAAAGACATGCAAGCATGGATCAGACTGAGGAATCTCAGAGGGATGGAAGGCGGCAGGTGGGCAGAGAGGAGAGATTAACCAAAGAATTTACATGCATATATGCTCAACCCAAGGACATAGACAATGGTGTGTGGAGAGGGCCTGAGGGTGGGGTGGGATGGCATGGAATAGGTCATTGCGGAGAAAAGTGAACATCTGTAATGTTTTGAACAAAAGTAAAAAAAAAAAAAAATTAAAATTACAAAATAAAGCAAACAAATAAAAAAATAGAAAGACCATGAATTAAGAAATGACATGAATAGGAATAATATATAAATTATGGGACTCTCAGAATGAGAGTGGAAAGAAAAAGAAAAATTATTTTTAAACAATTTTTATTTTATTAATTTTATATAATTTTATATAAAGTACACCGATTGCAAATATTTATGCACACAACCTGGGAGCACCTAAATATATGAAGCAATTACTAATAAAACTAAAGTAGAAATAAGCAGAAAATAAACTACAATAGTAGTTGAGGGCTTTAATTCCCCACTCTAAACAATAGAAAGATCATCCAGACAATAAGAAAACATCATATTTGAACAACACTATAGACCAAACCAGGCCTAACAGACATATACATTGAATTCCACCCAACACTAGCAGACTGCACATTTTCTCCAAGGACGTATGGAATATTTTTTAGGTAGATATTATGGTAGGACACTATACAAGCCTAAGCAAATTTAAGAAAATTGAAATCATACCTACTATGTTTTCCAACCACAATAGTATGAAACTAGAAATGAATAACATGAGAAAAGCCAGAAAATATCAAATATGTGAAAATGAAACAACATATTCTTGAACAAACAGTGGATCAAGAAGAAATCAAAAGCAATATTTTTAAAAATCTTGAAAAATGGAAATAGAAACAGCATATCAAAACAGTACACAAAATTGCAAAAGCAGATTCAGAGGGTTTATAGTAAAGAACATATATGTTAAGAAAAAAGATATCTCAAAAACTTCACTTTACATTACAACAATAAACTAGAAAAAACGGCATAAAGTTAGCAGAAGAAATAATGAAGACTGAAGAAGTAATGAATGAAGTACAGAACAAGAAAACAATAGAAAAGATTAACAAATCCAAGAGTTAGTGGTTCATTAAAACAATAAACAAAATTGACTAACCAAGGAAAGAGAAAGAACACCCAAATAAAATCATAAGTGAAAGAGAAGACATGAGAACTGGCGCCACAGAAATACAAGGGATCATTAAATTCTACCAACAAATTGAACAATTTGGAAGACATAGAAAACTCCTAGGAAATATGACCTACCAATACTGAATTATGGAGAAATAGAATTCTGAACAGATTAATGATGAATAAAGGGATTGAATCAGTAATCAAAACCCCCCAATGAAGAAATCCCAGAATGAGATGGTTTAAAGATAAACACCAATCCTTCTTGGACTCTTCTAAAAAACTGAAGAAGAGGGAACACACCCAAGCTCATTCTACAATGCCAGGATGACTCTCATACCAAAGCCAGATAAAGACAGTACGAGAACAAAAACTGTAAACCAATATCCCTGTTCACTATAATGCAAAATTTCCAACAAGCCAAATTCAGCAGCACATTAAAAAAGGGATCTGACACCCGATTAAGTGGGATTCTCCCTGGAATGCAAGGGCGGTTCAAAATACAGAAATCAATAAATGTGATATAACCTCACATTTTTCCATGTAGAATGATCTGTCTGAATATTTCTAGTTAGAAGTCATCAGATGGTATTGAATGCCTGTGGCATGGCCAAGCAGCCGCTTCATCACAGACCTTGAGGGCATTATACTTAGTGAAATAAGAGAAAGGCAGACACTGCCTGATCGCACTGTGAAATCTTAAAAAGACAAAGCCCCTGAAAACCTGAACTCATAGATGTACAGCACATATTTGTGGCTGCCAGAGGAAAAGGGGTGGGAACAGAAATAAGCTCGGTAGTCAAAAGTCACTAACTTCCTTTTATAAGATACCAGCTGCCCTGGCAGCCAGTGAATCTATGCAGCCCTTTCTTCTCCTTGATCCCATACAAATTAAGGGAGCCTTGGCTGTCCCCCTTCTCCTCAATAGCCTCAGTTTATTCTGGGCTCTCACCCCCGACACTATTTACTGGTCCTCACCACTCTATCATGTGTGTCCTCAAAGGGGCTCTCCTTGTCATCTTTGGTTCTTTCAGTCTGAAGTCAGCAACACTCCAAGACATCCCTCAGTACCAACCATGTTCTTTCTATTAAAACAACCTGATTTCAATACCAGACTCACCAACCTTGCATGAGCCCTGATAATAGGATCATGAAGTGATGATCTTTGAAACCCTCTGAAACTGAGCTCCAAACTTCACAGACTATCAAACCACATCCAGCCATCCCCACCATGGAGATGTTTCACCCTCAGGCTCCCCAACCTCCTCACATAGGTGACAAAGCTGCGTGTTTTCCCAAGGCTTTGGAGCATTCATTAAAAGATTAGATTGTAAAGTACAAAAATGATAAATATGGTGTAGAGAAAGAAGGATTCAGAACTTGAGAGGTGGTCCTAAGGTGCAGCTTTTCTTTTATGAAGAGAGCCCGTGGGTGAAGATGGAAATGAGGCATCAAAGCCCAAAGGGAGGGCTCACCAGCCTCAGTGAGGTTGCAGAGCATCCGGGAGGACATCATCTGTGCACTCAGCATTCTGAATCCAACTGAGCTGTTGCTCAAGAGTGGGCACAAAATACAGATATTTTCAGTTGTACAAAGCCTAAGGTGACCACCCACACAGTCTCGGTGGAGAACTACTAAAGACTGTGCTTCTGAATGAAGGAAACTGAACTCAGAGGAAGAAAGAACATTTCAGGAAACAAGGGTGAGCAAATGAGTTGAAAAAACATGCTAACTACTGAATAACTATATGCTGAAAATCATAGGAACACCAGCAATTTAGGGATTGGGGGGGGGGATGCAGGGAATGAAGTAGGTTTGGGTAGCAGGAGTCTCAGAGGCTAGAGCAGTTCCAACAGGCTTTGAGCCATGCACATGGGGGTGCCGGAGCCACCCCAGGAGCCTGAGCTCTCCAGGTGTGGGCCTGCTCCAGAGTCATCTGCTGGTTCAGTCGCTGGCTGGCAGCACTGTTTGGACTCTGTGTGAATGTGAGGTGGGAGGGGTGGTGAGCTACCAGAGCACAGTTCCCAACAAACACACTCTGCTGGCAGAGATCCGAGTGGTGCACTTGCATGGCCGCCACACCCAACGGACGTCACTATCAGTTAAAAACAGTTTGTTGTTCTTTAAATCTACCTATATACTGCTTTTCAAGGAGACACAACTAATAGCTCAGGACATGAAAAACTGACTATAGAGAATGTGAAAGACCTGCCGGAGTAGTCCACACAGGAAATAAAAACAGGATTAGCATTAAAACAGGTTAGCTCTTAATTGTACAGTTTCATTTGCCACAAAACTACAAAATGTGAAATTGACATGCACTTAATAAAGGAAAAGTGTTAAAAATGAGAAATTGTCAAACCACTATTACAGTGGGAAATTTCATTACTCATCTGTCAAGGACAGAAAATATTACTTAAAATGTAGAAGATTTGACCAACATAATAAACAATGCTAATAAATAACTCTCTACCCAATCATTTATTGGAACGAATCTCAATAAAACTAAAACAAACTGTATCATACATACAACACTCTCAGATCACAGTGCAAACAGGGTGAAATCAATGACAGAAAGAATTTTTGAAAAACACACAAAGTTTAAAGCAGACATAAAAATAAATATAGATAAAAAAGCAAATCAAAACTAAAATTAAAATATCCTTGAAATCAAATGATAAAAAAATTTTCAGCTACCGTGAAAGAGAAACTTAGAGGATGTTTGTGGCCCCAGGATTTATGTTACAGAAAAGAAAGAGTGAAAATAAATGAGCTAATAATTGACCTTAAAATATCAGTAAAACTGTAGTGAAACAAACCCAGAAGCGTCAAATTGAGAAAATGTTAAGAACAAATAAACAGAAAACCAAATGTCAGTAGAGAGTAATAACAAAGCCAAAAGGACTTGAAAGGAACAGGAGCTTAAACAGACCTAATGCTCCGCTACAACTGACCGTGAAGCAGCGTCGCGCCGCCCGGGCCGCGTCCCTGCGCCTCCGGGGCTTCCCCGCGCGCGTTCTCCTGTCGCCCTGCGAGCGGCCGGCGGCGGGCGCGGTCCCGCGTGCCCTGCGCGCGGACGGCAGGCTCCTGCCCGCTAGGAAAGGGCCCCTCTGCGCCTGCCAGGAGACGAAGACCCAGCGAAGGAGTAAAACTTACAAAGACCGGGAAACTCCGGAGGGCGGACCGCGGGCGCCACGCGGGGGAGGGCGCGGCCCGGGCACCGCCTCCCGCAGGGCCGCGGGCGCAGCGCGGCCGGGACGTTCCCGAGGGGCCGCCGGAGCCGGGCCGAGGCAGCTGGGGCGCGAGGACAGGCCGCCCGGGAGCGGCCGGAGCGCAGGCGGAGGGGGCCCAGCCTCCCGGCGGGTGCGGAGGGGCCTCGGCCGCGGGGCCTTTCCCGAGCAGCCCGAGCCCGGCCGGCGGGGGACGTCCCGCCCGGAAAGGCGCGGGGCTGCGGCTCAGGGTCCGAGCCCGAGGGGCGCTTTTCCTCTTTAAACCCAGGGCACAGCAGCTGCCCCGCAGAGGCCCCGCGGCGGCCCTGGTGGGGGCGGCGGGCCGCGCGGGACGGGGGGCCGCGTGGGGAGCCTGGGCGCGCGGAAAAGCAGCGCCGGGCGCCGGGCGCTCGGCCGCACCCCGAAACCAAGGGCCATCTGTCTGGAGAGGCGCCGGCCGCTCGCACAAGCCCCCGCCCAGGGGAGGGAAAAGCCGCCCCAGGCCATCGGCCGCCCCCGCGAGCCCGCCGCACGCCCTGCACCCGCCTTCGAGAGGGGCGGCAGCGGAGGCCGGCTCCGGCCTGAAGGCTCGGGAGCAACAGTGCCCGGGTGCGGGGGCGCCCCCCGCTGCCCCCGGAGCCTGTGCTGCTTCCCCTGCTCGGGTCCGGCGGACCCACTGGGCGGTACTCGAGGATCTCCGCCCAGACTCGGGAGCATCCTGGACACCCCGGGCAGGAGCCGTGGCGAGTGGACACACCCCCACCGCCTCCCTGACCCCTGGACAGCCGCTCCTGCGACGGGAGACCCGGAGTCTAGCCTGGGACTCCCCCTGACGCCCTTAGAAACAGACCCGAGCGGTGAGGCCTGACGGCGGCGGGGCCGCGCCCGCCGACCCCGCCCTGGGCGCGCGCCCAGCCCCGAGCGCGCGGCGCGGCCCCGCCCAGCCCGAGTCCCCTGCGCGCAGGCGCAGCGGGGCCGCTCGCGCTCCAGGCGGGCCGCTGAGCGCGCGGGGACCGTCCCTCGGTGCTGAGCGCCTGGCGCCTCCCGGGGGCCCGGGGCTGGCGACAAGAGTCAGCGCAGCCTTCGGACGGCAGGAGCCCAGGGCAGCGCCCGGAGGCGGGGGGCAGGGCAGCCGCCTCGCTCTCTCCTCCCGACCCGACTTGTTTTCCTTCTTTATTTGTTACCATTTTCGTCTCTCTTTTTCTTTCAGAGGTGTACTTTTTCCCTTCCTTTTCCATATCCTACTTTTCCCTTATTTCTCCTGCTTTTCTCATTTTTTTCTTTTTATAAAAAAAATTATTTTTATTGTTGAAAGTATTACAAATGTCCCCCTTTTCCCCCCTTGATCCCCTCCGCCCTGTGCCCCTGCCCCTAGACCTTCACACACTCTGTGTCCCTGAACTATGCGTGTATGCACATAAGTTCTTAGGTAATCTCTCCCCACCCACCACCCCTGCCTTCCCTCTGAGAGTCTCAGTCTGTTCCATGCTTCCATGTCTCTGCATCTATTTTGTTCACTGGTTTATTTCAGGGGGCGTGCAGGACAGCAGCCCAACAGTGACTGGCTCTCTCATCATTGAGGTTTCTCTCTCTCTCTCTCCCTCTCCCTTCCTCTCGCTGAAAACAATAAAGACATATTTTTAAAAAATAAATTAGATTCCAAGATAAAAGTGGTCAAGAGAAAATGAAGTTCATTACGTAATGATAAAATCCATCACAGAGATGAAAAAGTTGTAAGTATTTATGCATCAGAGCACTTAAATGTATAAAGCAGTTACTAACAGAACAACAGAAGAGGTAAACAACAATACAATAATAGTTGGGGACTTTGACGCCCCAGTCAATAGAAAGATCATCCAGACAGAGAATAGAAAACAGCAGATTTGAATAACGCTGTGGACCAAAACAGGCCTACCAGACATACACATTGTGTTACATTGTAGACATCCAAAAGCAGCAGACTGCACTGCGCGTTTTCTCCAAGTACACATGAAATATTTTAGGATAAATATTATGGCAGACCACAGTGCAAGCCCAGGGAAATTTAAGATGATTGAAATCACACCAAGTGTATATTCAACCACAATAATATGGAACTAAAAAGTATAACGTGGAAAGCTGGAAAACATCAAATACACGAAAATGAAACACACTCTTAACAACCAGTGGATCAAGAAGAAACTTAAGGCAATTTTTAAAATATCCTGAAAAGTGAAAATTGAAACAGCATAGCAAAATACATGAGATGATACAAAAGAAGTTTAAGAGGTAACTTATAGCCATGAACACATACATCAAGAAAAAATAAATATGTCAAATAAATGAACTTACTTTACTGGAAAAAAAACTAAGCATAAAGTTGGCTGAAGGAAGAAAATAAAGTTTAGAGCAGAAATTGAAGAGCTACAGAACAACACAATAAAAATATTTACAAATTAAGAATTAGTCCTTTGAAAAGATAAACAAAATTTGCAAACCTTTATTTACAAGGAAGTCCTGAATACTAAATAGAAAAAGAGTCTCTTTTAAAAGCAGTGCTTGGGAAATTGTTTCTTCACATGCAAAAGAATGAAGCTACACCCCTAACTTAAAGCACTTGCAAAAATTAACTCAACATGGATTAAACACGTGAACGAAACACTGTAAACCATTAACTCCTAGAAAAAACATGGAGCTATGCTTCTTTGCATTGACTGTGGCAATCATTTTTTTGCCATAACACCAAAAGGACAAACAATAAAAGCAAATATAAACAAGTGAGACTACATCAAATTCAAAAGATGTTGCACAGCAAAAGAAATGACTAAGAAAATGAAAAGGCAACCTATGATACAGGAGGAAATATTTGCAGTTGGCATGTCTGACAAGGGATTAATATCCAAAATATATAAAAAACTCATACAACTCAATCACAAGAAAAAATATAATCTGATTAAAAATATGCAAAGGGCATGAATAAATATTTTTCCAGTGAAGATAGTTAAATGCCCAATAGGTACACAAAATGGTGCTCAGTGTCACTAAGCAAAGGAAATGGAAATCAAAACCACAGTGAGATATCACTTTGTGCCTGCTAGAAGGGCTATGATCAAAAACGAAGAGATCACAAATGCTGAGGATAGTATGGAAAAAAGCAAACGCTGGTGCACTATTGCTGAGAATGGGAGTCATCACATCCACTAGGGACAACATCAGAGAGGTTCCCCGAGAAATTATAAAGAGAACAAGCATGTGACTCAGTAATTCCACTTCTGAGTATGTACTTGGAGGAAATGAAATCACTAATCCAGAAAAACAGCTACACCCCCAGGTTTATTGGCACATTATTTACAATGGTCAAGAACTGTAACTATCTAAGTGTCCATTGACTGATGAAATATATACAGTGGAACACCACTCAGCTATTCTTTATTCTTTTATATGACTGTATTGTTGAAAGTATTACAGATGTCCCCTTTCCCTGCCCCTTGACCCCCTCCACTCCTCTCCCGCCCCCTCCCCAGGCCTTCCACGAACTAGTGTCTGTCCATGAGCTATGCGTATATGCATGGAAATTCATTGGTTAATCTCTCCCCACTGTCCCCTTCCCTCTGAAATATGTCAGTCTATTGCATGCTTCAATGTCTCTGGCTATTTTCTGTTTGTCAGTTTATTTCATTCATTAGATTCCACACATAAGTGAGATCACATGATACTTGTCTTTCTCTGACTGACTTATTTCATTTAGCACAATACTCTACATATTCCTCCATGCTGTCTCAAAGAGTAAGAGACCCTTCTTTTTCACAGCTGCATAGTATTTCAGTGTGTAAATGTACCACTGCTTTTTATGCACTCATCTACTGATGGGAACTTGGACTATTTCCAAATCTTAACTACTATAAATAATGTTGCTGTGAACATAGGGGTGCATATATTCTAATTGGTGTCTCAGGCTTCTTTAAGATATATTCATAGAAGTGGGATCCCTGGGTCAAATGGCATTTCCATTTGCAATTTTTTGAGGAAACTCCAAACTGTTTACCATATTGGTTGTACCAGTCTGCATTCCCACCATCAGTGCATTAGAGTTACTTTTTCTCCACACCCTCGCCAGCACCTGTCATTTGCTGACTTGTTGATGGTAACCATTCTGACAGGTATGTGGTGGTACCTCATTGTCACTTTAATTTGTGTCTCTCTGATGATTAGTGATATTGAGCATTTTTTCATATATCTCTTGGCCATTTGTATGTCCTCTTTGTAGAAGTGTCTATTCAGGTATTCTGCCCAGTTTTTAATTGGGTTGTCTTCTTTCTTTTGTTAAGTTGTATGACTACTTTATACACTTTGTAAGTTAACCCCATATTAGATGTATCATTGGCAAATATGTTGTCCCATACAGTGGGCTCCCTTTTCATTTTGATGCTGATTTCTTTTGCTGTGCAGAAGCTTTTTAGTTTGATGTCATCCACTTGTTTATCCTCTTGCCTTAGACATTGTATCAGTGAAAATTCTGCTGCGTGAGATGTCTGATATTTTGCTACCTTTGTTTTCTTCTAGCATTTTTATGGTTTCAAAACTTACATTTAAGTCTTTTATCAATTTTGTGTTAATTCTTGTGTATGGTGTAAGTTGGTGGCCTAGTTTCATTTTTTTGCATGTACCTAGCCTATTATCACAACACCATTTATTGAGTGATGGTCTTTACTCCATTGTATGCTCTTGCCTCCTTTGCCAAATATTAATTGAGGATAATGGCTTGGGTCAATATCTGGGTTGGCTGATCTGTTCCATTGATCTGTATGTTTGTTATTGTGCCAGTACCTGGCTGTTCTGATCACAGTGGCTTTATGATCCCTCCACAATTCCACTGTTTTTAGAAAAAGGTAATCAGGCCATGTTCAATGAGATAGATGGACCTTGGTGGAATTATGCCTAATGAAATAAGTCAGGGAAAGACAAATACTGTATGATCTTAATTACTGTAAAATACAACAATAACAACAAAAATCCTGAGAGAACAGATTTGTGGTTGCCACAGTAAAGGGGGTTGAGGGAAATGGGCGAAGGTGGTCAAAATTAGAAACTTCCTTTGATAAACCACCAACTGCACAGGCACCTGTGAATATATGCAGCCCTTTTCTCCTTGCAACCAACCAATATTAATGGACACTTTGCTGCCCTTCACTCCACTAAGTAGCCTCAGTTCATCCTGGGTTCTTCTCTGCTAATACATTTACTGGTTTTCGTCACTGTTATGTTTTTCGTGAGAAAGAGCTCTTCTTGTCCCCTTGGTTCTTTCAATATGAGCTTAGCAACACAACCTTCTAAGCCTCACAGACACCTTTCAGCACCATCCCATGTTTTTCCTATTTAAAGAACCTGATCAATGCCAGACTCTCCAAAAATTTCTGAGTCTTTTATTTTTTTTTAAATATATCTTTATTGATTTCAGAGAGAGGAAAGGGGAGAGAGAGAGATAGATAGAAACATCAATGATGAGAGAGTCATTGATCGAGCCCACAACCCGTGCATGTGCCCTGACCAGGAATCGAACCCTGATCGCCTGGATCCCAGGTTGACGCTAAACCACTGAGCCACGCCCGGCCGGCCATTTCTGAGTCTTTAGATCATTGAATCAAGAAGTGATGATCTTTGAAACCCTCTGAAACCGAGATCCCCAGTTCAGAAGGTGTGTGATCACATCCAGACTCCCCTACCTTGGGGATGCTTCTCTCTCAGGCTCCAAATCTTTTTGGGTCAACAACCAGGTTCTACTGACCAACATGAGGAGTGACAAATTCTGAGATTTGAAGCCTCGCTACCTCACAGAGTTAAAACAATATGTTTCTATGCTTATTAACAACCCCAGGGCACTGAATGCAGACTCAACTATTGGAAACAGGTATCACCGTCCTTGTTGACGCCATGATGAGTACGTAGAACTTCCAGGAGTGAGCTGCTCTATGGTGTTTACATCCCCTGCTGCGTCCAGACATGGTGCCCAGGCCAAGGTGGAGGGTGCATTTGCAACTTCCAATTCACCCTGGGTGCTATCACCCTTCATCTCTTGGGTCTGCAGGATCCACATAACAGTAAGGATGTCAGACCAGGTGGCCCCCACTCAGGGGCTATGGATTCACCATGTGTAGCCAGAAGACCAAATCAGAATTCCAGGCCATCTCTCCCTCTGCGGTCTTAAGGACCATGCCAGCTGCATCTTTGCTGTGTTCTGAGAATCTCCCAGGTTTCCATGCTGCTGTCCTGCTGCCTCTGCCTTTCCTAGGCTTTGTCAGTTGTGAAATGATAGCATTGTGTCATATATGCATGAGTCCTATGGTGTAACAGAATGTATAATTGTCAGGAAGTGACCTAGAATAGAATGTGACAAGCCAGGGCAGAAGTAAGGAGTGGGTGTTGGAGGGAATGACATCTCAGTGGATGAAGTTTCTTCCAGGTCGTGAAAAACATGTGTTTTTACCTGTAGTGAGTGATGAAAGGACATAGGAGTAGAGTCTCAGGTAACCAGAATTGTTGGTACAGTTGCAGCCAAGAGTGTGGGTCACATTATTTGTAAGAGGCATGCAGAGTAGGTTAAATTGAAGAAGAGAGAATACTTGAGAGACTGACAGGGAACCCAGTCCTGTTTCCCTGTTCCTTTCTTCCTTCATTAAGTCAATCTATAATAGTTATTGATGCCTGTGGAAGGCAGAGGGAGCAGGGACATAAGGAGACAATGCTGCATGCTTTCCCAAGCTGAACAAGATTACTATAAGTAAGAATATATAGAAGCCATTGGTAGGCTGGCCAGTGCAGCTCACAGTACCTCCCATTGATGTGCCAAGAGAAATCAAAGCTCAGCCACAACAGGAGGGCACACAACCCATACAAGGAACACACCTGGAGCACCAAGCAAAGGTGATCAGGAAGCTGCAACACTGGGCCTCACAGGACACCTACTATTTAAATTCACCTTGCCAAAACTGCCAGGCATAGTAACTCTACAAATTACATAGAAATAAGCACAGGAAGACAGCCAAAGTGAGGTCACAAAGAAACATGTTCCAAATGAAACCACAGGACAAAACTCTAGAAAAAGAACAAAACAAAGTGAAGATAAGCAATCTTCCAGACACAGGGTCAAAACACTGCTTATAAGGATGCTCAATGAACTTTGGGGGAAAATAGATGATCTAAGAACTTACACAGAGTTAAAAGACACAAAAATCAGAAAGGAAGAGAACGTTCAAGGAAATAAAGAATACATTAGATGTAATCAACAGCAGATTAGATGAAGCAGAAAATAAATAAGTGATTTGGGAGACAAGGTAGTTGAAGACACACAATAGGAACACAGAAACAGAAAAGGACTTTTAAAACGACAGTAGTTTCAGAGACCTCTAGGACAAAATCAAGAATAACAACATTAACCTCGTAGAAAGAAGAGAGAGAACAAAGGATTTAAAAGTCATAGGAAGCCCTGGATGGTGCGGCTCAGTTGGCTGCAGTGTTTTCCCTTCCACCAGAAGGTATGGGGTTTGATTCACAGACAGGACACATGCATGAGTCAACCAGTTGATGTGTCTCTCTCACAGCAGTGTTTGTCTCTCTCTCTCTCTAAAAAATCAATTGAATTAAAAAGAATTTAAACCTATCTGAAGTAATAATGATGGGAAACTTCCCTAAACTGGTGAAAGAAATGGACATACAAATTTAGAAAACAGAGAATCCCAAACAAGATGAACCCAAGGACGACCACATCATAGTTAAAATACTAAAGGGTAAAGACAAAGAGAGAATCTTAAAAGCAGCAAGAGAAAAACAGTTAGCTACGTACGAGGGAGCTCCCATGAGACTGTCCACTGATTTCTCAGCTGCAGCTTTGCAGGCCAGAACCGACTGGCATAAAATATTCAAATGAGGACAAGCAAGTGTTTACACCAAGATTTCTCTACTCACCAAGGCTATCACTTAGAATTGAAAGACAGATAAAGAGCTTCCCAGACAGGAGTTTATGACCATCAATTCAGCATTAAAGGAAATGTTACAATGACTTTGGAAAGAAGAAGATAGAGGAGGAGGAGGTAATGATGATAATATAGCAATAACTACATACCTATCAATAATCACCTAAGTGTAAATAAATGAATTCTCTAGTCAAAAAACATAAGGTGGCTGAATGGAGAAGAAAACAAGACTCATACATAAGCTGCTTACAAGAGATACAGTTCAGATCAATTGATACTCACAGACGGAAAGTTAAAGGATGGAAAAAGATTTTTCATGCAGATGGAAAGGAAAACAAACAAAGAAAACAACATCCACAGGGTAGAAATACTCATATCAGACAAAAAGTTGTCCAAGGGGCTAAGAAGGATATTTCATGTACAATGTCCAAGATATGGAAGCAACCTAAGCGTTCATGGATAGATGACTGGATAGAGAAGATGTACAGACTTTCGGTGAAGACAGTGGCGTAGGTAAACACAGTACTCGCCTCCTGCCACAACCACATCAAAATTACAACTAAACTAGAGACCCACCATCACTCAGAACCACGAAACCTGACTGAATGGAAGTCCTCCAACTAGGGAATTAAAGAAAATGCTACATCAAGACTGGTAAAAGGGACAGAGATGCAGAATAGGCCAGTCTCACACCCATATGTGGTGAATAAAATTTTGGAGGATTATCTCAGCTGCAGAATTCCCCCACGCAATAGGAAAGAGGTCCAAGCACTACACCAGGCCCCCCAGCCCAGGGTTGCAGAGGTGGGAAGAGAAGTCGTTCCCATAAATTCTAGCTATAAACAAAGACGGATTGAGGCTGAGGGAGACACTGGGCTGCTGGTGCCAAGTAGTGCTTCTTAAAGGGCCCATACACAAACTTACTCACACTTTCTTCATCTGAGCTGCAGTGCTAGGGCAGGCAGCAGCTGAAAGGCACCTGAGACATAGGTGGAGGAACTGACCTGTTTGGCATCAAGGTGAGAATGCAAGGGCAGCTTTCTCCCAGACAGAAATGCTGGCAGAGGCCATTGTTCCTTTGATGAGCCCTTCCCCTGTCAGATCCTGCAGGATGGGGGCCATACCTGAGACTATCAATGTGGCTCACACTGCACTGCCCAAGTGAGTCCCTGCGGCCTCACCCAACCCAGATTTCAGGACCACCCAAGCTGTCTCCAATGGCTCTTCAGTATAAATGGCCTGTCATGACCCATGCTTCAGATTTTCCTAAAATCTCTCAACCAAGCAGCATCTGGCCTCAGTGTGCACATACCTCTTGTGAAGTGGCACAAGACTGGCAATAATGGCAGCCTGCTTTCGTTTGAAGCTTGGCCAACCTTCAGCACCTCTGATCTTAGCACAAGCAGTAGCCATCTGCATATTGCTTTGTACTTTATGCCAGGTGGCCCTGCAGAGGACAATGGTGGTGGCTGACCTTGGCCTGCACCTACCAGAAGCCTCTAGAGCCAGCACACTATGTGGATAGCTTCAGACCAAATGGAAGCACTGCCCAACCACCTCCACTAGCAACAAATGCAAGGGTAAAACTCAGTGGGCCCCAGAGCCGCACTGAAATAAGCCCTGCTCTATGTGATGGGCTCTTGTATTGATAATCCTCCAGTGTTCAGAGATCAGTGATCAGTGGTTGGTGGTCACAGCCTGTCTTTGCAGCTGATTATCCTGGGGGTAAGTTTATCTCACTGATGTGCTAACAGCAATCAAGGCTCAACTACAAGGGAAGGATGTACACAGTTTACACAGGGGGTGCATCACAAGTGCCCAGTTTTGGGGTTTGGGGGCATGCTGTGCCGCTGGACCCTACAGAACACCTGGCACATTGGACCACTTTACCAAGCCTGGGAGACAAAGCAGGTCTAGTTAATACAAAGAAACAAACACAGGGAGGCTGCCAAAATAAGACAAGGAACCATTTCCCAAATGAAAGAACAGAACAGAACATTTTTAGATGGTAATAAGTAAGATATATGAGAACTGTAGGGCTACAGTGATAAGAAAGCTAGAGGAAATTTGTGGCCCAAGGGCTATGTTACAGAAAAGTAAAGGTGAAAAGAAAGAAGATAATAATATACCTCAAAATAAGAGAAAAACATTAGTAAAATAAACTCCAGAAAATGTGAAAGGAAGAAAATTTTAAAGAGAGAACAAATAATTTCAAAAAACAAAATTAAATAGAGTATTAAAGCCAAAGTTATTAGAAAAGTTTAATAATAGAGATAATACTTTAATGAAGTTGATCATAAAGCAAGACAGGGACTTCCAACCTTTATTTTTATTATTATTACAACTTTTCAAAAGGTTTTGAAAATACATTTTCCTTGTATCCTGCATGTGAAATTTTAATACTACAGGTATACTGTACTAACTCTTTATATACTTTGCTTTACACTTTAAAAGGAAGACTAATTTCTACCTCCTTGGGAAAATACTTACCCTGATGTGAATGCATAAAAGAAGAAAAGGCACAATTAAATAAGAAGAAGACTTCAAAAAGTATATTATTGGGAGCATGCTTAAACCTTTCCAAGGAAAAAGAAATTAAAAATACTCCCAACTGTATTTTATAAGACTGGCATTACATAATATCAACAACAAATAAAGGCAGTGTAAAAATAGGAAATTATAGGGCAGATTGTCTTATGAGCATAGGTAAAAACAATTGTAAACTAGTAGAAAACTCAACTGAGCAGTGTATAAAAACATTATCATGGCTGAGATGAATTTAATTATAAAATGTTAAAATTGTTTTTATATGCATTAATGTAACTAATCATATTAATGGAATACTGGAGAAACAACATGTTCATAGAAAAGTGTGCAGAAAAATAATTTAAATGAAATTCAACAATCACCCATGATGTGTAACAAACCCAGAGTGGTATGATAAAGGATTTGTTTTTCAACTTATCCCTAAATTGATAGAGGATTTGTATCAAAGCCCTTCAATAACTATCCAGCAAATGACATGTTAGAAGTGTTCTGTTTAAAATCAAGAATGCCTCAGAAGATTCCAAGATGACAGCAGATTGAGTGGGAGCTACAATGACACTCTTCCAGGATCAAACTGGAAATATAACAAAAATATTACAAAGTCCATTGTGAATAATCAACTGAAGACTAGCTGGAGAGCACCCTCATAACCAAGGACCTAGAGTGGAGACCACATAAAGACTGGTTGGAAGTATAGAGAATCCAAAAGGCTAGCCAGGCTCCCACAGGCAGCAGCTGAAGGTCCGGAGGAATGCCTCAGCTGTGGGGTGTTCCCACTGAAGACTCTGGGGTTTAAAACCAAAGCTGGGCTTTCCAGCTCAGAGCAACAGAACTGAGAAAGGTGCTCATATAACATCTGCCTGTGGAAGCACCAGGGTATCTGTCTTCTAGGGAGAGACAGCTGGAAATGCAGGCACATCCTTAATGGGCCAAAGCACAGAGTTTCATGTGCACTCACTCAACTTGGGCTCTGGCAGAGGGAAGGCAAAGTGGACCAGAGCAGTGTGAAGAGAATTTAGCAGTGCTGGTTTTGGAGATAGAGCTCAGAGGGCAGCCATCTGGATTACTGTGCTGAGTCATTCCCATACTCATTCAGGATGCTGAGTCATACTGCAGTGGACATCTTTCTCAGGTAGATTTTTTCCAGCCAGCGGTCTTTTACCTGGGTTGTAGCAATTGTCCCACCCATTGGAAAACCACTCACCCTAGCCTGTGGAATTTATGCCTTGTGGTGACCTACAGCCTGAAGCTCATTAACAGACTCAGATTAATTAGTATCTAAGCAAATGTGGTTCTCTGGATGGTTTAAGTCTTTGTCTGATCTGCCTCTGGTCCTGTGGCTTGGAAAAGCAGACGTTGGTGTGCATCTTGGTCTTATCCAAATGCACCCAGACCCGGCAGATGGATCCACAAGCTGTGGAATTTGACAGCTACAAACAGGGTACTCAAGGCCAGGCACAAACAGTGTCTGTCATTGGCCTGCAGCAAAGACCCTCCAAAAAGACTTGGATTCTGGTAAATCCACTTAATACCTAGAAAGAAGCCCAAACGGGCAGTCAAAATGGGGAGAAAATAAAACAAAACCCAAATGAAAGAACAAAAGAATTCTCCAGAAGAAGAGGTAAATGAAATGCTGATAAGCAATCTATTAAATATAGAATTCAGAATACTGCTTGTAATGATGTTCAACAGCATGAGAAAAGAAATAGAAACTATGAAGAAAATTAAGAATGTCATAGAAATAAAGAATACATTGGAAGGAATAAACAGCAGATTAGAGGAAGCTGAAGATTGGATCAGCCAATTAGAAGACTAGGTAGAAAAAAATCATGCAATCAGAGATCCCCTCAAAAAATAATTAAAAAAACATGCGGATAGTTTAAGGGAGCTGTTGACAACATGAAATGTAGCAATATTTGCATCATTGGAGTGCCAAAAAGGGAACAAAATAAGTTAGAGTTAGAGAACCTGATTAAAGAAATAATAAAGGAGAAATTCCCAAAATTGGTTAAGGAAAATTCACACAAGTTCAGGAGGATCCTAAAGAGGCCCACACTCAGACACATCAAAATTAAAATACCAAAAATTCAAGACAAAGAGAGAATCTTAAATGCAGCATGAGAAAAGCACTCTGTTACCTACAAAGGAGCTCCCATAAGGCTGTCAGCTGATTTCTCCTCAGAAACTCTATAGGCCAGGAGGGAATGACATGAAGTAGTCAAGTTAATGAAAAGCAAGGATCTAAAATAAAGAACACTCTACACAGCAAGGCTATCATTCAAAATAGATGGTGAAATAAAGAGCTTCCTAGACAAAAAAAATAAAAAAAATAAAATAAAATAAAATAAAAGGCTAGAGGAGTTTATCACCACCAAACCAGCATTGTAGGAAATGTTAAAGGAACTGCTATAATAAGATGTAGAAATAGAAAAAGAAACATAGGCATAAAGAATTAAGATGGCAATAGATAAGTACCAATCAATAATAACCTTAAATTTAAATGGATTAAATGACACAGTCAAAAACCATAAGGCAGCTGAATGGATAAGAAAACATGATCCAAATAGATACTGTCTACAAGAGACTCACCACAGAACAAAAAACTCACACAGAATGAGAGTGAAGGAATGGAATAGAATTTTCCATGCAAATGGAAATGAAATAAATCCTGGGGTAGCAATACTCATATCTGACAAAATAGACTTCAAGCTGAAGGGCCATAACAAGAGACAATGAAGGTCAGTACATAATACTAAAAGGATTGACTCAACAGAAGGATATAACCCTGGTAAACACATATGCAACCAATATAGGAGCACCTAAATACATTTTTTAAACTTAGGAAGGACGTTCAGGGAGAGATTGACAGCAATACAGACATAGTAGGAAATTTCAACACTCCACTGACTTTCCTAGATAGATCTTCCAGACAAAAAATCAACAAAAAACATTGACCCTAAATGACACACTAGATTAGATGGATTTAATTCACATTTACAAAACATTTAACCCCAAAGCTTCAGAATATACATTCTTCTCAAATTCATATGGGACATTCTCAGAGATAGGCGACATTTTAGGACACAAAACAAGACTCTACAAGTTCAAGAAGACTGAAATCATATCAAGCATCTAATCACATCACAATGGCACAAAATTAGAAATTGACATCAGTGAATACACTCAATAATGTGTTATTAAACAATGAATGTGTTACCAATGAGATCAAGGAAGAAATAAAAACCTTCCTGGAAACAAATGAAAATTATCACACCACAACCAATAATCTATGGGACACAGCGAAAGCAGCCCTGAGAGGGAAGTTCATAGCACTACAAGCCTACCTGAAAAAAACAAGAAAAACTTTTTATAAACTCTCTAACCCTACATCTTAAAGAGTTAGAAAGAGGAGAACAAGAAAATCTCATAGTAAGTAGAAGGAAGAAAATAATAAAGATCAGAGCAGAAATAAATGAAATAGAGATTTAAAAAAATACAAAACATCAATGAAACCAAGAGCTGGTACTTTGAAAAGATAAACAAGACTGATGACCCTTTAGCCAAACTCCTCAAGAAACAAAGAGAGGGGACCCAAATAAATAAAATCAGAAACAAAATAGGTGAAGTAATAACTGACACCACAGAAATACAATGGATTGTAAGAAAATACTATGAACAACTAACTATATGCCAACAAGCTGGACAATGTAGACAAAATGAACAAATTCTTCGGAAAATACAATCTTACAAAGTTGAGTCAGGAAGAATCAGAAAACCTGAATGGGCCAATAAGAGCTGATGAAATTGAAGCAGTAACAGAAAAACTCCCAGCAAACTAAAGTCCTGGCCCAGATGGTTCACAGGGCAGTTTTACCAAGCATTCAAAGAAGAATTAACACCTGTCTTCTTAAAACTATTCAAAAAAATCCAAGAGGAAAGAACAGTTCCAAGCTCTTTTTATGAAGCCAGCATTATCCTAAAACTAAAACCAGATTTAAAAAACTACAAAGAAAGAAAATTAGATGCCAATATCCCTGATAAAAATAGATGCTAACATCCTCAGCAAAATATTAGCAACTAGGAACCAACAATATATTAAAAAGATCATACACAATGACCAAGTGGGATTAATTCCAGGGATGCAAAGCTGGTACAATATTCACAAATGAATAAATGTGATACATCACATAGAAAAACAGAAAGACAAAAATCACATGATCATATCAATAGATGCAGAAAAAGCATTTGACAAAATACAACCATTTTTTTATTACCCTATCTAGAAAAAAAATGCCTTTAAGCTTGGAAATCTTTCTACTTTTTCTAAGTTGATGTCCAACACCCATTTTTGATAAAAACTCTCAGCAAAGTGGTAATAGAGGGATTATACTTCAACATAATAAAGGCACATATGACAAACCTACAGCCAACATCACACTCAATGGACAAAAACAAAAAGCATTTCCCCCAAACAGGAACAAGATAGGGGTGTCCACTCTCACCACTCTTATTCAAGGGAGTACTGGAAGTCCTAGACACAGCAATCAGACAAGAAGAAAACAGAAAAGGCATCCAAATTGGAAAGGAGGAAGTAAAACTGTCATTATTTGCAGATGGCATGATATTGTACATAGAAAACCCTAAACACTCCACCAAAAAACTCCTAGATTTAATAAATGATTTCAGCAAGGTAGCAGGAAACAAAATTGACACTCAGAAATCAATGGCATTTTTATACACCAACAATGAACTCTCATAAATAGAAATTAAAAAACAACCCCATTTTCCATTGCAACAAAAAAATT